>NC_090371.1:122528649-122855237 GCF_036365525.1 Heterodontus francisci | reverse complement strand
CGACGCCCACATCCCATGAATGAATAAAAAAAGGAAGTTAAGGATTAAGATTAAAAGAAAAGGCCTATAAAGTTGCCAGAAATAGTAGTAAACCTGAGGATTGGGAGGATTTTAGAATACAGCAAAGGAGGACGAAGAAACTGATAAAGAAAGGGAGAATAGAATATGAATGTAAGATAGCAAAACATGTAACTACGACTGTAAAAGCTTCTATAGGTATGTAAAAAGAAAACGTTTGGCTAAGACAAATGTGGGTCCATTACAGACAGAGTCAGCAGAATTTATAATGGGGAATAGAGAAATGGCAGAGAAGCTAAATGATTACTTTGTGGCTGTCTTCACTGAGGAAGATACAAGAAATATCCCAAAATTAGTGATCCAAGGGATTGGGGGAATGAGGAATTGAAGGAAATTAATCATAGAATCATAGAATGTTTAAGGCACGGAAAGAGGCCACTTGGCCCATCTTGCCTGTGCTGGCTGAAAAACGATCCACCTATTCTAATCCCACCTTCCAGCATTTGGTTCATAGCCCTGCAGCTTACAGCACGTGAGGTGCATATCCAGACTCCTTTTCAATGAGTTGAGGGTCTCTGCCTTAACTACCCTTTCAGGCGGTGAGTTCCAGACCATCACCACCCTCTAAGTGAAAAAGTTTTTCCTCATCTACCCTCTAAATTTTCTAGCAATCACTTTAAATCTATGCCCCCCTCATCACTGATGTCTCTGCTGAGGTGAATAGACCCTTCACCTCCACTCAATCCAGGCCCCTCAAAATTTGGTACATTTCAATCAGATCTCCCCTCAGCCTCTCTATTCCAAGGAGAACAACCCCAGCCTATCCAATCTTTCCTCATAGCTGCATTTTCCCAGTCCTGGCAATATCCTCGTAAATCTCCTCTGTACCCTCTCTCGTGCAATTACATCCTTCCTGTAATGAGGTGACCAGAACTGCACACAGTACTTAAGTTGTGGCCTAACCAATGAGTTATATAGTTCCAGCACAACCTCCCTGCTCTTATATTCTATACCTTGGCTAATAAAGGAAATGATTCCATATGCCTTTTTAACCACCTTATCGACCTGTCTTGCTACCTTGAGGGATCTGTGGACATTCAATCCAAGATCCCTCACTTCCTCTACACTATTCAGTATTTTCACATTAATCATCATAGAGTCATAGAGTTATACAGCACAGAAACAGGCCCTTTGGCCCACAGTGTCTGCACTGGCCATCGAGCACCAATCTATTCTAATCCCATTTTCCAGCACTTGGCCCGTAGCCTTGTATGCTATGGCGTTTCACGTGCACATCTAGATACTTCTTAAATGTTGTGATGATTCCTGCCTCTACCACCTCTTCAGGCAGTGTGTTCCAGATTCCAACCACCCTCTGGGTAAAAACATTTTTCCTCAAATTCCCTCTAAACCTCCTACCCCTTACCTTAAATCTATGCCCCCTGGTTATTGACACCTCCGCTAAGGGAAAAAGTTTCTTCCTATCTACGTCCCTCATAATTTTGTATACCTCTATCAGGTGTCCCCTCAGCCTTCCCTGCTGTAAGGAAAACAACCCTAGTCTATCCAGTCTCTACGCATAGCTGAAATGCTCCAGCCCGGGCAACATCCTGGTGAATATCCTCTGCACCCTCTCCAGTGCAATCACATCCTTCCTATAGTGTGGTGACCAGAACTGTATACAGTACTCCAGCAGTGACCTAACTGGCGTTTTATACAGCTCCATCATAACCTCCCTGCTCTTATATTCTATGCCTCAGCTAATAAAGGCAAGTATCCCATTGCCTTCCTAACCACCTTATCTACCTGTGTTGCAGCCTTCAGTGATCTATGGACACGTACACCAAGGTCCCTCTGACCCTCTGTATTTCCTAGGGTCCTACCTAGGTATATTCCCTTGCCTTGTTAGTCCTCCCAAAATGCATCACCTCACACTTCTCAGGATTAAATTCCATTTGCCACTGCTCTGCCCATCTTACCAGCCCATCTATATCGTCCTGTAATCCAAGGCTTTCTTCCTCACTATTTACGACACCACCAATCATTTGCGAGCATACTGATCAAATCTCCTATATTCCGTCTAAAACATTAATGTACATTACAAACAGCAAGGGTCCCAGCACCGATCCCTGTGGTACACCACTGGTCACAGTCTTCCAATCGCAAAAACAACCCTCGACCATCACCCTCTGCCTCCTGCCACTTAGCCAATTTTGGATCCAATTTGCCAAATTTCCCTGGATCCCATGGGCTCTTACCTTCTTAACCAATCGCCCATGCGGGACCTTATCAAAAGCCTTACTGAAGTCCATGTAGACTACACCAACTGCTTTACCCTCATTAACACAACTAGCCACCTCCTCGAAAAATTCAATCAAGTTAGTTAAACATGATCTCCCCCTGACAAATCCATGTTGACTATCCTTGATTAATCCCTGCCTCTCCAAGTGGAGATTAATCCTGTTACTCAGAATTTTTTCCAATAGTTTCCCAACCACTGATGTTAGACTCATTGGCCTGTAATTACCTGATTTATCCCTGCTACCCTTCTTGAATAATGGTACCCCATTCGCTGTCCTCCAGTCCTCTGGTACCTCTCCTGTGTCCAGAGAGGATTTGAAAATTTGTGTCAGAGCCCCTGCTATCTCCTCCCTGGCCTCACATAACAGCCTAGGATATATCTCATCTGGGCCTGGGGATTTATCCAATTTTAAGACCACCAGAATTGCTCATATCTCCTCCCTTTCAATGCTAATTTGTTCGAGTATATCACAATCCCCCTCCCTGATCGTTACATCTACATCGTCCTTCTCCATAGTGAACACAGATGAAAAGTAATCATTTAAAACTTCACTGACGTCCTCCGGCTCCACACACAGATTGCCACTTTGGTCCCTAATGGGCCCTACTCTTTCCCTGGTTATCCTCTTTCCCTTAATGTACTTATAAAACGCTTTGGGATTTTCCTTTATCTTGCCTGCCAGTGTTTTTTCATGCCCCACTTCACTCTCTTAATTACTTTTTAAGTACCCCCCCTGCACTTTCTATACTCCTCTAGGGCCTCTGCTGTTATCAGCCCCCTGAATCTGCCATAAGCCTCCTTTTTTTTCCTTATCCACTCCTCTATATCCCTTGACATCCAGGGTTCCCTAGACTTGTTGGTCCTACCCTTCACCCTTACGGGAACATGTTGGCCCTGAACTCTAACTATTTCCTTTTTGAATGACTCCCACTGGTCTGATGTAGACTTTCCTCCAAGTAGCTGCTTCCAGTCCACTTTGGCCAGATCCTGTTTTATCGTATTGAAATCGGCCTTCCCTCAATTCAGTACCTTTATTTCCAGTCCATCTTTGTCCTTTTCCAGAACTACCTTAAATCTTACTATTCCCTATCCCCTATCTTCACTATCCCCGAAAAGCTCCCCCACTGACACTTCTACCACTTGTCCGGCTTCATTCCCTCGGATTAGGTCCAGTATCGCCCCTTCTCTTGTAGGACTTTCTAAGTGCTGGCTCAAAAAGCTCTCCTGTATGCACTTTCAGAATTCCATCCCCTTTAAGCCTTTTGCACTGAGACTATCCCAGTTAATATTGGGGAAGTTGAAATCCCCTCCTATTATTACCCTATTATTTTTACACCTCTCTGAGATTTGCATACATATCTGCTCCTTTATCTCTCCCTGACTATTTGGAGGCCTGTGATTCACTCCCAGCCAAGTGATTGCCCCCTTTTGTTTTTAAGTTCTACCCATATGGCCTCATTTGAGGAATTATCTAAGATATCATCCCTCCTTACTGCAGTAATTGACTCCTTGATCAATAGTGCAATGCCACCTCCTCTTTTACACCCCCCCCCCCCCCCCCACCCCCGGGTGTATTCCTTTACTTTGTTTGACCTCCCCAAATGCATCACCTCACACTTCTCCAGGTTGAATTCCATCTGCCATTTTTCTGCCCATCTGACCAAACCATCAATATCTTCCTGCAGCCTACAGCTATCCTCCTCGCTATCTACTGCATGGCCAATCTTTGTGTCATCTGCAAACTTCTTGATCGTGCCCCCTACATTTACATCCAAATCGTTAATTTATACAACAAAAAGCAGGGGACCCAGTACAGTGCCCTGTGGAACGCCACTGAAAACAGCCATCCAGTCGCTAAAATAGCCGTCAACAATTATCCTTTGTTTCCTGCCACTGAGCCAATTTTGTATCCATCTTGTTGCATTTCCCTGGATCTCATGGGATTTTTTTTTTTAACCAGTCTGCCATGTGGGACCTTGTCAAAAGCCTTGCTAAATCCCATGTAGACCACGTCAACTGCACTGCCCTCATCTATCTCCCTTGTTACTTCTTCAAAAAATTCAATCAAGTTGGTCAAACAAGACCTTCCCTTAACAAATTCATGCTGACTATCCTTGCTTAACCTGTGCCTTTCTAAGTGACAGTTTATCCTGTCTCTCAGAATAGGTTCCAATAATTTTCCCACTACTGAGGTTAGACTTACTGGCCTGTAATTATTCGGTGTATCCTCCGCTCCCTTTTTAAACAGAGGTACAATGTTAGCAGTTCTCCAATCCTCCGGCACCACACCTATATTCAATAAACACTGGAAATTGATGGTCAGATCCTCCGCTATTGCCTCTCTTGTTTCTTTTAAAAGCCTAGGATACATTTCATCTGGCCCTGATGATTTATCAACTTTCAAGGATGCTAATCCCATTAATACTTCCTCTCCCCCTATGTTTATCACAACCAATATTTCACAGTCCTCCTCCTTAGCTACAATATCTGCATTGTCATCCTCTTTTGTGAAGACAGAAGCAAAGTATTCATTAAGAACTATACCACATCTTACGCCCCTACACATAGGTTACTTTTATGGTCTTTTATGGACACTACTCTCTCCTTAGTTATCCTCTTATTCTTAATGTATTGATAAAACCTTGATTTTGCTTGCCAATATTCTTTCATACCCTCTCTTTGCTTTCATAATTTCCTTTTTGATTTCACCCCTCCACTTTCTATACTCCTCTCAGCTTTCTGTAGTAATGAGTTCTCCGTGTCAGATGTAAGCTTTCCTTTTCTGCTTTATCTTACCCTGTAGGCTCCTTGACATCCATGAAGCTCTAGATTTGGCCATCTCACCCTTTTGTTTTGTGAGAACATGTTTACTCTGAACCCCTTGAATCGCCCCTTTGAATGCCTCCCACTGTTCTGACACTGATTTACTTTCAAGTAGCTGTTTCCAGTCCACTTTCGCTAAATCACTCCTCAGTTTAGTAAAATTGGCCTTGCCCCAATCTAGAACTCTAACTCCTGTTCTAGCTCTGTCCTTTTCCATAATGATGTTGAAACTGACTGAATTATGATCACTAACACCAGAATGCTCTCCGACTGCCACCCCTTCCACCTGCCCATCTTCATTTCCTAAAACTAAGTCTAAAACTGCGCCATCTCTTGTTAGACTTGCTACATACTGGGCAAAACAGTTTTCCTGAATGCACCTCAAGAATTCTGCTCCCTCAATTCCTTTCACATGAAAACTATCCCAGTTAATATTGGTTAGGCTGCATTTGGAGTACTGTGTGCAGTTCTGGGGGCCGCACTACAGGAAAGATGTGGTTAAGCTAGAGAGGGTGCAGAAAAGATTCACAAGGATGTTGTCTGGTTTGGAGGGCTTGAGTTATAAAGAGAGATTGGATAGGCTGGGTCTTTTTTCCCTGGAGCGAAGGAGGCTGAGAGGGGACATGATAGAGGTATAAAAAATTATGAGAGGCACAGATAGGGTAATTAGCCACAGTCTGTTTCCCATGGTAGGGGTGACTAAAACTAGAGGGCATAGATTTAAGGTGAGAGGGAGGAGGTTTAAAGGGGATCAAAGGGGTAAATTTTTCACACAAAGAATAGTGGGTATCTGGAATGAGCTGCCAGAGGAGGTGGTGGAGGCAGGAAAAGTAGCAACATTTAAGAGGCACCTGGACAGGTACTTGAATGAGCAAGGCATAGAGGGATATGGAATTAATGCAGGCAGGTGGGATTAGTATAGACAGGCATTATGGTCGGCATGGTGGGCCGAAGGGCCTGTTTTTGTGCTGTACGACTTTATGACTCTAATATTGGGGTAGTTAAAATCCCCTACTATTACTGCCCTATTGTTCTTGCACTTCTCAGAGATTTACCTACATATCTGCTCTTCTATCCCCCTCTTTCTGTTTGGGGGGGCTATAGTACACTGTCAGCAGTGTGATTGCCCCTTTTTTGTTCCTTAGCTCAATCCATACGACCTCATTTGATGAACCTTCCAACATATCCTCCCTCCTCACAGCTGTAATAGTTTCCTTGACCAAAATTGCCACTCCCCTCCTTTCTTACCCCCCTTGTCTTATATTAGTAAGAAGGTTGTATTGGAGAAATTATTGGGGCTAAAGGTTGATAAGTCCCCAGAACCTGATATTCTACATCCAAGAATATTGGAAGAGGTAGCTATGGAGATAATGGATGCATTGGTGATCATCTTCCAAAATTCTATAGATCCTGGAATGGTTCCTGCAGATTGGAAGGTTGAAAATGTCACCTCACTATTTAAGAAGAGAGGGAGAGTGAAAACAGGGAAGTACAGACCTGTTAGCCTCACATCAGTAGTAGGTGAAATGTTAGAATCTATTCTAAAGGATATGATAAATGGACACTTGGATAATAATGATCTAATTGGGCATAGTCAGCATGAATTTATGAATGGAAAATCATGTTTGACAAACCTGTTGGAGTTTTTTGAGGATGTTACTAACAACATTTATAAAGGGAAGTTGGTGGACATGGTATACTTGGATTTTCAGAAGGCTTTTGATAAAGTCCACCACAGGAGGTTGGTTAGCAAACTTAAAGCAAATGGGTTAGGAGGTAATATACTGGCATGAATTAAGGATTGGTTCACAGGCAGAAAGCAGGAATAAACGGGTCATTCTCATGTTGGAAGGCTGTGACTAATGGGGTACTGCAGGAATCAGTGCTTGGGCCCCAGCTGTTCACAATATATATCAATGATTTGGATGTGGGTATCAAACGTAGTATTTTCAGTTTCGCGGATGACACAAAACTAGGTGGGAATGTGTGTTGTGAGGAAAATGCAAAGTGGCTTCAAGGGGATTTGGACAGACTTAGTGAGTGGGCAAGAACGTGGCAGATGGAACATAATGTGGAAATATGTGAGGTTATCCACTTTGGTAGGAACAGAAGTGCAGAGTATTTCTTAAATGATAAGAGATTAGAAAGTGTAAATATACAAAGGGACCTGGGTGTCCTCGTCAATAAGTCACTGAAAGCTAACATGCAGGTGCAGCAAGCAATTAGGAAGGCTAATGGTATGTTAACCTTTATTGCAAGAGGATCTGAGTACAGGAGTAGTGAAGTCTTGCTTCAATTATGTAGAACCTTGGTTAGGCTGAACCTGGAGTACTGTGTGCAGTTTTGGTCTCCTTACCTTAGGAAGGATATTATTGCCATTGAGGGAGTGCACCGAAGGTTCACCAGACTTGTTCCTGGGATGGCGGGACTGTCCTATGAAGAGAAATTAGGGAAACTGGGCCTGTATTCTCTTGAGTTTCGAAGAATGAGAGGTGATCTAATTGAAACCTACATAATACTTAAAGGGATAGACAGGGTAGATGCAACTAAGATGTTTCCCGTGGTTGAGGAGTCTAAAACCAGGGGACACAATTTCAAAATAAGGGGGAAGCCACTTAGGACAGACATGAGGAGACATTTCTTTCCTCAGAGGGTTGTGAATCTTTGGAATTCTCTACCCCAGAGGCTGTGGAAGCTCAGTCATCGACTATGTTTAAAACAGAGATTGACAGATTTCTAAATACAAATGACAGAAAGGAATATGAGGATAGTGTGGGGGAAAAGGCATTGAAGTGGAAGATCAGCTGTGATCATATTGAATGGTGGGGCAGGCCCGATGGGCTGAATGGCTTACTCCTGCTCCTACGTTCCTGACAGAGGAGGAGGCCCTGGAACTAGCGGGCTCCCAAGCCGGCCGATCCATAGCAGACGGAAAGACTGGAGCGTCCACCAAAGAGAGTGAGGAGGCAATGTGTTCATGTGGCGACCACTGACCTTCTAGAGAACCACATCACGCATGGTTGACATGGTCAGATCCGTGCAGCAGAACGTCTAAATGTTTATGTTTTCTCATGAATGTAGTGGGAAGATGGTCTGCTGGCACTGCTGGAATCCTGTCATCTTCTGAGGACGAGGAGGAAGAATCCTCGGAGTGTGCATCATCACACCGTTCCTCCTCACCCTCCACCACGCAGATACTCTCACATCGGTGGGTATGCACTCAGGCTTAGATGCAGGCTCACAAATGGATGAGAGCACCATGCATGGGTCCAAGCAGCTGACAGAGGCAATGACAGGTGAGGCCACTGACAGTCGGAGGACTGTGGGTGACCAGACCCATGCTGAGCCTCCAGCTGATGACAAGTCTTTGGTATCGGCAGCACAGAACATGCGTGAGTTGTAGAGAGAGGTAAGGGAATATTTGGCGGAGCTGCCAGAGGCCATGCGCAGTCATGCGCGGATGGTGGAGGAGTCCATCCATGCCATGAGTGTTGCCATGTCCCAGGCATGCGAGTGAATGGCTTTGTCCATGGAGAAGTTGGCAACGCTCATGGAGAGCCAGATCCCAGAGATGTGCGCAGACCTGCATACACCCACCTTGGCCATGAGTTCAATGTAGCCGTGGCAATGCGAGAGGGGGACAAGGCGCTCAGTTTCCTCTCCAGCTTCTTGTCCTTCTCTGGTCAGCAGGGAGGTTCAAGTGAGCCTTGAAAGGGAGGAGGAGAGGCTGATCTCCATATCTAGGGGCTCCTCAGGGCGCTCTGAGTGTGGACACTGGCTGCTCAGCCCCTCCGCTTGTGACCCCAGTTCCCGTAGCTGCGACGACTAAAGATGTTCCTGCACCTGTGTGGGAACACCTCCACTAGTTGGGGCCCCCTAGGCCTCAGGCAGCGAAAGGACAGCCACCAGTCATCCCGGTCACAGGGCAGCGCATTCAGCAGCCTGTTTTCACCTCAGCTGCCAGTGTAGGGGGAAGCACTTCGTACAAGCATATGGAAGCACATGAAGAAGAGCACCTAGAAACAGTTGGAGTTTAATGGGTATGTGCAACTTGCTTGTTATTGGGTCTTGTAAACATTTCAATAAGTGGATACCACTTTCTTTGCAGAGAATCTTTCCCTGGCCCTGTCAGATTCCACCTTCACGCTTGCTCCCTCAATGCGCAGCCAGTGCATGGGCAGGCTGCATATGGTCATGTTCACAGCTCTGAATGAAGCTGGTGAGCCTTGGCAGAAGGTGCGGGAGGGCAACAGGAAAGAGATGACACATGGAATATAGTGAGGTCAGTCTTTATTGAGTTTCTTGGAACAGGCAGCATGGTGGCTGAAACTGGGTATGTATGAGATTGTTCTGAGCCTCCCTTGCGCGCCTGTCAATGGCCATGCTCCCGGTACAAGGGCTTTATCCTTCCACACTGGCTGCTTGGCATCCTCCTCCACATCCTCATCATTGGATGGGTACTGCCGATCAATCATGATGCAAGGCCTTCCCTCTCTGCATGGCTAGACTATGCAGAGTACAGAAGACCACCACAGTACATGAGACCCTCACTGGGACATACTGCAGGGCTCCGCCAGATCGATCCAGGCTGCAGAATCTCATCTTCAGCAGCCCAATGGCCTGCTCGATGGTCGCTTAGGTGGACAGATGGCAAGTGTTGTACCTCTCCTCTGCTGCAGTGCGAGGGTTCCTCAGAGGCATGAGGAACCATGTCTTCAATATGTAGCATAAAAGCAAAATACTGTGGATGCTGGAAATCTGAAGTAAAAACAGAAAGTGCTGGAAATACTCAGCAGGTCTGGCAGTGTCTGTGGAGAGAGAAAGAGTTAATGTTTCCTTTCATTAGAACGGGCAAAGGTTAGAAATGTAATAGGCTTGAGCAAGTGAAATGGGGGAGGTGGGAAGAAGAACAAAAGGGAAGTTGTGTGATAGGCAGAGGGCAGGAGAGATAAATGGCAAAAGTGTCACGGAACAAAGGCAAAGGGATTGCTAATAGTTGTATGAAAAAACAAAGCATTAGTCCAAAGCGAGAGTTAATGGCAGAATAATGAATAGCTCTGTCCAAAAGAAAAATCCTGAAAAACAAGTTGGAGACAGGTCCATGGTAAAAAATGAAACAAAATAAAATAAAACAAAATAAAAAGGCAGTCATTATCTGAAATTGTTGAACTCAATGTTGAGTCCAGAATGCTGTCGAGTGCCTAATCGGAAGATGAAGTGCTGTTCCTCGAGCGTGAGTTGATGTTCATTGGAACTCTGCATCAGGCCAAGGACAGAAATATTGGCATGGGAGTGGGGTGGTGAATTAAAATGGCAAGCAACTGGAAGCTGAGGGTCATGCTTTCGGACTGAGCGGAGGTGTTCTGCAAAGCGATCGCCCAATCTGCATTTGGTCTCCCCAATGTAGAGGCAACCGCATTGAGCAGTGAATACAATATACTAAATTGAAAGAAGTACAAGTAAATCGCTGCTTCACCTGGAAGGAGTATTTGGGGCCTTGGATGGTGAGGAGAGAGGAGGTAAAAGGACAGGTGTTATACCTCTTGTGATTGCATGGGAAGGTGCCGTGGGAAGGGGACGAGGTGTCGGGGGTGATGGAGGAGTGGACCAGGGTGTCGAGGAGGGCATGATCCCTTCGGAATGCTGACAGGGGAGGGGAGGGGAAGATGTGTTTGGTGGTGGCATCATGCTAGAAGTGGCGGAAATGGTGGAGGATGATCCTTTGGATGTGAAGGCTTGTGGGGTGAAAGGTGAGGACAAGGGGATGTCTGTCGTGATTCTGGGAGGGAGGGGAAGGATTGAGGGCAGAATTGTGGGAAATGGGTCAGACACAGTTGAGGGCCCTGTCAACCACATTGCGGGGGAATCCTCAGTTGAAGAAAAAGGAAGGCATATCAGAAGCACTGTAATGGAAGGTAGCATCATCAGAACAGATGCATCAGAGATGGAGAAACTGGGAGAATGGAATGGAGTCCTTACAGGGGGCAGGGTGTGAGGAAGTGTAGTCAACATAGCTGTGGGAGTCAATGGGTTTATAATGAATATTAGTGGACAGCCTGTCCCCAGAGTTGGAGACAGAGAAGTCGAAGAAGGGAAGGGAGGTGGTGGAGATGGACCACATGAAGGTGAGAGAAGGGTGGAAATTGGAAGCAAAGTTGATGAAGTTTTCCAGTTCGGGATGAGAGCAGGAAGTGGCACCGATACAGTCATCAATGTACCGGAAAAAGAGTTGGGGGAGGGGGCCTGAGTAGGACTCGAATAAGGAATGTTTGGCAAACCCCACAAAAGCCCTTGTCCCTGAGAATCCATCACTGAAGGTGAGTAGGGAGCCTGAAAAGCTGTGGCACCTGGGACTGTTGAAGTATGTAGGCTTCATGGCTGCTTCCTGGGAAGTGGGCACACACCTGCAGGATACACTTCCAGTGGTTGCAGACCAATTATACATTGATGGAATGGAAGTCCTTCCTGTTGATGAAGGCCACTGGCTGCTCCGTGGGAGACTTGATGGCCACATGTGTGCAATCGATGACACCTTGCACGTGGACAAATCCAGAGATGGCCCCGAAGCCGATGGCCCTCTCCACCTGACTGTCAGGGCTGGTCCGGTAACGTACATTGTCACCACCCTTCTTGAACAGTGCATTCGTCACATCCTTGATGAAGCAGTGGGCTGCTGCCTGGGAGACCCCAAACATGTGTCCAGTGGATCCTGGAAAGATCCAGAGGCGTAAAAGTTGAGTGTCATGGTGATCTTCAGGCCCAAGAGCACAGAGTGTCCACCAAAGCCCATGGGTCTCAGCTCATCCTGTACCATGGTGCATAAGTCAGTGATGCCTCCCTGGAGAGATGTTCTCTTCACTGACATTGGCACTCGGACATCTGGAGGTAACTGAGGCAACTCCAGTACATTCTCTACTGCGGATAAGCCCTCCTTGGGGCGGCCAGTTGCTGTGACTCCCCTTGTCGATCTTCACCAGCTTACCCAGCCACCGCTTGGCCCTGCCTCCCTCTGCATCTCTGCTGTGCAGTGTGGGGATCCAGAAAGACTGGGTGTAGCAGCCCCATTCCAGCTGGTTGTTTTCCTTCCTGTGTGCTGTCCCTGGAGAAATGAGCTTGCCTTTGGAGCCTTGCCCTTGCTACTCCCCTCTGATCACTTTGTACTCACCCTTGTCTTGAGGGCTGTAGACCCTTTACACCCATCCTTGCCTCGAGGGCTGTATCGCTGTTGGGCAATGGCTGCCGCACCCCCTGTTCCCTTTCCTGGAGTCATGCAACACTCCCCATGGCTGCGTTCCCATATCGGCACTAAGGCCTCACCTCAATGCTCCAGCCTTTAAATGGCCGGGGATCTGAATGCACACGATCCCTGTGCACTGTTTACTAAATATGGAAACCACCATTAAACCAAAGTCAGGCCAATGCAGAAATATGCAAATACCTTTTCAACAACTATAATTGCAGTCCCACCATGTAATGGGACAACACTGCCTTGGAGCTTTCCAGCCACTAACAAAATCTGGAATTGACATCATGACTTCGGGTTTCCGGGCCAACACATCTGTCACTATTTTTTGGCCCCCCACGCCTCCACTCCCGCTGCTGCTGGTCCAGCAAAATCCAGCCCTATATGACATCTCCACTGTATTGACACTGGGAAGCCCCCATTGTGGATTGCAACTATCCATTTTATCCCAACATTTTAAAAACTCGAACAGAAATTGCCCTCTCTGTTGTCACTGATGCCATTGAATTTAAACTGACCTCTCTATCTTTGCCCTCATTCCTTCTTTTCCCCTTCCTCCTCTCTGTTCTGCACTCCTCTTCTCCATTCTCTCACTCCACTTATCTCTCCTCTCCCTTCTCCTCTATTACCCTGCCCTCCCTTCACTGCATCCACTCCTTTCCTCTCCTCACTTACCCTCCTTTCTCCCTTCCCACATCCTAACCCTCCTACTCTAACCCTTTGATTTACCTTCTCCCCGTTTCCTATAGTGATTCTTTTATTCCTGCCAACCCTGCTTGAGCTGAAAAATTCAAATTGATCTTGACTATTTGTGTACAGTGCCACGGGAGATTGACCAGTATTTTGACAACCTGCAAGTCTCACAATAAACAATAGGATACTTTCATTATGAAAATAAAACATCTGTATGGAAAGAAATAGATTTTGATAACTTTGCTTAGCTAGTTTGCAATATGAAAAATGCAAATAGTCATTCGTCATTGTTTATTGTTATGCTCACGGTTCACTTCCTCAACTCTATAAGATATATGAACCACTGATAAATTTGTTGTGTAATTTAAAGCATGAAACGTCAGGGTCCGGATATTTACCATTATTTCTGTCACTTACGCTTTCAGCTAAACACATTGCTTAGAATTTGGGGTTTATAAAAGTAATCATCGGTAACACCGTAGGATCGATTCTGTGTTCCCATACTTCCAGCACTGAGCGATACTTGCAGGGATGACAGCATTGTATCCAGAAACATGCCTTCTCTGTGTTGAAAGCACCAAAGTGGTGATTCAATAATCTGATGCTTCCAGTTAGGTTTGCGATGTATGGTGCACATGACATGGAATTTTGATTTACCATTAAAACGAATGGAGAATAATAGACTGTTTACCGATGATTTACCAAGGTGTGATCCCTGCAAATAATACTCCCCTGGGTGTGCCAGATCGGAGAATACCCCTCAAAAGACTATCTCGATTTTAACTCAGTCAAAATCCGCCCACTTGCATAAAGTTAAAATCGGGCCCTATTTGTCCAGTCCTATTGTTTCAGTGCCAGGAACAAGCACTGAGAGTCTTTTGCTCACCAAAATCCGGTCAAACTCACCAGATGAAAGGAAAATTAGGATGTGTCCTCGGTCCTTAAAGCACTGCATGTGCTGAATTTTATGGACCCCTTTGGGATTGGAATGTAGGCTGGGGGGTGGGTGGGCACCATAAAATTGCACCAGAAGCGCAGTGCCCGTCGCCTTCCCAATGCCTTCTAATTTAGTCGAGGGCAGGGAAAGCCTTCCTGCCCCAAGCCAATTGAGGCCCTTAAGTGGCCTGGTGGCCTCCCAGCAGTTGCGGGTAGGGGCGAGGGTCCATTCATTTGGGGGCAATCCAGGGCCCCCGCAGGGTCCCCCAGACAGCGATCGCCGCTTCCCCCCCACAGTAGCCTCCCTCCCCCACCCCTTTGCCGGGGCCTGCCTGAATGGCCTCGGTGAACCCGACCCCGCTGACCTGTCCTGGGGTCTTCTCGCTCCTTGGCCTTCTGCAGTATCGGCAGTTGCCACTGCTCCCAGTGGCGTTGCCAGTACTGCAGAGCTGCCTGCCCTCTGATTGGCAGGCACCTCTTGGAGGCAGGAGCTCATTCCTTAAAGAGACGGTGGACAGTTAATTGCCTGCCCACTGTGGAATAGCAGCAGGGGTCCGACTGAGAGCTGAGGCGGGGTTTCTGCCCAACTTCTGGCCCACCGCCGGGACCCCCAACACCATAACAAAATTCAGCCCGTAACATATGTCAGGAAAATTCTTTTCCAGATTTTTCAAAGCATGCATTGAGCAAAAGAAGTAGCTGGAAAAAAGCAGTAGATAGCAAAACAAATATGGTAGTGAGAAATAATGTGTGTTGACAAGTGGTTGGCAGTTCAGCACCTTTTCTAGATGGCTGGCAAATTGGAGGTGGTGCTGAATGATGTGAAGAGGACCTCTGAAGAGTACCAGAATTTTTCTTTTAAATTGCCTTGGTGCATGAAATGAAGAAACAATTCCAGGTGAGAACTATAGAAAATGCAGCTTGCTGCATAATGAATATGCACGGTAAGCATTGAGAGTACAACACAATGTGAAGGTGAGATAATTGTAAGTGTCATACATACTTAGTGACTAAATTACCTGAAAGTAATGGTGCATTTCCTACCTTGATAAGGTACCTTGATAAGGTACCTTGATAAGGTACCTTGATAAGGCACTGCTTACAAGTGCATGAATTAGTAGCGATGCCATTGACACTAATCACTACCTGTTTCCATTCCCCTGAGGGATTTGTAGCCCCCTCAACTGCCTGACTTCCTGCAAGAGAGTTTGAAAGCTCCATTAGAGTTACCTGCCATTCTCTGCCTAAAAATGCTGCATCAACAGTAGATTTACCACTCATCAGCAGGCGAGCTCCCATTGACAGGTATTCTCTAGTTCATGAGCTTGCTTATGTTATGATAATGAGGTATACCCCAGAAATACACTTGGGCTTAGTACACTGAAGATCAGGTGACCACTTTTTTGGCTTTGCCGAACCTCAAGTCAAATGTGTTCCCAATCTAGGCTAATATATAGCATGAACATTAGTCAGTTAGGATAGGTTGTGAAAGTGATGGGGAGACAGTGGCACAGTGGTAATGTCATTAAGTTAATAGTTTAGAGGCCTAGGTGAGAGCACTGGGGATACAGGCTCAAATCCCACAACAGCAGCTGATGGAATTTGAATTCAATTAATTAATCCAAAAAAAATCTGGAACTGAAAGCTAGTTTCAGTAATGTTGCCATGAAACTATCATTGATTGTTGTGAAAACCCATCTGGTTCACTAATGTCCGTTAGGGAAGGAAATCTGCTGTCCTTACCTGGTCTGGCCTATATGTGATTCCAGACGCACAGCAATGTGGTTGACTCAATTATAATAAAAGCAAAATTCTGCGGATGCTGGAAATCTGAAATAAAAGCAAGAAATGTTGGAAATATTCAGCAGGTCTGGCAGTATCTGTGGAGAGAGAAGCAGAGTTAACGTTTCAGGTCAGTGACCCTTTTTCAGAACTGGCAAATATTAGAAATGTCAAAGGTTACAAGCAAGTAAAGCAGGGGTGGGACAAGACATAACAAAGGAGAAGGTGTAGATAGGACAAGGTCACAGAATAGCTGACCAGAAGGTCATGGAACAAAGGAAAATAATATGTTAATGGTGTGTTGAAAGACAAAGCATTAGTACAGATAGGGGTGTAAATGGACTGAAAACTGAACAGCAGTAAGTATAAACATGAATACAAGTGGGTAAGCAAACTGAACAAACTAAGATGAAATAAAACAAAATAAACACAAAAAAATATAAAAAAGAAAAAATAACTAAAAAAAAAGTAAAATGGGGGGCCAGTCATGCTCTGAAATTACTGAACTCAATGTTCAGTCTGGCAGGCTGTAGTGTGCCTAATCGGTAAATGAGATGCTGTTCCTCGAGCTTGCGTTGATGTTCGCTGGAACACTGCAGCAATACCAGGACAGAGATGTGAGCATGAGAGCAGGGGGAGTGTTGAAATGGCAAGCAACCGGAAGCTCGGGGTCCTGCTTGCGGACTGAGCGGAGGTGTTCCGCAAAGCGGTCACCCAGTCTGCATTTGGTCTCCCCAATGTAGAGGAGACCACATTGTGAGCAGCGAATACAGTATACTACATTGAAAGAAGTACAAGTAAATCGCTGCTTCACCTGAAAGGAGTGTTTGGGGCCTGGGATAGTGAGGAGAGAGGAGGTAAATGGGCAGGTATTACACCTCCTGCGATTGCAGGGGAAGGTGTCATGGGAAGGGGACGAGGTGGCCGGGGTAATGGAGGAGTGGACCAGGGTGTTACGGAGGGAACGATCCCTTTGGAATGCTGACAGGGGAAAATGCGTTTGGTAGTGGCATCACGCTGGGGGTGGTGGAAATGGCGGAGGATGATCCTTTGGATATGGAGGCTGATGGGGTGAAAAGTGAGGACAAGGGGAACCCTGTCACAGTTCTGGGAGGTAGGGGTGAGGGTAGAGGTGCGGGAAATGGGCCGGACACAGTTGAGGGCCCTGTCAACCACAGTGGGGGGATTCCTCGATTGAAGCGCTGTCATGGAAGGTAGCATCATCAGAGCAGATGCGTCAGTTGTGGTTGACTCAACTGCCCTTTGAAATGGCTGAGCAAGCCATTCAATTGTCAAGAGCAATTGGGGATGGGCAACAAATGCTAGCCTACATCCCATGAAAGAATAAAATAAACTATAGCTCTTTGTATGTTGCTTGTCACTCTGATATATGTCCTATATTTGCTTCTTTGTAATTATGAACAAACATAAATGATCCTTGGTATATGGTAGCTTAGTGAAATTTGCAACGGCCTATTGGGGGGATGGAGAGGCAGGCAGAACTTAAGTAACTTATTTGTCATAAAGGCTGAATTTTATGGGGGGGGCGCGTATTGAAGTCCTGCTGGCAGTGGCCAATGCTGAGGCTGCAGATCTAGGATAAGGGTGCTTCACCATTAAGGTGTCCTCAAAGAGGTGAGGTTTTTGAGGATACTGGGGCCAGGCAGGTAGGCCTAGTGATTGGAGTGATGGAGGGGAGGTCGCGGTGCACTGGTGGCGCTGTTCCAGTAGGGGTGGTCATTGCCACCGAGGGGCACCTCTATGGGCCATGGAGTGCCCATAAAGGAGGCCCACCCCCTCCAAAGGAACCCGCTGGCAGGCTACCAGGATTTACATGGCGGGTTCCCTATGCAGTGGTGGGCCCACCTGATGTGGGAAAAATGCTCAGAGGGGGGTGGGAAGTGGCCATTAATTGGCTGGGCAACCAAGCTGCCTAGCTCCCTACCACTGCCAATATGCCATAGCAGCAGGAAGACACCAGGCTCTTCTGCAATGTCTTTCCTCAGCATATTGCCAGCCCTCTGCCTCCCAGCCCAAGTCCAATGGGCCAGGAAAATTCATCCCATAGAGTCATTACAGCACAGAAGGAGGCCATTTGGGCCATCGAGTCCATGCCAAATCTCTGCAGAGCAAACCAATCAGTTCCATTCTCCCATAGCCCTGCAAGTTTATTTCCCTCAAGTGCTTTCCCTCAAGCGCCTATCCAATTACCTTTCAAAATCATTGATTATTTCCACTTCCACCCTCGTAGGCAGTGAATTCCAGGTTATTACCACTCACTGTATAAAGAAATCTTGCTCACATACCCCTGCATCTCTGACCCAAATCCCAAAATCTATGTTCCCTAGTTCTTGTACCATCAACTAATCCTGCACCATGTGTGAGTTTCAGGATTTCACGTATCTTGGGAGACCGTGTGTGTAGGAAGTGTCACCAGCTGCTTCAGCCCGAGCTGAGTCTTTCCGATCTTGAGGGGCAGCTGGAATCACCAGGGGGCATCAGGGAGCAGGAGAGTTTCATATCGTACTTTCCAGGAGGTGGTCACCCCACAGGGAGTAAGAGTTCAGGGTACTAGATAGATGAGTAGAAAGAGGCAGGAGGTACAGGAGTCTTTGGGGTGTGTGCTACTCACAAACAGGTACTCAGCATTGGAGACTGCTGGGAGTGACGATATACTGAAGGAGTGCAGTCCAGACCATGGCATCAATAGGCAAGGGACTATATAGGAGGGAGCAGCAAAGTGTAGAAATGCAGTCATTAAAGAAGAGTCCATAGTCAGGGGTCGGACAGGCATTTCTGTAATCATCACTGTGAGTCCCAGTGGTGTGTTGCCTCCCTGGTGCCAGGGTAAAGGAAATCAAGGAGAGGGTGTAGAATATTCTGCAGGCAGAAAGGAGTGAGCCAGAAGTTGTCGTACACGTTGATACCAGCAACATAGAAAGAGCAGGTATTGAGGCCCTACGTCAGATTTTCAAGAGCTAGGGAGGAAGTTAAAGAGTAGGACCTCGAAGGTAGTAATCTCTGGATTACTCCCAGTGCCATGTGCCAGCGAGAGTAGAAATAGGAAGATAGTGAGGATCAAGGTGTGGTTTGAAGCATGGTGCAGGAGGGAGGGCTTCAGATTTTTGAGACATCGGGACCAGTTCTGTGGCAGAAGGCACCTATTCAAAAGGAGCGGGTGGCACCTCAACAGGACTGGGACCAATGTCCTTGCAGGGAGATTCACTAGTGTGATTGGGGAAGGTTTAAACTAAATTGGCAGATGGATGGGACCTGGCATATAGAAGTAGAAAAGAGGAATATGGTGCACAATGTAAGAGTGTTGGATAGTACCAGAGAAGGGAGTAGTACCATATTAGATACGAACAGACTAAGAAGGGCTTCTAGGAATACAAAGATAAGATAACAATGTATGTATGAAAACACAAGGGCTGGATTTTGTTCCCAGCCCAATGTCGGTGGGCATGGTTGGGTGGGGAGAGGGGAGGGCGGCTGGAAGATCTGAGTGGAAGCGGCCCACCGTGGATCCTGGATTGCTGGCCCGATCTTCCCAGTGGTAGGGAAGCTCCGTGACAGGCCCTCCACCGCTCTGTGATGGGACCTGACTTTACATATTTAAATTACCTTTTTGCATGAATTAAAATGAAAACTGGAGCGATCTTACCTGCAGTTCTGGATCTTCAGCGAGACGTGAGGCACTCACGTGCCTTCACATTCCCGCCCAGGGAATGCTGGCTCCACTAAGGTGGGGAAGCGGGAGCTCTTCATTTGTTGTGTAGTGGGGGGAGATGAGGTCAAATCTGCACTTAGTGCATTTGGGGCTGGAAGGGGTGAACTCTGCATTGGTAGTGTAGTTGTGAGGTGGTTTCTTTGCAGGGCTGGCAGCCCTTTAAAAATGGCGCCATCGCCTGCGCAGAAACAGTTGACACTGTTCACGGCGTTGCTGAGGCCACCCTCACCACGTAATTGTGGGGGACAGCTGCCCTGCATATGATAATGATCTGCCGGGCTCAAGATCGTGGCTGCATGCTGGCGCACAGTCTGTGTGTGCCGGCTGCCATGTGTTTTGCCCGCTGCCACTCCCGGCGGCAGGACAAGAAGATTCAGCCCAAAGTGGGGTGCATAAGGTTGGTGAGCTACAAGCACAATAAGCGATTTGGGAATATGATGTATTAGCACTAACAGCAATGTGGCTTAAAATGGTGAGGACTGAGTGCTTAGTATTACAAAGTGTTCAGAAAAGATAGGGAAGGAAAAAAGGGAGGTGGGGTTGCAGTACTGATCAGAGAAGATATTGTGCTGTTAGAAAGCGGGAATGTCCTTGAGGGGGCAAGGACAGAAGTTATTTGATCAGCATTGAGAAGCAAAACTGGTATGATCATGTTTCTGGGGGTATTCAATAGGCCTCCAAACAGTGAAATTGAGATAGAGGAAATAGGGAAATCACAGAAATGTGCAAGTGGTGATAGTGGGGGACTTTAATTACCCAATTATCGATTGGGATAGCATTAAAGTAATGGGTAATGAGGGGAAGGAATTTCTGAAATGTGTTCAGGAGAACTTCCTTGATCAGTATGCTCTTGGCCCAACTAGAGAGGAAGCATTGCTGGATCTAGTGCTGGGGAATGAGATTGACTAAGTGGACCAAGTGAGTGTGGGAGAATACTCGGGTAAGAGTGATCATTGTATCATAAGGTTTAGATTAGTAATGGAGAAGAGCAAAGAACAATCTAAAGTAGAATGTCTAAATTGGAAAAGAACTAACTTCAATGAGATGAGAAGGGATCTTCTCCTTCTTTGGCCTCCTTGTCTCGAGAGACAATGGGTAAGTGCCTGGAGGTGGTCAGTGGTTTGTGAAGCAGTGCCTGGAGTGGCTATAAAGGCCAATTCTAGAGTGACAGACTCTTCCATTGGTGCTGCAGATAACATTGGTTGTCGGGGCTGTTACACAGTTGTCTCTCTCCTTGCGCTTCTGTTTTTTTTCTTGCCAACTGCTAAGTCTCTTCGACTCGCCACACTTTAGCCCCGCCTTTATGGCTGTCTGCCAGCTCTGGCGATCACTGGCAACTGACTCCCACAACTTGTGATCAATGTCACAGGACTTCATGTCGCGTTTGCAGACGTCTTTAAAGCGGAGACATGGATGGCCGGTGGATCTGATACCAGTGACGAGCTCGCTGTACAATGTTTCCTTGGGGATCCTGCCATCTTCCATGCAGCTCACATGGCCAAGCCAGCTCAAGCGCCGCTGGCTCAGTAGGGTGTATATGCTGGGGATGTTGGCCGTCTCGAGGACTTCTGCGTTTGAGATACGATCCTGCCACCTGATGCCAAGGATTTTCCGGAGGCAGCGAAGATGGGATCAATTGAAACATCGCTCTTGGCTGACATACGTTGTCCAGGCCTCGCTGCTGTAGAGCAAGGTACTGAGGACACAGGCTTGAAACACTCGGACGTTTGAGTTCTGTGTCAGTGCGCCATTTTCCCACACTCTCTTGGCCAGTCTGGACATAGCAGTGAAAGCCTTTCCCATGCGCTTGTTGATTTCTGCATCGAGAGACAGGTTACTGGTGATAGTTGAGCCTAGGTAGGTGAACTCTTGAACCACTTCCAGAGCGTGGTCACCGATATTGATGGATGGAGCATTTCTGATGTCCTGTCCCATGATGTTCGTTTTCTTGAGGCTGATGGTTAGGCCAAATTCGTTGCAGGTAGCCGCAATCCTGTCGATGAGTCTCTGCAGACACTCTTCAGTGTGAGATGTTAATGCAGCATCGTCAGCAAAGAGGAGTTCCCTGATGAGAACTTTCCGTACTTTGGACTTCGCTCTTAGACGGGCAAGGTTGAACAACCTGCCACCTGATCTTGTGTGGAGGAAAATTCCTTCTTCTGAACATTTGAACGCATGTGAGAGCAGCAGGGAGAAGAAGATCCCAAACAGTGTAGGTGAGAGAACACAGCCCTGTTTCACGCCACTCAGGATAGGAAAGGGGTCTGATGAGGCGCCGCTATGCTGAATTGTGCCTTTCATATTATCATGGAATGAGGTGATGATACTTAGTAGCTTTGGTGGACATCCGATCTTTTCTAGTAGTCTGAAGAGACCACGTTTGCTGACGAGGTCAAAGGCTTTGGTGAGATCAATGAAAGCAACTAGGGTAAAATGGAACCAAAGACTGGCAGGAAAATCTGTAACAGAACAATGAGTGATCAATGAGGCGGTGTTGCTTCAGGTGCTGGCTAGGTACATTACAACAAGGGCTAAAGTAGGGAAACTGAAGCCAGAGCTTCTTGAATGACAATAGAGGCAGAGAATATGATGAAACAAACAAAAAAGGAAGGTTTATGATGCATGTCAGGTGAATTCTTCAAGTGAGAACTAGGTCAAATACAATAAGTTGAGAGGGGAATTGAAGAGGAAAATAAGACTGGCATTGAATATAAGAGAATAGAAGAATAGAATGGGAATCAAAAACTCAAAAATCTTCTATTGACGTGTAACTTGTAAGTGGGTAATAAAAGGCAGGGTGGGGTCTATTAGGGACAAAAAGAGTGATATTTTCTTAGAGGCTCAAGGCCAGGTTAGAATACTTAATGAGTGCTTTGTATTGGTGTTTACTAAGGAAGATGTCGTTGACAAAATATTGATAGAAGCGGAGATGGTAGAGGTAATGGATGGGATAAAAATTGAGAGGGAGGAGGTACTGGAAAGGCTGGATGTGCTTAAATTGCATATGTCAGCTGGTCCCAATAGATTACATCTCAGTTGCTGAAGGAAGTGGGGATGGAGATAATGGAAGGGCTTTCCATAATCTTCCAATATTCCCTAGATATGGGGAAGGTGCCAGAAGATTGGAGAGGGGAAAATGTGACTCCCTTGTTCAAGAAAGGGTGTAAGGACAGTTCTAGTAACCACAGGCCAGTTAGTTTAACATCAGTGGTGGGTAGGGTTTTAGAAACAATAATCAGAAAAAAAAATCAACAGGCACTTGAAGAGGTTTGTGCTAATTAGGGAGAGCCAGCATGGATATGCAAAAGGCAGATTGTGCTTGACTAATCTAATTAAATTTTTTGATGAAGTAACGGAAAAGGTTGTTGAGGGGAATGCAGTGGATGTCGTCTATATGGATTTTAATAAAGCATTTGATAAATTACCACAAGGATGGTTAACAAAATTGAGGCTCCTGGAATAGGAGGGTCAGTGTCAACTTGGATAAAAAATTTGGATTAAGGACAGAAGACATGGTAAATGGTTGTTTTTCAGACTGGAGGATGGTAGACAGTGGTGTTTCCCAAGGGTCAGTGCTAGGGCCATTGCTTTCTTGATATATGCAAGTGACTTGGATATTGGAATACAGAGTAAAATTTCAAAATTTGCCGATGATACTAAACTTGGAAGTGTGGCAGACAGTGAGGATGATACCAATTGACTGCAACAGGACATAGATAGGCTAACAGAATGGGTGGACAAGTGGCAACTGGAATTTAACATAGAGAAGTGTGAGGTGCTGCATTTTGGTAGAAGGGATCGGAAAAGGTCAGATAGACTTAATGGCATAGTTCTAAAGAGTGTGCAGGAACAGAGGGACCTGGGGTGCATGTGCATAGAGCTTTGAAGGTGGCAGAGTCATCAGCAAAGCATATGGAATGTTGGGCTTCATAAATAAAATAACTGAGTACAAAATAAGGGAAGTTATGCTGAACTTTTATAAAGCTCTGGTTTGGCCACAACTGGAGTATTGCGTCCAGTTCAGGTCAGCACACTTTAGGAAAGATGTGAGGGTCCTTGAGAGGGTACAGAGGAGATTTACCAGAATGGTTCCAAAGATGAGGGATTTAGTTACAAGGTTAGGTTGGAGAAGCTACGATTGTTCTCCTTGGAGCAAAAGGTTATGACAATATTATGACAGGTTTGGATAAGGTAGACAAAGAAAAACTGTTCCCATTAGCTGATGGTACAAGGACTAGGGGGCACAGAATTAAGGCTTTGGGCAAGAGATATAGGGAGGATGTGAGGAAGGACCTTTTTATGCAGCGGATGGTAATGACCTGGAACTCACTGCCCACGAGGGTGGTGGAAGTGGAGACAATCAATGATTTCAAAAGGAAATTGGATTGGCACTTAAGGGAAGTAAACTTGCAAAGCTACAGGAATTGAGCAGGGGAGTGGGACTGACTGGAAAGCTCTATGGAGAGCCAGAATGGCTTTGATGGTCCAAATGGCCTCCTTCTGTGCTGTAAATGACTCCATGACTCTATGACTAATGGGAATAACTTTTCTTTATCTACCTTATCTAAACCTGTCATAATCTTGCATACCTTTATCAAATCTCCCCTCAATCTCCTTTGCACCAAGGAGAACAACCCCAGCTTCTTCAACCGAACCTTGTAACTAATATCCCCCATCCCTGGAACCATTCTGGTAACTCTCCTCTGCACCCTCTCAAGAACCTTCACATCTTTCCTAAAGTGTGGTGACCAGAACTGGTTGCAATACCCTAGTTGTGGCCTAACCAGAACTTTTTACAGGTTCAGCATAACTTCCCTGCTTTTATACTCAATACCTCTATTTTTGAAGTCTAAGATCCCATATGCTTTCCTTATTCCTCTCTCAGTACATCCTGCCACCTTCAAAGATCTATGCACATGAACCCCCAGGTCTCTCTGTCCCTGGACACTCTTTAGAACTATACCATTTATTATATATTGCCTCTCCCTATCCCTTCTGCCAAAATGCACCACCTCACACTTTTCTGTATAAAATTCCATCTGTCACTTGTCTGCCCATTCTGTTAGCCTATCTATATCCTGTTGCAATAAGTATTTTAATATTTCTTCAACAATCATGCCCTAGCTGTGTTCACTTTAAACTTTATTTGGATTCTAATTCCCCTGCTGTGCAAACAAGCCACATTATCGTTATTACATCAGTTAGCAGAACTAACTGTAAAGTCATCATCCAAATTACAACATATTTACATGAGAAATTCAGAAGTAGCTGTCTATTAAGGCAACAGCAGTTCATGTCTTCAATGCTATCAATTATCCTCACACAAGTTTGAATTCTCACACTCCTCCCAGATACTTTGCATGATTAATACACAGTTCTTAAAACCTATAACTTCTGGAATCCCATAACCCAGTAATCACCACAAATGCTTCAGTGACTAAACCATTTTATCTAGACTTTTGAAGAGATGAACCTTAAATATTTCTGTTTACTGAAATTTAAGTTTCCATAGCAGCACAGGAAGTAATTTTGAGGTCCTGGGATTACTTGGGTTTTGTATGAATCGACCACAGGATGCAGCACATTTCTTTATCCTCAAATTGTTGGATTACCAATACACAATTATACTTTTTATGTTCTTTGATGCATTATATAATAATGTAATGTAGTGGTTAATGTTAGCAACTAGTGATCTACAGGTGAGAACTAATAATGAAAGTGAGTTCAAATCCCATGCAGCAATTTGAGAATTTGACTAGAAATAAAATGCTGGTATCATGTTGTTGGATTGTCATTAAAAACTCACTGGGTTCAGTGTTATCTTTTAAGGAAGAAAGAGCCATCTTCACCCAGTTTGACCTACGTGTGACTTCAGCTCCACACCAACATGTTCGACGGGAAATATTGACCTGAATTTTACCAGCCATTTGGGGACACAATGGGAGGTGGGAAGGCTGGCAAGATGGCATGAGAAGGTGTCAGGTGGTGTGCCCGTTGTCTTCCTGTTGCCATGCCATTTTTCCAGCAGCGGGAAAGGTGGCAGATGGCCCGCCTGCACAGAACCCAATTGAGCCACTTAAGTGGCCAATTAAGGGTCTCTTCCTGCCTCCATTGGCATTTTACCAGCTGCAACGGACACTCCGCCACATGGAGATACTGCCAGATAAACACTGGTGGCCTCCCAGAGGGCTTCACAATGGCCTTCCTTTTTGAGCACTCTGTGGCCCATGGTGGCCCCTCAAAAGCAATGGCTGCCCCACAGCAACGGTACTGCCTGCTCTCTGTGACCTCTTCCCACTCACTGGGGCCTGCCTGACCCCACATACCTGACTTTGAGGGTGCACGGCCATCAATGCACCCTCATCATCCAGCTGCAGGAGGGAGGGCTTTAGTTTCCTGGATCACTGGGACTGTTTCTGGCAAAGGTGGGACCTGTACAAGTTGGACGGGTTGCACGTGAACCGGAACAGGACCAACATCCTTGCTGGGAGGTTTGCTAGTGCTGTTGGAGGGGGAGATTTAAACTAATTTGGCAGGGGGCTGGGATACAGAGTGGAGGTACAGTGGGGGTGATGCACAGTCAAATATAGAAGAGAAACAGAGTCAGTCTGGAAGGCAGAGCAAATATCCACCTGTTAAGGCACAAGTGAAAAATGCAAGGCTGGATTGCATCTATTTTAATGCAATGAGTCTTACTAGTAAGGCAGAATAATTGAGGGCATTGATTAGCACATGGCATTATGATATCATTGCTATCACAGCGACATGGTTGAGGGAGGGGCAGGACTGGCAGCTCAATATTCCACGGTAGAGAATCTTCAGGCATGACAGGGGAGGGGATAAAAGAGGAGGTGGCAGTGCACTGTTGATCAAGGAGTCAATTACTGCAGTAAGGAGGGATGATATCTTAGAAGGTTCCTCAAATGAGGCCATATGGGTAGAACTTAAAAACAAAAAGGGGACAATCACTTGGCTGGGAGTGTACTAAGGGCCTCCAAACAGTCAGGGAGAGATAGAGGAGCAGACATGTAGGCAAATCTCAGAAAGGTGTAAAAATAATAGGGTTATAATAGTAGGGGATTTCAACTTCCCGAATATCAACGGGGGTAGTTAGTGCAAAAGGCTTAAAGGGGGCGGAATTCTTAAAATGTATACAGGAGAGCTTTTTGAGCCAGCACCTAGAAAGTCCTCCAAGAGAAGGGGCGATACTGGACCTAATCTTAGGCAATGAAGCCAGACAAGTGGTAGAAGTGTCAGTGGGGGAGCATTTCGGGGATAGTGACCATAACTCTGTAAGATTTAAGGTAGTTATGGAGAAGGACAAAGATGGATCAGAAATAAAGGTACTGAATTGGGGGAAGGCCGATTTCAATAAGAAAGAACAGGATCTGGCCAAAGTGGACTGGAAGCAGCTACTTGGAGGAAAGCCTACATCAGACCAGTGGGAGTCATTCAAAGAGGAAATAGTGAGAGTTCAGAGCCAACATGTACCCGTTAAGGTGAAGGGTAGGACCAACAAGTCTAGGGAACCCTGGATGTCAAGGGCTATAGAGGACTGCATCAGAGAAAAAAAGGAGGCTTATGGCAGATTCAGAGCGCTGAAAACAGTGGAGGCACTACAGGAGTATAGAAAGTGTAGGGGGGTACTTAAAAATGTAATTAGGAGAGCGAAGAGGGGACATGGAAAAACACTGGCGGGAAAGATACAGAAAAATCCTAAGGCATTTTATAAGTATATTAAAGGCAAGAGGATAGCAGGGAAAGAGTAGGGCCCATTAGGGAACAAAGTGGCAATCTGTGTGTGGAGCCAGAGGATATCGGTGAGGTTTTAAATGATTACTTTTCATCTGTGTTCACTATGGAGAAGGATGATGTCGGTGTAGAGATCAGGGAGGGGGATTGTGATATACTTGAACATATTAGCACTGAAAGGGAGGAAGTGTTAGCTGTTTTAGCGGGCTTAAAAGTGGATAAATCCCCAGGCCCAGATGAGATGTATCCCACGCTAATATGTGAGGCAAGAGAGGGGATAGCAGGGGCTCTGACACAAATTTTCAACTGCTCTCTGGCCACAGGAGAGGTACCAGAGGACTGGAGGACAGCGAATGGGGTACCATTATTCAAGAAGTGTAGCAGGGATAAACCAGGTAATTACAGGCCAGTGAGTCTAACATCAGTGGTAGGGAAACTATTGGAAAAGATTCTGAGGGACAGGATTAATCTCCACTTGGAGAGGCAGAGATTAATCAAGGATAGTCAGCATGGCTTTGTCAGGGGGAGATCGTGTCTAACTAACTTGATTGAATTTTTAGAGGAGGTGACAAGATGTGTAAATGAGGGTAAAGGAATTGATGTAGTCTACACAGACTTCAGTAAGGCTTTTGATAAGGTCCCGCATGGGAGATTGGTTAAGAAGGTAAGAGCCCATGGGATCCAGGGCAATTTGGCAAATCGGATCCAAAATTGGCTTAGTGGCAGGAGGCAGAGGGTGATGTTGAGGGTTGTTTTTGCGAGTGGAAGCCTGTGACCAGTGGTGTACCACAGGGATCGGTGCTGGGACCCTTGCTGTTTGTAATGTACATTAATGATTTAGACGTGCATATAGGAGGTATGATCAGTAAGTTCGCGGATGACACGAAAATTGGTGGTGTTGTAAATAGCGAGGAGGAAAGCCTTGGATTACAAGACGATATAGATGGGCTGGTAAGATAGGCGGAGCAGTGGCAAATGAAATGTAATCCTGAGAAGTGTAGGGCGATGCATTTTGGGAGGACTAACAAAGCAAGGGAATATACAATGGATGGTATGACCCGAGGAAGTACGGAAGGTCAGAGGGACCTTGGTGTACTTGTCCATAGATCACTGAAGGCAGCAGCACATATAGATAAGGTGGTTAGGAAGGCATATGGGATACTTGCCTTTATTAGCCGAAGCATAGAGTATAAGATCAGGGGGGTTATGATGGAGCTGTATCAAACACTAGTTAGGCCACAGCTGGAGTACTGTGTACAGTTCTGGGCGCCACACTATAGGAAGGATGTGATTGCACTGGAAAGGGTGCAGAGGAGATTCACCAGGATGTTGCCTGGGCTGGAGCGTTGAAGCTATGAAGAGAGACTGAAAAGGCTAGGTTTGTTTTCCTTAGAGCAGAGAAGGCTGAGTGGGGACATGACTGAGGTATACAAAATTATGAGGGGCATTGATAGATTGGCTAGGAAAAACTTTTTTCCCTTAATGGAGGTGCCAATAACCAGGGGGAATAGGTTTAAGGTAGGGGCAGGAGGTTTAGAGGGGATTTGAGGAAAAATGTTTTCACCCAGAGGGTGGTTGGAAAATGGAACTCACTGCCTGAAGAGGTGGTAGAGGCAGGAACCCTCACAACATTTAAGAAGTATTTAGATGAGCACTTAAATGCCATAGCATACAAGGCTACAGGCCAAGTGCTGGAAAATGGGATTAGAATAGGTAGGCGCTTGATGGCCAGCATGGACACGATGGGCCGAAGGGCCTGTTTCTGTGCTATGACTCTATGCAGCCCCAGCAGTGGCCACCGTTAGAGATGGCACTGCTAAGCTGCTGGTCCTCTGATTGGGCCAGCAGCTGTTGGGTGCAGGACGCCGTCCTGAATAGGGATGGCAGCCCCGGTGGCAGCCACTTAATTGGCTGCCGCTGGCAAAATACGACCCCGGGTCCCGCTGCCTGCTGAAACATGGTTACTCTCCGCTTTCAGCCCTGGTGGTGGGGTCCCGACTGCCGATGTGAAATCCAGCCTGCTAATTCTGTTTCTCTCTTCACAGACGGTGCCAGAGCTGCTGAATATTTCCAGTATTTTCTGTTTTTATTCCAGATTTCCAGCATCCGCCGTATTTTGCTTTTGTATTATGTTTGACTCTTAACTGCCTTTTAAAAGTCCAAGCAAGCCATTCAGTCATGGTAAACCATTACCATGAATAACAGGATTAGAAACCTCCAACAAGCAGCGTGGGAGCACCATTACCACACGGACTGCAGCAGTTCAGGGAGAAGGCTACTACTATCATCTCGAGGGATGGACAATTAATGTCAACCTTGACAGCAACATCCACATTCTGACAATGAATATTAATTATTAAAAAGATGCTTATGCACGTACACATAAAGACACTTGTTGATATCTAAAATGTCAATAAATCTTTGTGTTGATCAAGGTGAGGAATGGAAGGAAGAATTTTGGATAAGACCCAAAATTGAGTGTGGGGATTACGATGAGTGATTAACTCCTGCCTGCTCATTTCAATACAGGCAGTAGGCAAACATCATGCTGTCTGCTCATTTATATGATGGCAGTGCGCAGTCAGCGCTAAGTGCGTTGTTGAGTGGCTGCATAACTGAGAAGGGGACACAAAATAAGGAGAGGCTAGCTCCCCTTCAAGTTGGACTGCACTTCTTAAACAAGCCTGCACCTCTTAAAAAGTTTTTGTCTGGAGCAGGTGCTGGAATTAATTGCAGAAGTGAATTTGAACTGGGGAAACACAGGAATGGCAAAATGTGACAAGAGTGGGCTCCACAGTTCACTGACTCAGCACTGGAGGCCATGCTGCAGGAGATCAACAAGAGAGGAGAGATCCCCTATCTACAGGGGACCAGGAGGCCCTCCAGACTCTGAAAAGACAATGGAGTCAGCCTGCCATGCAGGCCAATGCCTGGACTGTAGCCCTGGGGACCTGGATGCAATGCTGAAAGAAGTCCAACGTTCTCTCACGAGTGGTCAAGATTAGTGAATGCATCTTCAAATGTCACATTCCACCAAATACATCTCTAGCCTCACACACTGCTTAATGCATCACACAGCCATCACTCACCTACCAACAATTTCTATCAATCCAGACGTGAATGATGGTGGACAATTAAACAATTAACTGGAGGAAGTGGCTCCACAAATATCCCCATCCTAAATAATGGGGGAGTCCAGCACATCAGTGCAAAGGCTAAGGCTGAAGCATTTGCAACAACCTTCAGCCAGAAGTGCCCAGTTGATGATCCATCTCGGCCTCATCCTGAAGTGCCTAGCATCACAAATGCCAGTCTTCAGCCAATTCAATTCACTCCGCTTGATATCAAGAAATGACTGAAGGCAATGGATACTGCAAAGGCTATGGGTCCTGACAATATTCCGGCAATAGTACTGAAGGCTTGTGCTCCAGAACTTGCCGCGCCCCTAGCCAAGCTGTTCCAGTACAGCTACGACACTGGCATCTACCCGGCAATGTGGAAAATTGCACAGGTATGTCCTGTACACAAAAAGCAGGACAAGTCCAACCTTGCCAATTACCTCCCCATCAGTCTAATCTCAATCATCAGTAAAGTGATGGAAGATGTCGTCGACAGTACTATCAAGCAGCACTTGCTTAGCAATAATCTGCTCACTGACACTTAGTTTGGGTTCTGCCAGGGCCACTCAGCTCTTAAACTCATTACAGCCTTGGTTCAAACATGGACAAAAGAGCTGAGCTCAAGAGGTGAGGTGAGAGTGATTGCCCTTAATATCAAGGCAGCATTTGACAGAGTATGGCATCAAGGAGACCGTGCAAAATTGAAGTCAATGGGAATCAGGGGGAAAGCTCTCCACTGGTTGCAGTCATACCTAGTGCAAAGGAAGATGGTTGTGGTTGTTGGAGGTCAATCATCTGAGCTCCAGGAAATCACTGCAGGAGTTCCTTCGGGTAGTGTCCTGGGCCCAACCATCTTCAGTTGCTTCACCTTCCCTCCATCATAAGGTCAGAAGTGGGGATGTTTGGTGATGATTGCACAACGTTTAGCACCATTCACAACTCCTCAGATACTGAAGCAGTTCATATGGAAATGCAGCAAGACCTGGACAATATCCAGGCTTGGGCTGATACGTAGCAAGTAACATTCGTGCCACACAAGTGCCAGGCAATGTCCATCTCCAACAAGAGAGAATTTAACCATCTCCCCTTGACATTCAATGGCGTTACCATCGCTGAATCCCCCACTATCAACATCCCAGGGGTTACCATTGACCAGAATATGAACTGGAGTAGCCACATAAATACCATGACTACAAGAACAGGTCAGAGGCTAGGAATCCTACGGCAAGTAACTCACCTCCTGACTCCCCAAAGCCTGTCCACCATCTACAAGGCACAAGTCAGGAGTGTGATGGAATACTCTCCATTTGCCCGGATGGATGCAGCTCCAACAAAACTCAAGAAGCTCGACACCATCCAGGACAAAGCAGCCCACTTGATTGGCACCCCATCCACAACATTCACTTCCTCCACCACCGATGCACAGTGGCAGCAGTGTGTACCATCTACAAGATGCACTGCAGCAACGCACCAAGGCTCCTTAGATAGCACCTTCTAAACCCGCGACCTCGACCACCTAGAAGGACAAGGGGAGCAAATGCATGGGAACGCCACCACTTGCAAGATTCCCTCCAAGTCACACACTATCCTGACTTGGAACTATATCACCGTTCCTTCACTGTCGTTGGGTCAAAATCCTGAAACTCCCTTCCTAACAGCACTGTGGGTGTACCTACCCCACATGGACTGCAGCGGTTCAAGAAGGCAGCTCACCACCACCTTCTCAAGGGCAGTTAGGGATGGGCAATAAATGCTGGCCTAGCCAGCGATGCCCACATCCTACTGGGCATGAGTGACCTACCAGCCAGGGAGAAAAGTAGCGCCATCTCACTGTAGGGTGAGGTCACACACGCGATCTGCTACAGAGAACTCAGATGAGGATTTTGATGGGGCGGCATAAAGGAAAAGGTTAATGAGTATGCACATGGAAATACTTGGTGTATTGGCAGGCCTACCAGAAAGCCTGTTATCAGTGTCGAGAATCATTGTGTACCAACATGGCATAGGGCTTTGCGGAGACCTTGGAGCCCAGGTTTTCCAGCTTGGAAGTGACAGCCAACTCCATCAGAACAATTGTGGACCCAACCATGATGAAGCTTTTGATGGCCAATATCTCAGGGTCCATTGCAGCAGAAGCAGAAGCCACCCAACATCTGAGTGCTGAAGTGGAAGACCAGACTGCTGTCATGCAAGGTCCGCTTGCTGCCATGCACACTCAGACTGCTGCCATTATGGCTTCGGATACCAGTGCTCAAAGGGGTTTGCAGGGTGTCACAGCAGTCCAGCAATCTGTCCTCCAACATATTATTAGGGTTGTTGAGGCACTGCTCAGGGGAGTGGCAGTGGCTCCATGGAGAAAGAGCCTGATAGCCTCTCTGAGGATGACAGCATCTGACCTCCCACCACTGCTGCTCTGCCAGTGCCCTTGCTGTTGCCTGTCTCTGTGCCAGCCCAAAACTGCTGCTGCTTCCGTTGTGATGGTGAAGTCTGAAGTCAGGCTTTTTAGGACCAGAGTTGCTCAAAGTCATCTGTAAAACCATCTACGGCCTCCTCCACTGAAAGTCAACAGCCTTCCACTAGCCATGCTGGAGCCACTAGGGTAGCACTGCATTGGAGCTCTAAGACAAGCAAAGATACATGGAAGACAGACTAAGGGAAGGCACAAGGATGACTATTTGAAATAAAATCAGAAACTGCTGGAAATACTCAGCAGGTCTGGCAGCATTTGTGGAGAGAGCAACAGAGTTAACATTTCAAATCTGTGACCTCTCATTAGAACTGAGAAAATTTAGAAATGTAATAGGTTTTGAGCAAGTGAAAGGGGGAGGGGGGGGGGGGTGAAGAACAAAAGGGAAGGTCTATGATAGGGTGGAGGGCAGAAGACATTAAATGACAAAAGGTTTCATGGTGTAAAACCAAAGGAAGTGGTAATGGGACAAGTAAAGAAACAAAAGATGTGTCTAGAGGAGGTGTGAATGGCAGGATAGTAGCCATTCAAATGGAAAGTAAAGGAATTAAGAAAGAAATGAGAGAACAAACCAAATCAGCAAAAAAAAGAAACAAAATGGGGCTGGAGATTATGATCTAAAATTGTTGAACTCTGTTGAGTCCAGAAGGCTGTAAAGTGCCCAGTCAAAAGAGGAGGTGCTGTTCCACAAGCTTGCATTGAGCTTCATTGGAACACTGCTGTAGGCTAAGGCCAGAAAGGTCACAGTTGGAGCAAAATAGAAAATAGCTTTATGAAAAGGAAGAATGTGCAGGGTTACGGCTCCCCAGTGTAGATGAGACCACATTGTGAACTGTGAATACAGTATACTAAATTGAAAGATGCACAGGTAAATTGCTGTTTCAGCTGGAAGGATTGTTCGGGGCCTTGGACAGTGCAAAATGAGGAGGTAAAAGGGCAGGTGTTCCATCTCCTACACATGCATGGAAAGGTGCCGGAGGAAAGGGAGAGGGTGTTGGGGTGACTGAAAAATGGACCAGGGTGTCGTGGAGGGAATGGTCCTTTTGGAATGCTGAAAGGGGGGGGGGGAATGTGTTTGGTGGTGGCATCATGCTGGAGGTGGCAGAAATGGCGGAGGATGATCTGTTGTATATGGAGCTGGTGGGTGAAACGTGACTCTATCATGATTCTGGGAGGGAGGGGAAGGGGTGAGAGCAGAAGTGCGTTAAAAAGAATGGACATGGTCAAGGACCCTGTCAACCATGATGAGGGGTGGAAATCCTTGGTTAAGGAGAAAGGAAGACATATTAGAAGCGTAGTACGGAAGGTTGCATCGTCCAAACGGATGTGATGGAGAAACTGAGAGAATGGAATCGAGTCCTTGCAGGAAGTGGTGTGTGAGGAAGTGTAGTCCAGGTAGCTGTGAGAGTCTGTGAGCTATTAATGAATATTGATTGATAGCCAATCCCCAGAAATGCAGACAGAGAAGTCAAGGAGGGGAAGGGAAGAGTTGGAGATGGACCATATAAAGGTGAGAGAAGGGTGGAAATTGGAAACAAAGTCAATGAAATTTTCCAGTTCAGGGCAAGAGCAGGAAGCGGAATCAATACAGTCATTAATGTACCGGAAGAAGAGACGAGGGAGGGGGCCTGAGTAGGACTGGAACAAGGAATGTTTCACGTTTCCACGAAAAGACAGGCATAGCTAGACCCCATGCAGGTACCCAAAGCAACACCTTTTATTTGGAGGAAGTAAATGGGGTTGAAGAAAAAGTTGTTCAATGTGAGAACAAGTTCAGCCAGGCGGAGGAGGGTGGTGGTGGATGGGGATTATTTGATGTTTGTTTGACAAGGTTGGTTTAGAATGCTTGTTTTTTGGTGGCTTTTATTTCAGCATTGTAGCCAAGAACACACTGTGATGGTTTGTAACAGAGAGATGGTAAGGCATGAGACTGTTGCTGAATGGGGAATTGGAATAGTGTTCACTGGGACCCTAGTTGGATGAGCCGGTCATGGACAGTCCTACTGGAAAGGGCATGTGCTAGTTGTTCACCTCCTTTCCAGCTCACATCCAGGGAGAAGACTTGGAGGGCAGAGTTCTGGACCGGTAAGTATAAAAAAACTTACCTCGGGGATTCGTGGCCTACATCCAGGGAGAAGACTCGGAGGGCGGAGTTCTGGACCGGTAAGTATGAAAAACTTATCTCTGGTAAAAAAAACTGGGAAAAAAACCTAAAAAAAACTGAAAAAGTGACGTCACAGGAAAGCTGTGACCTGATTGGCTGGTAGGGAATCTGTACTGAATTTGAAAATAAAACATTGATAAAAATTGATTAAAACCCTAATTAACTAATTAATTAATAAGTAGAGTAACTAAACCGGAGGGAGATTACAGTATTTAGTTAGCATTTAATATTTATAGTAGAAATCTAGCACTAGGGACCATATAGCTAATTGTAACATAATTTAGTAAGGATTTAATAAGTATTTACTTATTTTAAATTAATTTATTAATTAGTGCTAGACATGTCAGTTAGAGGGGTAAAGTGCTTCACCTGTGAGACGTGGGAGGTCCGTGATGCTTCCAGCGTTCCGGACGACTACATCTGCAGGAAGTATACCCAGTTGCAGCTCCTCACAGACCACATGGATCGGTTGGAGCAGCAACTGGATGCATTTAGGAGCATGCAGGTGGCAGAAAGCGTCACAGACAGGAGTTTTAGAGAAGTGGTTACACCCAAGGTGCAAGCAGATAGATGGGTGACCGCTAGAAGGGGCAGGCAGTCAGTGCAGGAATCGCCTGTGGCTATCCCCCTCTCTAGCAAGTATACCGTTTTGGATACTGTTGGGGGGGGTGGCCTATCAGGGGAAAACAACAGCAGCAACCAGAGCAGTGGCACCACGGCTGATACTGTTGTTCAGCAGGGAGGGACAAAGCACAGAAGAGCAATAGTTATAGGGGATTCTATAGTCAGGGGCATGGATAGGTGCTTCTGTGGACGTGAAAGAGACTCCAGGATGGTATGGTGCCTCCCTGGTGCCAGGGTCAAGGATGTCTCTGAACGGACAGGGGGCATTCTGAAGGGGGAGGCTGAACAGCCAGAGGTTGTGGTACACATCGATACCAATGACATAGGCAGGAAGAGTGACGAGGTCCTGCAGGGGAGTTTAGGGAGTTAGGTAGAAAGTTAAAAGACAGGACCTCTAGGTTTGTAATCTCGGGATTGCTCCCTGTGCCACGTGCCAGTGAGGCTAGAAATAGAAAGATAGTGCAGCTAAACATGTGGCTGAACAGCTGGTGTAGGAGGGAGGGTTTCAGATATCTGGATCATTGGGATCTCTTCCGGGACAGGTGGGACCTGTACAAGAAGGACAGGTTGCATCTAAACTGGAGGGGCACAAATATCCTGGCTGCGAGGTTTGTTAGCGTCACTTGAGAGGGTTTAAACTTGTGTGGCAGGGGGGTGGGAACCAGAGCAGTAGGCCAGCAGGTGAAATAACTGAGGGCGAACTAGTAAATAAGGCCAGTAAGACTAAGAGGAAGAGCAGGCAGGGAGATGTTGCTGAGCACAGTGGGACTGGTTGTCTGAAGTGCATTTGTTTCAATGCGAGAAGTATAACAGGTAAGGCAGATGAACTTAGAGCTTGGATTAGTACTTGGAACTATGATGTTGCTTTACAGAGACTTGGTTGAGGGAAGGACAGGATTGGCAGCTAAATGTTCCGGGATTTAGAAGCTTCAGGTGGCATAGAGGGGGATGTAAAAGGAGTGGGGGAGTTGCATTACTGGTTAAGGAGAATATCACAGCTGTACTGCGGTAGGACACCTCGGAGGGGTTATGCAGCGAGGCAATACGGGTGGAGCTCAGGAATAGGGAGGGTGCAGTCACGATGTTGGTGGTTTACTACAGGCCTCCCAACAGCCAGCGGGAGGTAGAGGAGCAGATAAGTAGACAGATTTTGAAAAGATGTAAAGGTAACAGGGTTGTAGTGGTGGGTGATTTTAACTTCCCCTATATTGACTGGGACTCACTTAGTGCTAGGGGCTTGGATGGGGCAGAATTTGTAAGGAGCATCCAGGAGGGCTTCTTGAAACAATATGTTGATAGTCCAACTAGGGAAGGGGCCGTACTGGACCTGGTATTGGGGAATGAGCCCGGCCAGGTGGTCAAAGTCTCAGTAGGGGAGCATTTCGGGAACAGTGACCATAATTCCGTAAGTTTTAAGGTACTTGTGGATAAGGATAAAAGTAGTCCTCGGGTGAAGGCGCTAAATTGGGGGAAGGTTAATTACAACAATATTAGGCAGGAACGGAAGAATTTAGATTGGGGGCGGCTGTTTGAGGGTAAATCAACATCTGACATGTGGGAGTCTTTCAAACGTCAGTTGATTAGAATCCAGGACCGGCATGTTCCTGTGAGGAAGAAGGATAAGTTTGGCAAGTTTCGGGAACCTTGGAAAACGAGGGATATTGTGAGCCTCGTCAAAAAGGAAAAGGAAGCATTTGTAAGGGCTGGAAGACTGGGAACAGACGAATCCCTTGAGATATGTAAAGAAAGTAGGAAGGAACTTAAGCAAGGAGTCAGGAGGGCTAAAAGGGGTCATGAAAAGTCATTGACAAACAGGATTAAGGAGAATCCCAAGGCTTTTTATACGTATATAAAGAACAAGAGAGTAACCAGGGAAAGGGTTGGCCCACTCAAGGACAGGGAAGGGAATCTATGTGTGGAGCCAGAGGAAATGAGTACTTTGCATCAGTATTCACCAAAGAGAAGGACTTGGTGGATGATGAGTCTAGGGAAGGGAGTGTAGATAGTCTGGGTCATGTCGTTATCAAAAAGGAGGTGTTGGGCGTCTTGCAAAGCATTAAGGTAGATAAGTCCCCAGGGCCTGATGGGATCTACCCCAGAATACTGAGGGAGGCAAGGGAAGAAATTGCTGGGGCCTTGACAGAAATCTTTGCATCCTCATTGGCTACAGGTGAGGTCTCAGAGGACTGGAGGATAGCCAATGTTGTTCCTTTGTTTAAGAAGGGTAGCAAGGATAATCCAGGAAATTATAGGCCGGTGAGCCTTACGTCAGTGGTAGGGAAATTATTAGAGAGGATTCTTCGGGACAGGATTTACTCCCATTTGGAAACAAATGAACTTATTAGCGAGTGGCAGCATGGTTTTGTGAAGGGGAGGTCATGTCTCACTAACTTGATTGAGTTTTTTGAGGAAGTGACGAAGATGATTGATGAAGGAAGGGCTGTGGATGTTGTCTATAGGGACTTCAGTAAAGCCTTTGACAAGGTCCCTCATGGCAGACTGGTACAAAAGGTGAAGTCACACGGGATCAGAGGTGAGCTGGCAAGATGGATACAGAACTGGCTCGGTCATAGAAGACAGAGGGTAGCAGTGGAAGGGTGCTTTTCTGAATGGAGGGATGTGACTAGTGGTGTTCCGCAGGGATCAGTGCTGGGATCTTTGCTGTTTGTAGTATATATAAATGATTTGGTGGAAAATGTAGCTGGTCTGATTAGTAAGTTTGTGGACGACACAAAGGTTGGTGGAGTTGCGGATAGTGATGAGGATTGTCAGAGGATACGGCAGGATATAGATCGGTTGGAGACTTGGGCAGAGAAATGGCAGATGGAGTTTAATCCGGACAAATGTGAGGTTATGCATTTTGGAAGATCTAATACAGGTGGGAAGTATACAGTAAATGGCAGAACCCTTAGGAGTATTGACAGGGCGTACAGGTCCACAGGTCACTGAAAGTGGCAATGCAGGTGGATAAGGTAGTCAAGAAGGCATATGGCATGCTTGCCTTCATCAGTCGGGGCATAGAGTATAAAAATTGGCAAGTCATGCTGCAGCTGTACAGAACCTTAGTTAGGCCACACTTCGAATATTGCGTGCAATTCTGGTCGCCACACTACCAGAAGGACGTGGAGGCTTTGGAGACGGTACAGAAGAGGTTTACCAGGATGTTGCCTGGTTTGGAGGGTATTAGCTATGAGGAGAGGTTGGGCGACATGATAGAGGTTTACAAAGTTATGAGTGGCATGGACAGAGTGGATAGTCAGAAGCTTTTTCCCAGGGTGGAAGAGTCAGTTACTAGGGGACATAGGTTTAAGGTGCGAGGGGCAAAGTTTAGAGGGGATGTGCGAGGCATGTTCTTTACACAGAGGGTGGTGAGTGCCTGGAACTTGTTGCCGGGGGAGGTGGTGGAAGCAGGTACGATAGTGACGTTTAAGAGGCCCCTTGACAAATACATGAACAGGATGGGAATAGAGAGATACGGTCCCCGGAAGTTCAGAAGGTTTTAGTTTAGACAGGCATCAAGATCGGCGCAGGCTTGGAGGGCCGAATGGCCTGTTCCTGTGCAGTCCTGTTCTTTGTTCTTTGTTCCTTCTCCAGTTCCTCCTCCTCCTCCTCTTCCTCCTCTTCAGCTACTCACCATGCAGCTAGTGCAAAGACTGTGCTCTCAATTTGGCAAGGTTGTGCAGAATGCAGCAGACTAGCACGAATTGCGACACTTGTTCTGGAGAGTATTGCAGGACTCCTCCAGAATGGTCCATGCAGTGGAAGCATTGCTTAAGTACCCTAATGGTCTGCTCGATGACCTTTCATGTGGCAGCAAGGCTTTCATTATATGCATGCTCCCCACATGTGCTTGGATTGAGCGCCAGTCATGATCCAGGTGGTCAGCAGACAGCCTTTGTTGTCCACTCTCAGATTTGACATGGTGGCTCAATACTGATGGTACAGTGGACTGGCAAAGGATTAAGGCATCACGACTGCCGTCAGGAGACCTCACATTCGCCTGCTTGATGAGCTAAGCATGGTCGCACACCAACTGCATATTCAGGGAGTGGAATCCTTTGTGTTTGATATGCATCTTTGAATTTTAATGCTGTGTCTGCAAAGCCACATGTGTGCAATCAATGGCACCCTGCACCATGGGGAAGCCTGCTGTCCTGACGAAGACATGTGCATGCTGCTCTCTGATCAGGAAGAATGCAATGCATTCACCTCTCCTGATGTGCACAGCATCAGTGACCTCCCTTATACAGCAGTGAATGGCGAACTGTGAGATGTTGGAGATGTCGCCTGTTCCATCCTGGAATCAGCACAACGTGAAGATGTTCCTCACCATGGTAACTTTCACAGCCACTGGCAGCACCATTCGCACCCTGCTCTGAGGCTGCAGGTCTGCTGGCAGCAGGTGACAGATTTCAGTGAGAAAAATGGAGATGTTGCACACACTGTTCCTGGCTGAGGTTGAGGTAAGAAAATTGCTCCCTTGGTGGTTAATGGCCTCCTGCTGAGAGCCCTTCTTACCCTCCTCCTCCTCTCTCTTCAAGCCGCTACTCTGTTCACCTCTGCTCATTCTCCCTGTCATGGTGTAGGCCAAGGGGGATGGTAACTATAGCGCCCATTACTGGTAGCAAGTGGTGTGAGCAGAACGCTTGAAGTGAGAACCAAGGCCTTTGCCACTTGCAACACCACTTCCTGCAGACTTCACCAACTTGAAGTCACACTAGAAAAGTCACAGTGCTTCTGCAAATTCAGCAGCAGCCAGTGGAAATTAATCAGCTACTAACCTGAAAGTGGTTGATGATCTCTTTAAGTAGCATTGTTGTTTGGTCCTTCCTGCTGCTGAATGCACATTCACCTGTGCATGTTTAACAGAGGGCTTTAGCTGGAGCATTGAGGTCAAAAATGGTAGCGTTGGTGTCAAATCAGTGATAAACGCTAACTGACGTCATGATCTGCCTACTGTGCATACTTCCGGCACATGTTCCTAACGCACGTGTTAATGCCCTCACCAAAATGGCGTACGGCTGGCCCACACTGAAACTGTGCACGCACAGCATCAACACCATTTTACACCCAAAACAGTCCTGGAGCGCTGAAAATGTAGGTGCTACACAGCCGAATTTTGCGGCTGGAAACGATAATCATCTTTTCAATTTAGGGCTCACTTTAAATGCCCTATTTACACTACAGAATTTCAATCGCATAAGTGAAACTATGATCAGTGTTTGTATTGCATCCATAGGTGGGGCATCAGAGCCCAAATAAAACAAGAACAGTTTGATGCTCATGTTAAAGGACTCATTTATAAACAATTGCTTAATTCTTGCACCCTCTAGTGACTACCAAAGGAAAAGTCTAAATGCCTTTGTACTCGATATCTCAATTTATGAAGCCCAAAATTACATATGCTTCACTAACTACTCTCTCAATATGTCATGGCACTGTCAAGATTCTGTGTACATGGACCCCGAGGTCCCTCTGTTCCTGCACACTCTTTAGAACTGTGGCATTAAGTCTATATTGTGTCTCCCTATCCCTTCTGCCAAAATGCATCACCTCACATTTCTCTGTATTAACTTCCAGTTGTCACTTATCTGCCCATTCTGATAGCCTATCTATGTCTTGTTGTAGTCGATTTATATCATCCTCACTGTTTGTCACACTACAAGTTTGGTATCATTGGCACATTTTGAAATTTTACTCTGTATTCCAATATCTAAGTCATTTGTGTTTATAAAAAAAAGCAGTGGTCCTAGCACTGAACCTTGGGGAACACCATTGTCTGCCATACGCCAGTCTGAAGACAACCATTGACCACAATACGCTGTCTTCTGTCCTTAATCCAAATTTTGTATCAAAGTTGACATTGACCCTCCTACTCCATGAGCCTCAATTTTGTTAACCAACCTTTCATGTGGTAAGTTGTCAAATACTTTCTTAGAATCTATATAAACAACATCCATTGCATTGCCTTTATCAACCTTCTCTGTTACTTTATCAAAAAATTCATTAGATTCGTCAAATACGATCTGTCTTTCACGAATCCGTGCTGGCTCTCCCTAATTAACTCAAACCTCTCCAAGTGCCTGTTGATTTTTTCCATGATTAGTTTTTCCAAAACCTTACCCACCACTGATGTTAAACTGACTGGCCTGTAGTTACTAGGAATGTCCTTACACCCTTTTTTGAATAATGCTGACACATTTGCCACTCTCCAATCCTCTGGCACCTCCCATGTATCTAGGGAAAATTGGAAGATAACGGCAAACCCTTCCTCTATCTTCACTCCTACATCCAAACCTGGCGACTTATCCACTCTAAGCATAGCCAGCCTTTCCAATACATCCTGCCTATCAATTTTCACCCCGTCCATTACTTCTACCATCTCCGCTTCTATCAATATATTATCAACATCCTCTTCCTTAGTAAGTACTGGTACAAAGTACTCATTAAGTATTCTTGCCTTGCCCTGCGTCTCTAAGCATATATTGCCCTCATTGTCCCTAAAAGGCCTCACCCCACTTCTTACAACCTGCTTATTATTTACATGCTGGTAGAAGATTTTTGGTTCCCCTTTATGTTGACTGCCATTCTATTCTCATATTCTCTCTTTGCCAGTTTTATTTCCCTCTTTAGTTCCCAGTTGGCCTTCATTCTTACTTAAAGTTGTTATGTGATTGTTTTTAGGAGTAATGTACTTTCCGAAGCCTCTACATTTGTAAATCTCACTATCTGTATGCCTGTGTAAATAATTTTGATGTTATCTAATTTTTACTGTTTACATACAAGATTTACCTATGGAAAGAAGGGGGATGTTGTGTCAAGAGTAATGTGTCTTTAACATCTTAGTATGCTAATGAGCTAAGTGCCAGGATGTTATCATGTGACTACATGCCAGGCTCACTCTGCTACTGTAACACCAAGACAAGTCCTGTAAATAATTAGCTTTGTGCAGTATCTAGCTGTTAGCTGTTTAATAAACCTGTTTTGAGATCTTCAATCAACCTGAACTCCACTCATCTCATTTATGTTGCATCAGACAACATTAAAAAGATTCTCGTTGCACAGTGACTGCCAAACCATCCACTAACATATCTATCTGGAATAAGTTATTCCCAAATTGCTAATTTGGGAAAGTTCACAGATTCATATAAGCTGAGTGTTTTCTTCGGAAACAGGACAAATACTCCCGATCAAACTTTCATTGCTGCAATGATTAATCCCAGCCATATCCAATAGAATTCCTCTACATATATGAATGGTTAACTATTAATTAAGGAGCTAAGAGATATATCAGTGATTTAAATCATATCGAACATAATTGATGGTATAAAGGACATAAGACTGTGTTGAGTACATATCTGAGTTCCTGTTCCTGGTGGTGAGGTGCCCTGTTGGGAATGCAGTTTTGTAAAATTGACCCAGAATATCGCTGAGGCGTGTCCAAGTAAACAATGTGAAGAACAAAGAGCAGTAAAGGATGCTGCCTGGAGTAGGTAGTGTTAGATGAAGAAAGGTGGGAGGAGGCTCATTTGCAGCGTTAACATCAGCATAGACTAGTTGTGCCGAATGGTCTGTTTCTGTGCTGTAAGTTCAATGTCATGATATGTAGCTAATGCTAATCTGGAAGGAAGGGACTCATTTTCAATCAGTATAATTCCTATCACATCCATATATCCCAAGGCTGTCAAAAACTTTTGCATTGGCTTAAAATAAAAACAACCACAAAATAAAGGGAAAGCAGGAAATGGATAAGTGAGTTTATGTAGCTGCAAATTGAATAGTCCATTTCAGATATGCCAAGTTCTTGTTCTCTTTTATGTGACCAAGTCATAGTTGCATATACTTTAGTTTAGAGATACAGCACTGAAACAGGCCCTTCGGCCCACCGAGTCTGTGCTGACCATCAACCACCCATTTATACTAATCCTACACTAATCCCATATTCCTACCACATCCCCACCTGTCCCTATATATTTCCCTACCACCTACCTATACTAGGGGCAATTTATAATGGCCAATTAACCTATCAACCTGCAAGTCTTTGGCATGTGGGAGGAAACCGGAGCACCCAGAGGAAACCCACGCAGACACAGGGAGAACTTGCAAACTCCACACAGGCAGTACCCAGAATCGAACCCGGGTCCCTGGAGCTGTGAGGCTGCAGTGCTAACCACTGCGCCACTGTGCCGCCTAGGCTTGTACTGTAGCTACTCTACTGTAGCTGAAACTAATTTATACAGTGATGACAGAAATGAAACCAAAGCAGATAATCAGCATTTCTGACCCAATACAAAGAGTGAATTTGGAATGTAGTTGTGCTGTGATGTTTCTCCACTATTATCCACTAGGTGTTGCCATTAAGTCATTCTTCATGTTATACCATGTAATTGATATTGGAATATTTGGTGAAAGTCTATCGAGTAGAAATTGATATGCTTTGTGCCCATTTTGCAGGTGTAAAGAGATTCAATGCATTTCACTTTAGTAGTGAGATGGCCTGTGCCTAATTAGTGCTGGTGTGGATCTCATAGCTAATTTTGTGGGGCCCAATTTTTAGGTGCTTTAGGTCACCTAAAACATGCATTAAGCTCCTTGAATATGTTAATTAGTGGTCTAAAACTTGTTGAACGATCTCTTGATGAAACTAGTCAGTGATGAGTGTGGCAGGAGTCGGGCCTGCTTCCCTCAGGGGTCTTCAGTGCTCCTGCCAACTCTACAGGCATCATGATTGCACCCCGTCCTCCCATCATTCCCCCCTCCAAACCCCATCTCAGGAATTACCTGAGACCTGCTGCCAGTAATGTAGGCAGCCTGACAATGACATCTTCCCTGCGGAAGTGTGACCAATGCTGGGAGCTCATCCTAAATATGCTGATGAGATCTGAGAACCAATTTCCATTGATTCCATTAGGCCTCTTGGTTCGGGCACACTCTAGAATCATAAAATGGTGTAGCACAGAAGGAGGTCATTCAGAACAGTGATAGCAGAAATGTAAGTCCTAGTACTTTCTTGCTATTTTTATTCTGTAGATTCTCACCAATAGGACAATGGCAGTTTAAAAGCATTTGGCCAAAGTTCAATCTTTCACACAATTCTGTAATCCTGTACATAAGAAGAATACCTGCAGGGATTTTTATTCTCCCAAGATTTTGTTTTTTTCATAGAGTCTTACATCACAAAAGGAGGCCTTTTGGCCCATTGTGTCTGTGCTGGCTCTTGAAAAGAGCTGTTCAATTAGTCTTTCCCTTCTCTTTCTCCAGCATGTATTTGTCTAACTCCCTTTTGAAAGTTATTATTGAATCTGCTTCCATCACCCTTTCAGGCAGTCTATTTCAGATCACAGTAACTCACTGTGCATTTTTTTTTCCTCATGTCACTTCTTGCTCTTTTGCCAATCGCCCTAAATCTGTGTCCTCTGGTGACCAACCCTTCTGCCAGTGGAAAGAGTTTCTCCTATGTACTCATCAAAACCCTTCATAATTTTGAACACCATTTTCAAATCACCCCTTACTCTGCTCTAATTAGATCAACCCCGGTTTCCCTAGTCTCTCCAACTGCTGTTACCATTCTAGCAAATCTCCTCTGCAGCATCTCTAAGCCCTTAACAGCCTTCCTAAAGTGTGGTGCCCAGAATTGGCCACAATATTCCATTTTGGGCCTAACCAGTGCTTTATAATGTTTTAGCATAACTTCCTTGCTTTTGTACTCTATGCCTTTATTTATAAAGCCAAGAATTCCATACATTGTTTGTGCAGCACCAAGACTGGGACCAAAAATGGCTCAGACAAAATTTTCTCACTCTGTGTTGGTGTCAGGCAAACCCCCTCCTGCCAAGACTGAGGCGCACATGATTTTGCCACATGAACATTAAAACTTAAAATTGCAAGCCCCTGACTGGAAAGATATCTGCCTAGTAACCGACAGTGTTGGAACAATTGGGACCCAGTTGTTGCTTCCCCAATGCACAGAAGAAGTGTTCAGACCAGTTTTGGTCACATGACTGACCGACTGTTGGAGGTTTTGAATTTAAACTTCCAACAGAGGATTTGAACTCAGAAAGCTGAGTGCTCCCGCTTGGAACAGAACCTCCTCTCCCGTCCTGCCTGCCTCCATCTCTTTCCCCAGAACTGAATCTTGTGAAAACACGTGAAACTCAAAGAGAGAAAAAGAAAAGTAACCAGAGGACACAGATTTAGGGTGATTGGCAAAAGAGCAAGAAAAGGTTTAAGAAGAACACTGAGCCCCAATGAACAGCAAGACTACCTACAATCAAGTGAGCTTGAAGCACAGTAAACAAGAAACTCTTTTGATATTGCCTCAAACCTCTCTCTACTTTATTTTCCTCTCCTCTTTTCTGTCCCTATTTGCATGAGTGCATCACATGTGCATGCTAGTGTGGGCATGTCGTATATCTGTAGGTGTTAACCGTATTAGAGTTTAAGTTTTAATAAAAGTTCATTTTTCTTCTTTAAACCTCAGAAAACCTGTATGCATTGGTTTCTTTGTCCTATAATTGGAAAGCTGTGAACAAGGATTCACAAAGGGGGAGCTCAAAACACAGTGTGTTTAAAATTAAACCCTGTTACAATAAGACCAGGTGAAGACAGTAAAAGACCCCTAGACACCTTTCTCACCTGGTCGTAACAGTTAGTTATTGAAAATCACAATTAATTAGTGAATTACCATCTATTGCTTAAAAAACACTTTAAATCTTTTCATGCAAGCCAACTGAATTTACTATTAATATGACTTGATATAAATGTCTCAGTAAAGCAAAAAGCAAAATTACAGCTAAGAACTAGGAACATAGAAATGGGAGTAGGTCATTTATCCCCTCGAGTCTGTTCTGCCACTCAGTGAGATGGTGCCTGATCTACGACCTAACTCCACATATCTGCTACATAACTAGTATCTTACTGTATTTGAGAAAATATTAAAACATGTACTTGTGCTTTTCAATAGGTTTAGTTTATTTTAAGGTGGACACACTCTACAAGTTTACCTTTTTCAGGCAGTCTCATTCTTTTTTGTCCCAGTGTCAGGTCAAAACCATCTTGTACCAGCAGCATAGCTATAATGTGAATGCATCCATAGTGGAAAATATCTCTTACCAGAAAAAAACAAGACGATGGAATCTCATTATATAATTTACAGTGAGGAATCATTTACTGAAAGGCCTTGGGACCTTCATACTTTTGTTTTTCATCATGGATTTGGCTCTCTGCACTGGTCCTTATCTACATAGAAAGCTGCACTCAATTAAATAAAAGTATATTTTTACTGAAGACTTTTTAAACTTAAAACAGAGCAGGATGAAGTTCCGTTCAGTTCTTACCTTCCTTGCCTCTTAGTGTGAAAAATATTTCCAGTATGAATTCAAGGAAAAAATGTGATGTGGGAGAAAATTTTTCTGGGGAAAACGTCATGCAAATTTGAGCCACTGAATTACGACATACTTGCAATTTGCAATATTATGTATTACGAAGAATGGATTGAAAGTGCACCCATGTGCTCATCTGAATTATAATTTACATATATTTCTGAAATGCAGTATTGTATTCCACCATGTCCTGTCACCAATATCAGAGAGGAATTTTGTTTACATTTGTGACATTCTAAGGTCCATTGCAGGAACAGTCATAGGAACAGGAATAGGCTATTCAGCCTCTGTGCCTGTTCTGTCATTCAATCAGCTCATGGCTGACCAGTACCTCAACTCCATTTATCTGCCTTTGTTCCATATTCCTGGATACCCTTACCTCATCAATCTCAATCTTGAAAATTTCAATTGACCCATCATCCACAGTCTAATGAAAGAGTTCCAGATTTCCATGTCCCTTTGTGTGCAAGTGTTTTCCGATTTCACTCCTGAATTTCTTAGGTCTAATTTTAAAATTGTGATCCCTTGTTCTGGATTCCCCCAGCAGAGGAAACAATTATATTTGTATCTACTCTATTGAATCCTTTTGTCATTTAAGCACCTGTTAGATCCCCCAACAATTATTACACTGAAGGGATTATAAACTAGGTTTATGCAAGTTGCCCTCCTAATTTAAACTTTTGAATCCTAACATCATTTTGGTGAATCTGCTTCATACCCGCTCCATGGCCAATATATTGAATGTAGTCCATATGTGATTGGCACAAGGTTGTATACAACTGCAGCATAATTTTCTCTGCTTTGTATTCCAACCCCTTGAGTTAAAGGCCAGTATTCCATTAACCTTTTTGATTACTATTTGTACCCATCCCTTAGCTTTTAATGATCTGTACACAATAAATATCCTCAACTGTTCCCAGTTTCTCACCATTAAGAAAATGCTCTGATTTGTCTTTCTTCCCCACATTTAACTCTACTTGCCACAGTTTTGCCCACTCACTTAATCTGTCCATGCCACTTTGTAACTTTCTTTGAATAGAACCTTATGAAATGTCTTTTGGAAGTCCATAGAGGCAACATCCATTGGCATGCCTTTATCCACCGTGCTAGTGACCTCCTCAAAACATTCAACTTGATTAGTTAAACATGATTCACCCTACTCCATGCTGACTCTCTCTAATCAGCTCAAAGTTGTCCAGGTGCTAAAGTCAGTCTGCCCTTACTGACAGACTCCTGCAATTTACCCACAACTGATATTATACTGAAAGTTCTATAGTTATCTGTTTTCTCTCTTCCTCCCTTATGAAATAATGGAGTGACATTTGCAATTTCTGTTGTGGGATGACCTTAACAGCGAACCACCTTAAGAAGCTGTAAGCGAAGGTCACTGGATGAAGTGAGTCACTGGATGACCAGAGAGTTGTGGGTATAATCCAACAAAGTGAGATGTGTTTAGATGTGGTTTGTGCAGTAACTGTGTATATATATATACCTCCAGGCGCGTAAAGGAGGCCCAAAAGAAAAAGAAAGAAATATGTGTTCTAGTTATGTTATAATAAAAAAACATTTTCTTTGGATATTACTTGTAGTCCTGTGAGTCTTACTATAGTTAACATTCCAAAGGAACATGTAATATTACATTTTCCAATTCAACAGCACAATTCCAGAATTGAGAGTGCTTTGGAAAATTATGGCTAATGCATCTGAAAATTCCTGATCCATTTCTTTTAATACCAAGGTGGTAATCACCAGATTCTGGAAGCTTGTCTATTGTAATTCGCATTATTTTCTCCATTACTCCTTTTTTATTTCATTTAAATCCAATAAGTTCTTCCCCTTGATTTATTCTTTGTTTCCCTTAAACCATTAGTATTTTATCCTCTAAAGTGAAGATGGATAAAAAGTATTCATTTAACAAGTTTGACATTTCCTTCTTGTCAATCAGTTTATTTGTGTCTGTCTTTAGTAGGCCAACATTCCGCTTACCATTCTCTTTCTCTTAATATAGCGATAAAATGTTTTATTGTTATACTTCCACAAGTTTTGTTCCCATTTTTGCACCTCTTAATACTTCCTTTGTATCCTGTTGCTTTTATAGTTTCTCCATTGTTGGATTTTGACTTTTCTTGCATTTGTGTAAGCTTTTCCTTTTAGCTTGATACTGTATCTTACCTCGTTTGTTGCCCGTGGCTGCTAAACTACATAAGTGGAGCTTTTGCCTTTTAGTGTACTGGTCTTGCATTCTACCAAACACTTCTTTGAATACCTCATGCTGTTTGCATGCAGGTTTACCTGGAAACAGATCAGCTTAATTTACTGTGTCAATTTATGTCTCATCTCTTCAAAATTTGCCTTACTTAAGTTTCAAATATTGGTTTGTCACTCTCCTTTCTCCCTCTCAAATTTGAACAAATTGGAGTCCATTTTCGCAATATGTTCCCTTACTGTCAGATTGTTACCTAATTCTGGATCGCTACTCATTACTGATTTTATGATGGCCTGCTCCTTTGTTGTTTCTAAAACATAGGCCTATAAATTTGTTTGCAATTAAGTATATTTGAAACACCTTTTTGGTTGTGGTCTGCATCAGCTCCTTTTCTGCCACTATTGCACTCTGGGAAAGTTAGATCCATATAAAACAGACACAGCCAGTTTTGAGTAGGCAGGAATGAGGTGAGTGAACATATTTGCAGGCCCAGGTTCGAGGCCCTGGGTATTTTAATTCTCAGACCCCTTCTACATACTGTCGGTGAGCTGCCTGCTCAAAACAGACAGAAGGAAAAATCTGGCAGGTGAACTGGAGTGGAAGATCGGGCAGCCGGAGACTGTTGATCAGCAGCAAACGAAAGCTCTCTGACAATTACTTACATCACCCGGAGGGGGTTTTGGGATGGTCTCGCGGGAGGGAAGGAGAAGAGTCCAAGATGGGTTGGCTGTGACCATCCTTGTGGGGCCTGGAGGAGCACTCCTGGAGCACTTCTCCATTCAGGCCTGAACTAAAATGTAATTGGAGTCACATAGATGTATTTGCTTTTACATCACATTCTAAAGCCATCAGACATCCTTCAGTACTGCACTCAAGTGTCAGAAAGCCACAGTCGCAATCACACAAAATTCTATTAGTAGCTCACCAGGATAGTCTTGATTCTATAGGCAGGTCAAAACTAGATTGGAAGGATTTTAATCGATTGTTGGGAGATCTAAGGGCTCTTCACTTTTTTGGGGTAGAATTTCCATGGGGTTTCTCCTGATCCACTGCAGTAAATCTACATAAAATTACAGACTCTGGAAACCTGATGCTATTTGGGACAGTAGAAGTTTTTGAGACAACAGCTATGTTTGTATAGGTAGGTAAAGGAAGGTTTAATTAAATCAAAAAAGTTATGTTAATTATTTAGTCCTTTACAGCTCCCCTGGACTGTAATCCTCAGCTTGGCTTGCTGTTCTCTCATGGGTCTCCGTCACACCAAAAAGTGAGATATATCAGAAAAATCAATCACTCAGTAAATTGCCATTACCCTGAACACGCAACTTTCACCTACAAGTCAGGTGTCACAAGCACAAACTTCCTCTTTGAGCCACCTTCCTGCCTGTCTTCCCTGCTCATGCAGCCTCCCTGCCTGGCTGCTCAGCTGATACCTTCCTCCTTCACTGGTTGTCAGGTCCCTTGACCAGAATTCGTTTCTACAGGGCCACCCAGCAACACACTGGCACCAGTCATATCACTGGTACATTCTAGGGCCCATTGTGGCACCAGTACATTCCCCTTTACATCATCTTTGCAGCCTACCATTCTTCACTCCGCCACCCCATTCATGCAGGACCCTTACCTTTACCCCAACCCCCTCCAATGAGCAGCATTTTGTGAAATTACTGTTCCCTCCCCCCACTCAGCACCATCTTAGGCTTCGTGCCACTACTCCCCAATGTTTCAGCACTTTGGGCCATGTCTGGCCTCCCCTCAACTGAGTGGCCCACCTCCCCTTGATGATAGGCCTCCAAATAGTGAGAGACCAAATAGGAGCCAATCTGCAGTGAAATCAAAAGATGTGCAAGAACTATGGAGTGGTGGTATTGGGGGACTTTAATTACCCCAAATGTCAATTAGGATTAGGTTAGAGTAAGGGGAAAGGAAGGGGAGGAATTTCTGAAATGTGTTCAGGAGAACTTCCTTGACCAATGTATTCTTTGCCCAACTAGAAAGAAGGCATTGCTGGATCTGGTGCTGTGGAATGAGATGGGCCAAGTGGACCAAGTGGCTGTGGGGGAGCACTTGGGTAAGAGTGATCATCGTATCATAAGGTTTATATAAGTAATGGAGAAAAGCAAAAGCTTTTCCATTAGCTGATGGTACAAGGACTAGGGGACACAGATTTAGGTTTTGAGCAAAAGATACAGGGGATGTTAGGAAGAACTTTTTATGCATCAAGTGGTAATGACCTGGAACTCGCTGCATACGAGGGTGGTGGAAGCAGAGATGATCAATGATTCAAAAGGAAATTGGATGGACACTGGAGGGAAATAAACTTGCAGGGCTGCAGGGTTAGAGCTGGGGAATGGGACTGACTGGATACCTCTACAGAAAGCAGGCATGGACTTGATGGGCCGAATAGCTTCTTTCTGTGCCATGATGACTCTATGATTTGCTGTGACTTTCTTGCCCCTTCAACTTACCCACCCTCTGGGAATTATTTTGTTGAGCAGCATTTAGGCCAACTGAATTATATAGCCCCACCCCACTGTGCAGCGATTCATGCCCTCCAGTCCACCAAGCAACTTTTTTGTGCACAAATGGCCCCCATGTTACTGAGCAGCACCTTGATCCACCAGCAACCCCCCCACCCCCCGCCATCGGCCAGCTTCTTGGCTTCCCCCACCCATTTCAGTCCCTTTTCCTCACCCTGCAAGTAAATAGTCCTTACTCATCTTTTAGAACATCAACCATCAGCTCCCCTCCACAATGAACACTGAGTAATACTCTATCCCCAGCTTCTGTATACATCTTCCACTGTGAGGAGCCTTATAGTTCTCTGCTAAACATCAAGCAGTACTTCATGCCCAACTTAATGAGCAGCATTTTAGTCATCTTCACACCCCCACCCACTGAGCAGTACCTTGACCTCCCACTATATAACAGGATGCTTACTCTTGCAACCTTGACCCCGACACTCAGCCTGCAAATGACCAGTATATCAGCAGCACTCTCATCCTGAAATGCTGCACTTCCAGCTCCACTTCCACCCTTCACTGTGCAGCTGTGTTCTACTTTCACCACTGCCTTCATTCCCGCCCATCACCTGGTCACTTCCCAAGAAACAACTTTGAGCACCCAAACACCCTCCTCTATACCGAGTAGCATTTGGTCACTGAATCTTTTCCCCCAACACGGAGTAACACTTCAACCCTAACCAGCTCTTTGGTTTCCTGTCCCATGAGCAGTGTTTTGGCTCCTGCCCCCCTCCCCCCTCACTGAGCATGAAAATGGCTTGGAACACCATTCATAGAATCACCACCAATCATCCAAATATCCTACACATCTTCTCCCTCCATCTCTTCTTCTACCTTCACTGCCCTCTCCGTGAAACCCCCATCCCTTTTCCCCATCCATCTCCTCTCCCTAACCCATTCCCCTGTCTGTCTCCTGTCCCCATTCCCCCATCCATATTCCCACAACCTCTTCCTCTCCTTCCTCCCCCGCTCTATCTCCACCTCATCCTCTCTTCTTATCATTTTCAACATTACTCTTTCTGCTCCTCACAACTCCTCCTCTTCTCCCTCCCCTCTCCTCCCCCTCCCTCCTCCTTTGTTTCTCTATCCCTGTTTCTCCATTCTCCCTTTATTACCTCCCTTTCCTAATCTCACCTGCTTCCAACCCTCCCCCATCAGGGTCCAGTTACTCCCCCTCCAGTCCTGCTTGGCCTGAATACTTGTTTTCCCATGTGCAAGGCCGTGGTTTGTAAAATCCTGGTAGAATAGATAACTTATTGTAAACGTATGGCAATTATCCACATATACACAAGATAAAAATACATTTAGAGTATGAAATGTTACATGAAGCAGGTGACTAGGAACTTAAACAGGAAAACAACAGCACGGCTCACTCTTGAGGTTTTTCAATGTCAAGCTCGTTTTTACAAAGCTGTTCTATATTTAGTCATTCTCTGTTAAGTGTAGAGCAGCAAAAGTTATTTTTAAATTGATTTTTTAGGTCCTTATGAAGTCAAGTCAGGATAAGCAAGTGCAGATCACATGTTACATTCTAAAGGATACAGGATATCCCATGTACAATGTGTGTAAGCAAGTTTGAAAAATGAATTTGGTTCCCATACTTTCTGATGACCAATTGTAATAAGAGGCACTAAGAAGCTACAAAGAGGCTGCCTGTTTACTTGATTAGAAGGAAAGTGGGGAATTTTTACATTAAAGGCACTGTATAAATGCAAGGTATTTGATTTCACACATAGATAGACAAAGGCCTACAAATTAGGTCGCACCCAATTTGGGATGTGATCCCTGTACAGCACATACAGCGAATGAAGTCAGCGAAAAGACCCTGCCAAATTGGTCCACCAGCTTCATTAGGATAGATAGCAGGCCCCAGTGGCAGCTCATTGGTCAAGAACAAACAGCCCAGACACTGACTGATGCCCAGAGGATAGTGCAGCGTGGCTGTTGGAAGAGGGCAAATGACAGCCAGCAGTTTTAATGCAGATCTGGAAGGAGCTCTCCTGCTTACTTATTGGGCCATAGCCTCCAGAATTCCCTTTAAGAACAGTGAGTTTGGCGGCTGAGCACCTGAAGAAATTGATGGCAGCATTCACAGCACATGCTGTGGTCATTCGCAGATGAATGTGGCAAAGGGTGTTAGGCCTCTGATTTGCATTTGTAATAGTCCTATGGTTAGCTTTGAGCCCAAGTCCTGGACACCTATTGAGCTGCACGAACCAACTTGATGGATAGAATTTTGCACTACCAAAACAAATAGATACAATTTGCCAAAAATGAAAGCAAAATATTGCAAATGCTGGAAATCTGAAATAAAAACAGATACCGCCGAAAATACTCAGCAGCATCTGTGGAGAGAGAAACAGCTTCAGGTCTGTGAGCTTTCATCAGAACTGGCAAAGTTTAGAAATATAATAGGCTTTGAGCAAGTGAAAGTGGGGAGGGGGAAGAAGAACAAAAGGAAAGGTCTCTGATAGGGCAGAGAACAGGAGAGATTAAATGACAAAGATGTCATGTAACAGAAGGCAAAGGGATTGGTAATAGCTGTAGTAAAAGACAAAACATTTGTACAGAGAGAGTGTAAATGGCAGAGTAATGAACAGCTCTGTTTTAAAGCAAAAACATAAAAAAGCATTTTGAGACTGGTACATGGTAAAAGAAATCAATCAGAAATGCTCCATCCATCAATATTGGCGACCACGCTCAGGAAGTGGTTCAAGAGTTCACCTACCTAGGCTCAACTATCACCAGTAACCTGTCTCTAGATGCAGAAATCAACAAATGCATGGGTAAGGCTTCCACTGCTATGTCCAGACTGGCCAAGAGAGTGTGGGAAAATGGCGCACTGACACGGAACACAAAAGTCCGAGTGTATCAAGCCTGTGTCCTCAGTACCTTGCTCTATGGTAGCGAGGCCTGGACAACATATGTCAGCCAAGAGCGACGTCTCAATTCATTCCATCTTAGCTGCCTCCGGAGAATACTTGGCATCAGGTGGCAGGACCGTATCTCCAACACAGAAGTCCTCGAGGCAGCCAACATCCCCAGCTTATACACACTGCTGAGTCAGCGGCGCTTGAGATGGCTTGGCCATGTGAGCCGCATGGAAGATGGCAGGATCCCCGAAGACACATTTTACAGCGAGCCCGCCACTGGCATCAGACCCACCAGCCGTCCATGTCTCCGCTTTAAAGACGTCTGCAAACGCGACATGAAATCCTGTGACATTGATCACAAGTCGTGGGAGTCAGTTGCCAGCGTTCGCCAGTGCTGGCGGGCAGCCATAAAGACAGGGCTAAAATGTGGCGAGTTGAAGAGACTTAGTAGTTGGCAGGAAAAAAGACAGAGGCGCAAGGGGAGAGCCAACTGTGCAACAGCCCCGACAATCAAATTTCTCTGCAGCGCCTGTGGAAGAGCCCGTCACTCTAGAATTGGCCTTTATAGCCACTCCAGGCGCTGCTTCACAAACCACTGACCACCTCCAGGCGCGTATCCATTGTCTCTCGAGATAAGGAGGCCCAAAAGAACATGGTAAAAGAAATCAATCAAAATGGAGATCATGGTCCGAAGTTGTTGAACTCAATGCTGAGTCCAGAAGTCTGTAAAGTGCCTAATCAGAAGATGAGGTGCTGCTCCTTGAGCTTGCGTTGAGATTCACTGGAACACTGGAACAGCAGGCCAAAGACAGAAATGTGGGCATGAGAACAAAGTGGTGAATTAAAATCGCAAGCAACCGGAAGCTCGGGATCATGCTTGTGGACTGAGCAGAGGTGTTCTGCAAAGTGGTCACCCAATCTGCGTTTGGTCTCCCCAATGTAGGGGAATCCGCATTGTGAGCAGTGAATACAATATACTAAATTGAAAGAAGTACACACCTGGAAGGAGTGTTTGGGGCTTTGGATGGTGAGGCGAGAGGAGGTAAAATGGCACGTATTACATCTCTTGTGATTGCATGGGATGGTGCCATGGGAAGGGGATGAGGTGTCAGAGGTGATGGAGGAGTGAACCAGGGTGTTGTGGAGGAAACAGTCCCTTCGTAATGCTGACAGGGGAGGGGAAGATAAAATTTGCACTCTGGCCTTCAACTTGTCTCTTGAAGCCTCCTTCATGTTTCTCTGTATCATCAATCCTATAATAATCAATGCTGCTCTGAACTTTCCTCTCTTGTTTCTCCAAAACTCCAAATATGATATTCAATGTTTTGTCCCTCCTTCCAGCATCGTTAACGTGTTAAATGATATCACCTGTATTTCCTTGTGCTTCTTCTATCTCGACAGGCTTTAAATCCCACGTTTGACATTGACTGACCAAAATTTCTTGATTTGCCTCATCTTCTGTCCCATTCTCTTCAGCTTTAATATTATTCTGTGTTATTGACCTTTACCCTTTTCCTTGGTTTCTTACTAATAATTAGAATAAATAATTCCAGATCAGTATTATCAAGCCTGTTGGAGCCTCAGAAGACTGTAGTGTGCCAATGGGAAAGCCATCAAAACATTTGGGATGGAATCTTATGAGTCCCGTGCTGTCCCGATAGTGGGACCGGATGTTGTCATAACTTCAGCTCCTGCTACAAATCCCATTTCCTACATGATTTTGTATTTAAATTAGCCATGTGGCAACGGGCACAGGGAACATGTGGGATCATGCAGCAGGGGTGGCCTTTCATTGGTGGAATCTGCCGTTACTGCCCGAAACACCATAATCGCCACAGATATGAAACATTCTGTGCTCGCAGCCTCAAGGACCAGCAGTCTTCCTTCCATGTCAGTATCTTCAGACTAACTTAAATTTGAAGCTTTTACTTAAATCAAAATGTTTTTGCCTCCCTTATTTTGTGAACGTCACCACCAACTTCATATCATTTCTTTTCCCCACAGTCAAAGTGATTAACATGGCAGCCAGCAGGCAGCGCCCCACCCCACAGTTCAGTGACACCTCCCTGCAGGTTCTCCTCCAGGCCGTCAGGGAAAGGCGGGAGGTCCTCTTGCCGCCAGATGGAAGCCAAAGACCCTCCCGCATCACCAAGGCAGCCTGGATGGAGGTAGCGGAGGAGGTCTCGAACCGTGCTGTAACTCAAAGAACATGGGTGCAGTGCCGCAAACGCATCAATGACTTGCTCAGATCAGCAAGGGTAAGTGGTCCTGGCGAGGCTGTTCCATTGATTTCTTTCCTGGCTAGATGTCATTAAGGCAGAGGGTATACAAGGAGTGCAGTGGAATGCGTTAGCAGCCTTGGTGCCATCTACTAAATTGTTTATGTGATTGGATGTGTCATGTGAAAGCCAATTCAGAATGAGTGCTGTTGATGCATGTATGCAATGGTTATGATGCATCATTTGCAATGTTATTAAATCTGCACTGTATGTTGCAGGATAAACAAAGCCACAACCAGCGTGAGCGTGGTAAGAGGGGAGGAGGGGTCCCTGAAATCAGGCTGCTGACCACGGCTGAGGAGGAGGCTGAGGAGATCGGGAGAGACGAGGGAGGCAGGGTGAACGGAGATGGCGAGGCTGGAGCCACAAGGCGTAAGGATGAAGTGTCATCTCAGCTCTTGCAGCTATACGTGGAAACTAAAGGAAATTGTGTAAATTCACTGAAGCACATGTTTAACGTACCTAGGTTTGTGTCTCCACTGCAGGAGCCCGCACTTGAGTAGCAGAACACTGCGTGGACCAAGAATCTTCCTCTGGGGAGGAAGATGAAGCCAGTGCCCTAGAGGGTGCACCGTCACCTGCCTCTTCTTCTACCTCTGCCAGCGCAGATACATCCACATGGTCCGCGGGGGGTTTAAGATTAGAATCTGGGTCACAAGCTGATGTGCACGACACGGACACATCCCAGCAGCTGAGGGAGCATGTGCCAACCGAGTCCCCTGACAATCGGAGGACTGCTCAGGACCAGTCCGCTGCCTCAGCAGTGCAAGGCTCATGATGATCCTTTGTTTGTTGCTAGGAGAAGTCTGCTGGATGTGCAGCAAAGCCATGTGGAAAATATATCGGAAATGCCTGAGGTCATGCATGATGCAAATCATGGACGAGTCCATACAAGCCAAGATGTCTGCCATGTCCCAGGCATTTAATCGTGTGGCTTCCTCAGTCGAGAGTCTGGCGAGCTCCGTGGTGAGTCTAATTGACCACTCAAATCATATGTGATCTGAACTGCACTCCATCACTGTTGCCATTGGCTCCATGCAGCAGAATCTAAGTGAGAGAGGGACGAGGAACCTGGACCTCCCTCCAGGTGCTCTTTCCCCTCAGAGAGACAGGCAGGTGCCATGGTGCTCACAAATGGAGGGGGAGCGTGTGCCAGCTGCCCTGGGGCCATCCTCTCAGGGCATCCCCAGGGTAAGCAGCATCTCATCCTCCCCGTCGACATTGATCCCCTTACCTCCGGCACGTGAGCACACGGGGGATACTCAAGCACCCTTGCTGTGGACCCCAGTAGGATGGAGCCATCAAGGCCCCTTTCCTCCAGAGGACTCCCACCACGGTCATCCAGAGCAACTGGGCAGCACACTGAGCAGACTGCCTCCACCTCAGCTGCTAATGTCAGGGTAGCACCCAGACGTAATGGCAGGAAAAGAAAACTGAAACAGTTTTGATCATGAAGGTGGCACAGGCGATGTTCAAATTGTCATAAATGCAAAGATGTATAAAGCATTTTTATTTCATGCAAAATTTGATCCACTTTCAGTAATGCTTTTCTTGGTTACAGATGGATACAAAGAAGGTTTTTGGAGGCCTATGGCAGGAATGCAATGATACTTGCAAAGCATCTCAGGAAATGTCCAGTGTCCATATATCATTGGAATTTGAGCCTTCACTTTTCAATGATGGCTGTTTTCCTATTGATGATTAATAAGTTTTTCCAATACTGTCATGCCTTACTTTTGTTTTCTATGGTCATAATGTAAAGCAGCTTGCAATGGTGTGTAGCCACATTCATCGTAGCCCATAGATGATTTCAAATACCAATGCCATGAAAGTGCAGCCATGCTTCGTTAAGATTGTAGCGGTGAATAAGACCTCATGCAAAAAGGAATTTCTGTGGGGAATTGTTCAGTTTCTCCTCCCAACATTCCTTGATGTTGAGGCTTATTGTTGGCCTGATGTCCCTTGCATTTCTCTCCATGGCCCTAATAACGATGACAGCATCATTGTCATTGTTGTCCTCCTTCTCACCCTCTTCATAGTCATCCTCATCTGAGGAGGACTGGTGTTCCTCCTGTTCCTCCACCTGCAGAATGTTGCTTTGTCTAATTGCAAGGTTGTGCAAGGCACAGCAGACAACAATTATTCATGACACCCTCTAAGGCGCATACTGAAGAGCCCCTCCGGACCAGTCAAGGCAACGGAATTGCATTTTCAGCATGCCAGTGGTGTGTTCAATGATGGCTCTGGTGGATGTTCCTACTCCCGTTACTATTGACATGCCGACTCTTACCCTTGACCCTCCTTCACATCGAACTAACCATTGTTGCTGAGTCCCGGTCCCTTCCATATGAAGCTGTCAAATACCCACCCATTAGACTTGACCTTACCCCTACAGATTTTATTTGCCCCCATTGATGGTGCACAGTGATTATTGACAACGCAGCCGGTAGCTGACATCATCCAACTGCGCCAATATGTACACATGTGCAAATTGGTTCCTACCTTCTGTGCATGCGCTGCGTTCCGCAGTGCCAGGACTGGTTGGCGCATGCACAGAAGACATCATCATGTAACGCGGGCAGATGGTGGGGGATCTGGGTCGGAGAGAGAAGGGGTTGGGGGAGGGGGGATCTGGGGAGCGGGGAGAGAGCGGGGGTGGGGGTAGCGGGTGAAAGCACTGCCAAAGACCTTGCTGGTGGCAGGTGCGCTCTCCTCCTTCCCTCCGTCACCTGCTCTCGACCCCCACTGCCCGCCCGCTCACAGCCCCGATCGCTCGCTCACCGCCCACCGCCCGCTCGCTCGCTCCCCTCCCTGGCCCGCTCGCACCCTCCCATCCCCGGCCCACCCGCCAGCTCCTCCCCTCCCCGGCCCGCCCGCTCGCCTGCTCCCTTCCCTCCCCGGCCCGCCCACCCGTCCGCTCCCTCCCCTCCCACTTCCTCCCCTCCCCGGCCCGCTCGCACCCTCCCCTCTCTGGCCATTGTGTGCTGCCATGTGTTTAGGTTGCCATCTTGTGATTATTTGAGCAGCGCCATCTTTAATCCTGGCAGCTGCCTGATGTCGCAAACTGCGACGTTTTACTGGCACAGGCTGCATTTGCACATGTGCCATTGCAGCGCCACCTAGTGGTTGCGTTGTCAGCAAATGCAGCCTTGATGGTGACCATTGCATCTGCTAGCCAGTACCCTCAATTTGCCCCACAGCTCCCCAACGTCGATAGCAGTCTTCCATCCCTTTAGGCCCTTGCCAAATATCTTCGAATAGTACTGATCTAATCCACTCTTCATCCCCGCAGCCAACAAAATTCATCTTCGTCAACATCAACCATTCAACAAACTGGACACTTCACTCCACCCTGCCCTACTCCTCCATGCACCTGATCAGCCCCACCCTTCCCTCCTCGACTACCTTGCCCTGCTCCGCCATGCACCCAATCAGCCCCACCCTTCCCTCCCTGACTACCCTGCTCTACTCCTCGATGTAGCTTCCACCCATGCCATTGCCGCCATTCCCTGAGATGATTCACCCTTGCTGGTGCGGAGCCTGGAGACAAACATCCATTCCAATGATGACGTTAGTTTAGCGGCTAAGTGAAAGAGAGAAGAGCACAGTCTAAGACTCAACTGCACATTTCCGACTGCTGCAGCCACATTGAAACATTCGTGAAGCAGGTGGCATGGGAATATCGCTCGCCATTCAGTTAACCTGGCAGGTAGGATTAAATTAGTAGGGTAATGAGTATTCATGTTATTTAAATGAGTGAAAAAGTGCAATCTGCCACCGCACTGGGGAATCCCCGGAATGCCACAAACCCGCCGCTGACTTAATTCCTCTAAAATATCCCGCTGCCGGGAATCCGAAGAAACCTCCTGCCTAATTATATCACCCGTCACACCACCAAATCTGCCATGGCGGACTGTTTTTGGAGCTCTACAAGTGCCCTTAGAGCTCCAAAATGTTGTCCATGGAGCACACACACTTAGAGTCAAAGAACAAAGAGAAACAAAGAAAATTACAGCACAGGAACAGGCCCTTCGGCCCTCCAAGCCTGCGCCGATCCAGATCCTCATAAAAGGTCATTCGGCCCATCGTGTCCATGCCGGCTCTCCGTGGAGCAAACCAGTCAGTCCCACTCCGCTGCTCGATCCCTGTAGCCCTGTAAGTTTATTTCCTTCAAGTGTCCATCCAATTTCCTTTTGAAGTCATTGATTGTCTCCACTTCCACCACCATTATGGGTAGCAATTTCCAGGTCATTACCACCCACTGCATAAAAATGTTCTTCTTCACTTTCATCTCTTGTCCAAAACCTTCAATCTGTGTCCCCTAGTCCTTGTATCATCAGTTAATGGGAACAGTTTTTCTTTGTCTAGCTTATATAAACCTGTCATAATCTTGTACACCTCTATCAGATCTCTCCTCAATCTTCTTTGATTCAGGGAGAACAACACCAGCTTCTCCAACCTAACCTTGTAACTAAAATCCCCCATCCCTGGAACCATTCTGGTAAATCTCCTCTGCACCCTCTCAAGGACCCTCACATCCTTCCCAACGTGTGGTGACCAGAACTAGATGCAATACTCTAGTTGGGGCCTAACCAGAGCTTTATTATGGTTCAGCATAACTTCCTGCTTTTGTACTCTATGGCCGGGATTTTATCCAACAATGGAGATCTTGACCTCCGGCATAGGCGACACCAAGAACTCCGCGTTGCCCCTTCAGTGGGAGGTCTGCCGAATCAAGTGCCAATTAGGCACTTAACTGGACAGTGGTGGGCCTTCCACGGGATCAAGGACCCCGGTGATGGAAGTCCCACCCTCTGAGAGTTGCTGGCCAATCAGAGGCCAGCAGCTCTTTAACTGAGCAGCGCCACCCCAGAGGCAGTGGTTGCTGCCATTGGAACACCCACCCAAGGCCCAGGAGCAGCACTGGATCCCGGCCACAGATAGGTCAAGGTGGGAGGGGTTTTGTGGTTGTGGGTTGTGGGTAGGGGTTGTAGGGGGGGCAGCAGCAAGGGCAGGGGGGTGGCTCTCAGCGGGATCCCCTTCCATCCTTCCCAATGCCGGATCCCTTGTTCAGGCTCTAAGTACCTTTTAATGAGGGACATCCACTCCCCCGTTGTGGTAAGCAACTCACATGGTTTTTGTTGCCATGCTTCTGCGTGGTGACAGGCCCACCTGCCGCTCAGCTTATTGCAGTGATGTCAGTGGAATGATGCCCTTAATTGGGCATTTGTTGCCCACTTAAGGGCCTCAATTGGTGGCAGGGCAGAAAGGCCATTCATAGGCCTTCCTACCCTGGACTTAATTATGGTGAAGGCGGCGGGGTCCTCCCTCACCATCATCCCACCTGATTATATGCTCTCCCTGCTTTCAAATCTACTGCAGGGAAGAGCATAAAATTCCCACCATTCCTCTATTTAAGAAGCCCAAGATCCCATATGCTTTGCTTACTGCTCCCTCAATATGTCCTGCCATAGTCAAAGAACAATGCACATACACCCACAGTTCCCTCTGTTCCTGCACACTCTTTAGAACTGTGCCATTAAGTATATATTGCCTCTCCCTATTCCTTCTGCCAAAATGCATCACCTCACTGTTCTTTGTAATAAATTCAATCTGTCACTTGTCTGCCCATTCTGCTAGCCTACCTATGTCCTGTTGCAGGCAATTCGTATCATCTTCACTGTTTGCCACACTTTAGTACCATCGACAAATTTTGAAATGCTACTCTGTATTCCAAGATCAAAGTCATTTATATTTAGCAAAAAAGGCAGTGATCCCAGCACTGACCCTTGGGAAACACCACGATCTACCATCCTCCTGTCTGAAAAACAACCATTTACCTTGACTCGCTGTTTTCTGTCTTTAAGCCAATTTTTTATCCAATTGGACACTGACCCTCCTATTCCATGAGCCTCAATTTTTTTCACCAGCCTTTTATGTGGGAATTTGTCAAACGCTTTCTTAAAATCCATATAAACAACATCAACCTCATTCCTTTCATCAACCTTCTTTGTTACAACTCCTTGCTGGCTAGCCTGAATTAACTCAAACTTCTTCAAGTGCCTGTTGATTTTTTCCCTGATTATTGTTTCTAAAACTTTACCCACTACTGATGTTTAACTGGCCTGTAGTTGCTCAGACTGTCCTTACACCCTTTCTTGAATAAGGGTGTCACATTTGCCACTCTGCAATCCTCTGGCATCTCCCTCATATCTAGGGAAGATTGGAAGATTATGGCAAGCCCTTCTGCTATCTCCACTCACACTTCCTTCAGTAACCTAAGATGCAAGTAATCTGGACCAGCTGACTTATTTACCTGAAGCATAGCCAGCCTTTTCAGTACATCCTCCCTCTCAATTGTTATCCTATCCATTGCCTTTACTCTCTCTGCTACTATCAATATTTTGCCAGATTTCTCTTGCTTAGTAAACACCGATACAAAGTACTCACTATGTATTCTAGCCTTGCCCTGTGCCTCTAAGCAAGTTCTCCTCCAAGCCGCACAGCATCCTGACTTGGAACTATATCGCCATTCCTTCACTGTCATGGAGTCATAGAGTCATAGAGTTATACAGCACAGAAACAGGCCCTTCGGCCCATTGTGTTTGTGACGGCCATCAAGCGTCTACCTATTCTAATCCCATTTTCCAGCACTTGGCCCATAGCCTTGTATGCTATGGCATTTCAAGTGCTCATCTAAATACTTCTTAAATGTTCTGAAGGTTCTTTCCTCTACCACCTCTTCAGGCAGTGAGTTCCAGATTACAACCATCCTCTGGGTGAAATAATTTTTCCTCAAATCCCCTCTAAACCTCCTGCCCCTTACCTTAAATCTATGCCCCCTGGTTATTGACCCCTCCGCTAAGGGAAAAAGTTTCTTCCTATTTAACCTATCAATGCCCCTCATAATTTTGTATATCTCAATCATGTCCCCCCTCAGTCTTCTCTGCTCTAAGGATAACAACCCTATCCTTTTCAGTCTCTCTTCATAGCTGAAATGTTCCAGCCCAGGCAACATCCTGGTGAATCTCCTCTGCACCCTCTCCAGTGCAATCAGATCCTTCCTATAGTGTGGTGCCCAGAACTGTACACAGTACTCCAGCTGTGGCCTAACTAGCGTTTTATACAGCTCCATCATAACCTCCTTGCTCTTATATTCTATGCCTCGGCTAATAAAGGCAAGTATCCCGTATGCCTTCCTAACCACATTATCTATCTGTGCTGCTGCCTTCAGAGATCTATGGACAAGTACACCAAGGTCTCCCTGACCTTCTGTACTTCCGAGGGTCCTACCATCCATTGTATATTCTGTTGCCTTGTTAGTCCTCCCAAAATGCATCACCTCACACTTCTCAGGATTAAATTCCATTTGCCACTGCTCCGCCCATCTTACCAGCCCATCTATATCGTCCTGTAATCTAAGGCTTTCCTCCTCACTATTTACGACACCACCAATTTTCGTGTCATCTGCGAACTTATTGATCATACCTCCTATATTCACGTCTAAATCATTAATGTACACTACAAACAGCAAGGGTCCCAGCACCAATCCCTGCGATACACCACTGGTCACAGGCTTCCACTCGCAGAAACAATCCTCAACCATCACCCTCTGCCTCCTGCCACTAAGCTAATTTTGGATCCAATTTGCCAAATTGCCCTGGATTTCATGGGCTCTTATCTTCTTAACCAATTTCCCATGCGGGACCTTATCAAAAGCCTTACTGAAGTCCATGTAGACTACATCAACTGCTTTACCCTCATCGACACATCTAGTCACCTCCTCGAAAAATTCAATCAAGTTAGTTAGACACGATCTCCCCCTGACAAATCCATGCTGACTATTGTTGTATGGCGTACCGACCTCTACCTTGCAGAAGCTCAACGCCAACTCACAGACACCTCTTCCTACCTCCCTCTGGACCATGACCCCACCACCGAACATCAAGCCACCGTCCAAAGGACTGTCACTGACCTCATCTCCTCTGGAGATCTTCCCTCCACAGCTTCCAACCTCATAGTCCCGCAACCCCGGACAGCCCGCTTCTATCTCCTTCCCAAAATCCACAAACGGGACTGTCCCGGCAGACCCATTGTGTCAGCCTGCTCCTGCCCAACTGAACTTATTTCTTCCTATCTAGACTCTATCTTTTCTCCGCTGGTGCAGTCTCTTCCCACCTACATCCGTGACTCTTCTGACGCCCTACGTCATTTTGACAATTTCCAGTTTCCTGGTCCCAACCGCCTCCTCTTCACCATGGACGTCCAATCGCTCTACACCTCCATCCCCCACCAGGATGGTTTGAGGGCTCTCCGCTTCTTCCTGGAACAGAGGCCCAACCAGTCCCCATCCACCACCACCCTCCTCCGCCTGGCTGAACTTGTTCTCACATTGAACAACTTCTCCTTCAACTCCACGCACTTCCTTCAAGTAAAAGGTGTCGCTATGGGTACCCGCATGGGTCCTAGTTATGCCTGTCTTTTTGTGGGATATGTCGAGCATTCTTTGTTCCAGTCCTACTCAGGCCCCCTCCCCCAACTCTTTTTCCGGTACATTGATGACTGTATCGGTGCCGTTTCCTGCTCCCGCCCCGAACTCGAAAACTTTATCAACTTTGCTTCCAATTTCCACCCTTCTCTCACCTTTACATGGTCCATCTCTGACACTTCCCTTCCCTTCCTCGACTTCTCTGTCTCCATCTCTGGGGATAGGTTGTCTACCAATATCCATTATAAGCCCACTGACTCCCACAGCTACCTCGACTACACTTCTTCACACCCTACCTCCTGTAAGGACTCCATTCCATTCTCCCAGTTTCTCCGTCTCCGACGCATCTGCTCTGATGATGCTACCTTCCATGACGGTGCTTCTGATATGACCTCCTTTTTCCTCAACCGAGGATTTCCCCCCACTGTGGTTGACAGGGCCCTCAACCGTGTCCGACCCATTCCCCGCACCTCTACCCTCACCCCTTCCCCTCCCTCCCAGAACCGTGACAGGGTTCCCCTTGTCCTCACTTTTCATCCCACCAGCCTCCATATCCAAAGGATCATCCTCCGCCATTTTCGCCACCTCCAGCGTGATGCCACTACCAGTCGCATCTTCCCCTCCCTTCCCCTGTCAGCATTCCGAAGGGATCGTTCCCTCCGCGACACCCTGGTCCACTCCTCCATTACCCCCACCACCTCGTCCCCGTCCCAGGGCACCTTCCCTTGCAATCGCAGGAGGTGTAATACCTGCCCATTTACCTCCTCTCTCCTCACTATCCCAGGCCCCAAACACTCCTTTCAGGTGAAGCAGCGATTTACTTGTACTTCTTTCAATGTAGTATACTGTATTCGCTGCTCACAGTGTGGTCTCCTCTACATTGGGGAGACCAAGCGCAGACTGGGTGACCGCTTTGCGGAACATCTCCGCTCAGTCCGCAAGCAGGACCCTGAGCTTCCGGTTGCTTGCCATTTCAACACTCCCCCCTGCTCTCATGCTCACATCTCTGTCCTGGGATTGCTGCAGTGTTCCAGTGAACATCAACGCAAGCTCGAGGAACAGCATCTCATCTACCGATTAGGCACACTACAGCCTGCCGGACTGAACATTGAGTTCAATAATTTCAGAGCATGACAGCCCCCCACTTTACTTTCATTTTTAGTCATTTTTAGTTATTTTTTCTTCCTTTTTTTTGCATTCCTTTTTACATTTTTTGCATTTATTTCATTTCATCTTAGTTTGTTCAGTTTGCTTACCCACTGTTTTTTTCAGGTTGTTTTTCTTCAGGTTTGCACTTGCTGATGTTCTATATTCAGTATATTCACACCTAATCTGTACTAATGCTTTGTCTTTCAAAACACCATTAACATATTGTTTGCCTTTGCTCCGTGACCTTTTGGTCAGCTATGTGGCCTGGTCCAATCTGCACCTTCTCCTTTGTTATCTCTTGCCCAACCCCCACCTCACTTGTTTATAATCTGTGACTTTTCTAATATTTGTCAGTTCCGAAGAAGGGTCACTGACCCGAAACGTTAACTCTGCTTCTCTTTCTACAGATGCTGCCAGACCTGCTGAGTGAATCCAGCATTTCTTGTTTTTGTTCCATGCTGACTATCCCTGATTAATCCCTGCCTCTCCAAGTGGAGATTAATCCTGTCCCTCAGAATTTTTTCCAATAGTTTCCCAGCCACTGATGTTTGACTCACCGGCATGTTATTACCTGGTTTAATCCTGCTATCCTTCTTGCTACCGCTTCATTCCACCTCTCACAATTGCAGCTTTGATGAGGGATTATATGTTAGAAGGTTCATCAAATGAGGCCATATGGATTGAGTTAAGGAAAAAAAAGGGGCAATCACACTGCTGGGAGTGTACTCGAGACCCCCAAATGGGAGATAGCAGAGGGAGATAGAAGAAATGGAGGCAAATCTCTGAGAAGTGCAAAAACAATAGGGCAGTAATAGGTGATTTGAACTACTTTAATATTAACTGGGATAGTTTTAGTGTGAAAGGAATTGAGGAAGCAGAGTTCTTGAGGTGCATTCAGGAGAACCTTTTTGGCCAGTATGTAGCAAGTCCAACAAGAAAGGGCGCAGTTTTGAACTTAGTTTTAGGAAATGAAGTTGAGCAGGTGGAAGGAGTGGCAGTGAGAGAGCATTTTGGTGGTAGTGATTATAATGCAGTCAGTTTAAACATAATTATGGAAAAGGACAAGGATAGAACAGGAGTTAGAGTTCCCAATTGTGGCAAGGGCAATTTTACTAAGCTGAGGAGTGATTTAGTGAAAGTGGACCGGAACAGCTACTTGAAGGTAAATCAGTGTCAGAACAGTGGGAGGCATTCAAAGGGCAGGTTCAAGGGGTTCTGAGTAAACATGTTCCCACAAAGAAAAAGGGTGGGATGGTCAAATCTAGACCCCATGGATGTCAAGGAGCTTACAGGGCACAATAAGGCAGGGTGCAGTGGCGCAGTGGTTAGCACTGCAGCCTTACAGCTCCAGCGACCTGGGTTTGGTTCTGGGTACTGCCTGTGCGGAGTTTGCAAGTTGTCCCTGTGACCATGTGGGTTTCCCCCAGGTGCTCCAGTTTCCTCCCTCAACCAAAGACTTGAAGGTTGATAGGTAAATTGGCCATTGTAAATTGCCCCTAGTGTAGGGTGGTGGGGATGTGGTAGGGGATATGGGATTAATGTAGGATTAGTACAAATGGGTGGTTGTTGGTCAGCACAAACCCAGTGGGTCAAAGGGCCTGTTTCAGTGCTGTATGACTAGAAGTAGTTTTTGTCCGACACTGAGAACTCAATACTACAGAAAGCCAAGAGGAGTATAGAAAGTAAAGGGGTGAAATCCAAAAGGAAATTAGGAAGACAAAGAGAGGGCATGAAAGAATATTGGCAAGCAAAATCAAGGTGAACCCAAAATGTTTTAAGAGTAACATTAACATAAAAACATTAAGAGTAAGAGGATAACTAAGGAAAGAGTCGAGCCCATAAAAGATCAAAAAGGTAACCTTTGTTTAGGGGCGTAAGATGTTGGTATGGGTGTTAATGAGTACTTTGCGTCTGTCTTCACAAAAGATGGGGACGATGCAAATATTGTAGTTAAGGAAGAGGAGTGTGAAGTATTGAATATGATAAGCATAGGGAGAGGGGAGTGTATTAATGGGATTAGCATCCTTGAAAGTTGATAAATCACCAGGGCTGGATAAAATGTACCCCAGGTTGTTCAAAGAAGCCAGGGAAGAAATAGTGGAGGGTCTGTCCATCATTTTCCAGTCCTCACTGGATACAGGTGTGGTGCGGAAGAATTGGAGAACTGCTAACGTACCTTTGTTTAAAAAGGGAGCAAGGGATAGACCATATAATTACAGGCCAGTCAGTCTAACCTCAGTAGTGGGCAAATTATTGAAATCAATTCTGAGAGACAGGATAAACTGTCACTTAGATGGGTCTGGATTATTCAAGGATAGTCAGCATGGATTTGTTAAGGGAAGATCTTTTATGACTAACTTGAATGAATTTTTGAAGAAGTAACAAGGAGGATTGATGAGGGTAGTGCAGTTGATATGGTCAACATTGATTTTAGCAAGGCATTTAACAAGGTCCCACATGGCAGACTGGTTAAAAAAATAAAATCCCATGGGATCCAGGGAAATGCAGCATGGCGGATCCAAAATTGGTTCAGTGGCAGCAAACCAAGGGAAATTGTTGACTGGTGTTTTTGCGACTGGAGGGCTGTTTCCAGTGGCATTCCACAGGGCTCAGTACTGGGTCCCCTGCTTTTTGTGGTATATATTAATGATTTGGATGTAAATGTAGGGGGCATGATCAAGAAGTTTTCAGACAACACAAAACACATAGTGAGGAGGATAGCTGTAGGCTGCAGGAAGCTATCAATGGACTGGTCAGGTGGGCAGAAAAGTGGCTGTGGAGTTCAACCTGGAGAAGTGTGAGGGGTTGTATTTGGGGAGATCAAATAAGGCAAAGGAATACACGATTAATGGGAAAATACTGAGAGGTATAGAGGAAGTAAGGAACCTTGGAGTGAATATCCACAGATCCCTGAAGGTAGCAGGACAGGTTGATAAGGTGGTTAAGAAGGTATATGGAATACTTTCCTTTGTTAGCCGAGGTATAGAATATAAGAGCGGGGAGGTTATGCTGGAAATGTATAACTCATTGGTTAGGCCGCAACTCTAGTGCAGTTCTGGTCACCTCATTACAGAAAGAATATAATTGCACTAGAGAGGGTACAGAGGAGATTTATGAGGATGTTGCCGGGACTGGAAAAATGCAGCTATGAGGAGAGATTGGATAGGCTGGGGTTGTTCTCCTTGGAACAGAGAAGGCTGAGGGGAGATTTGATCGAAATGTACAAAATTGTGAGGGGCCTGGATAGAATGGATGTGAATGGCTTATTTTTGCACAATGTTCAGCACCATTCATGATTCCTCAGCTACTAAAGCAGTCCATGTAGAAATGCAGCAAGACTCGGACAATATCCAGACTTGGGCTGATAAGTGGGAAATAACATGTTGACTCTGCTTAACCACATTATGATTTTCCAAATGCCTTGTTACCACTTCTTTAATAATGGATTCCAGCATTTTCCCAATGACTTATAAACTGGCCTGTAGTTCCCTGTTTTCTCTCTCTTTCCCCTCTTGAATAGTGGTGTTCCATTTGCTACCTTCCAGTCTGCTGGGATTGTTCAAGAATGTAGAGAATTTTGAAAGATCACAACCAATGCATCCACTAACTCTGCAGCTACCTCTTTCAGGACACTACAATGTAGGCCATCAGATCCAGGGCATTTGTCAACTTCTAGTTCATTAATTTCTCCAGTGCTTTTTATTTACTAATATTAATTTCTTTAAGTTCCATGCTCTCATTTGATCCTTGGTTCCCCACTATTTCTGGAATGCTTTCTGCATCTTCTACTGTGAAGACAGATACAAAATCTTTGTTTAACATCCCTGCCATTTCCTTATTCCCCACTATAATTTCCCTCTCTCAGCTGCTAAGGGACCAACTTTTACTTCAGTTATTCTCTTCCTTTTTATATATTTGTATTAGCTCTTAGAATCTGTTTTTATATTTCTTCCTAGTTCACTCTCATTCTATTTTCTCCCTCTTTATCCATTTTTCTTGGTCATCCTTTGCTGAATTCTAAAACTGTTCCAATCTTCAGGCTTACTACACCTCTTGGCAACATTATAAGCCTCTTCTTTTTGTTTAATACCATCCTTAATCTCTGAAGTTACCCACGGAATGTATGTGTGTTGAAAATTATGAAATATTTCTTTAAATGTTCGCCATTGTTCATCTACCATCATATTGTTACGACCAGGTGAAAAAGAGGTCTAGGGTTCCCTTTCAGCCCTCACCTGGTCTTACTGTAACAGGATTTAATTTTAAACAAACTGTCTTTTTAGTTCCCCTTTGGTGAATCCTTGTTCACTCCTTTCCAATTATAAGGCAAAGAAACCAGCACAAACAGGCTTTTTTGGTTTAAAGAAGAAAAGTTGAAACTTATTAAACTTAAACTCTAAATCGGTTGACACCTATGGATACATGATGCGCCCTAGCTAGCATGCATACGCAATACACACATGCAAATTGAGACAGAAAAAAGCAGAAGAAAAATAAAGTGGAAAAGTTTGAGGCAATATCTGAAGAGTTTTTTGTTACGGTTCTTTGAGCTCACTGTAGAGTCCTTGATTGTAGGTAGATCTTGCTTTTCATTGGGGCCCAGTATTCTTCTTAAACATTGTTCACTGTAGGAGACTTTTTTCTCTTGGGGTTCATGTATCTTCAGTGGATTCAGAGGCTTGTGAGAAAGAGATGGGAGCAGACAGGAGAGATCTTCTCAGTCCAGGAGCAAACAGATACTCTGCGTTCAAACTGTTTGTACAATTCAGAAAAACCCAGGCTGACAAGAAGTTAGTCATGTGACTAACTGGTCTGACCATGTTTTGGATTGTATCACCTTACCAGTCTCTGGATTGCTCCTCTTACACACAATACCTGGTGATCAAGGTCCATTGTGGGTTCAATGTGCCAGGGAATGGTTCTTTGTCCTTCCAATCACCGTCTGTTAATATGCAAATGTCTTTTCCAGCCACGACTGATCTGTTTAACAAGTCCATTCTTCACTCCAGTAACAGTTTAAAATCAATGTTCATGACAAAATTAATGTGCCTCATTTATTAAATTTATTATTTATTTTCTTTTTTAAATTCTTAGCAGGTGGGTGCCTAGCATGATAATATGTTTTAATCTGATTTCTCATTCTATTTTAGCCAACTCACCCCTCAGACCTACGTAATTGGTTTTATTTAAGTTTAATACTCTAGCTTTGGATTTCAGTATGTCACTTTCAAACTCATCCTAAAATTCTACCACATTATGATCACATTTCTCACAAGATCCCTTATTATGAGATTTCGAATTAACCCTCTTTACACAAGACACAATCTAAAATAATCTCTTCACTGGTTGGTTCCACAACGTATTGTTCTTGGAAACTGTCTCAGATGCATTCCATGAACTCTTCCTTCAAAATGCTTTTACAAATTTTATTTGTCCATCCTGTATGAAGATTAAAGTCCCGCATGATTATTGCATTACCTTTTTTACAAGCTTTTTTTATTTCTTGATTAACACCATGTCTAACATGTCCTCTGAGAGAGGACAGCAGGTTTGTGCTCCATGGGGCTTCTGCCACTTCCCCGCGTGGCACCTCAGCAATTCTAATAACCTGTTGGAAGACAGATTGCTGGTCTGCTGTGACACCCTGCAAGTTCCGTTTGCAAACTAATTCACAGCCATGATGGCAGCAGTCTGAGCTTCCATGGCAGCAAGCTGACCATGCCTGACAGCAGTCTGAGTTCCACTGCAGCAGTCAGACACTGAGACTCAGTGTTCCTCCACTGCTTGGTCAGGTTGCACCTCTTTGGCATCAGAGTGAAAAAAAGTACAAGGGTAACATTGTGGAGCAGGGTGGGGGTGCGAGGAGGAGAATGCAGCTGGTGTATACTTACATCATCTGCAGATAACAAATCAGAACAGCATGTGGAATGAGGGGGAGGGAAGTGGGATGTGAGAAGGATGATTTGGTATCTTCAATGGTTTCAGCCCCACAATTGGCCACAGCCTCAGCAATGGCCATTCCAATAATGGACAGTTAGGAATTGAAGGAGCTGCTGTCCCCCTCTGGTTAGCTCCTGCTGCCTCGGATTGTGCACCACTTGTTCTGCCAGAGAGAGGAAAGTGTGTCAGTGAGTGTTGTGCAATCTGTTTGGGCAATGGTTGAATAACTGGTAGAGTGTGAAAGCTGTGAAGTGTGACTGTGAGTTTTGCATGAGTGCTAATTCTGTAAGAGTGGTGTGAAGCATAGGAATGTTAAGTATCTGCCGTGATTCTTAGAGATTGTTGGTAGGTGATTGATGGGGGTGCGGTGATTTGAACAGTGGCTGAGAGTAGTCATGCAGTTAGTAGGACATGGAATTTGAAGATGCATCTGCTGGCCTTGACTACTCATGTGAGATCATTGAACTTCTTATGGCACTACATCCATGTCCTTGGGGCTTGACTCCTGGCATTGACCTCCATGGCTGTCTGTTCCTAATGCCTTTTCAGCATATGGCTGAGGGCCCTTCCCCCCTGAGAATACAGGACAGCTCTCCTACTTTCCACTTTCTCCACCAAGGCCTCTAATGCAACATCCAAGAATGTTGGAGCCCACTCCTTTCCACGTTGTGCCATTCTTCACAGTTTCCCAGATTAGATTCACTATGATTTTGGACCCCATGCTGATGTATGTAACCAATGAACAACATAGCTAGCACTGGCTGCAGGCAGCAATCATTCAGATGACCAGGCAGCATGTGACTGGCGTACTGCTTACATTACTGGTGTGATTAGTAAATTTGCAGACGACACAAAGGTTGGTGGAGTTGCGGATAGTGATGAGGATTGTCAAAGGATACAGCAGGATATAGATCGGTTGGAGACTTGGGCGGAGAAATGGCAGATGGAGTTTCATCTGGACAAATGTGAGGTAATGCATTTTGGAAGGTCTAATGCAGGTGGGAAGTATACTGTAAATGGCAGAAGCCTTAGGAGTATTGACAGGCAGAGAGATCTGGGCGTACAGGTTCACAGGTCACTGAAAGTGGCAACGCAGGTGGATAAGGTAGTCAAGAAGGCATACGGCATGCTTGCCTTCATCGGTCGGGGCATAGAGTATAAAAATTGGCAAGTCATGCTGCAGCTGTACAGAACTTTAGTTAGGCCACATTTAGAATATTGCGTGCAATTCTGGTCACCACACTACCAGAAGGACATGGAGGCTTTGGAGAGGGTACAGAAGAGGTTTACCAGGATGTTGCCTGGTTTGGAGGGCATTAGCTATGAGGAAAGATTGGATAAACTCGGATTGTTTTCACTGGAACGACGGAGGTGGAGGGGCGACATGATAGAGCTTTACAAAGTTATGAGCGGCATGGACAGAGTGGATAGTCAGAAGCTTTTTCCCAGGGTGGAAGAGTCAGTTACTAGGGGACACAGGTTTAAGGTGAGCGGGACAAAGTTTAGAGGGGATGTACGAGGAAAGTTCTTTACACAGAGGGTGGTGAGTGCCTGGAACTTGCTGCCGGGGGAGGTGGTAGAAGCAGAGACGATAGCAACGTTTAAGAGGCATCTTGACAAATACATGAATAGGATGGGAATAGAGGGATACGGTCCCTGGAAGTGCAGAAGGTTTTAGTTTAGGCAGGCATCAAGATCGGCGCAGGCTTGGAGGGCCGAATGGCCTGTTCCTGTGCTGTACTGTTCTTTGTTCTTTATTACATTGAACAGGCATGGGTTAATCGCGTATCGCGATCTCTGCCTCTGTTTTCGGGGGCTATCCAATTTCTTGCTCTAGCTGTTTTGGATGGCTCTCAGAAATAAAGGAAATACTCATATTAAGTCATTTTATTTTTAGATGGAGACAGGCAGGGACAATTCTTAAAAACTTTAAGAAAAATTGTTCTGTATCTCGTCAGTCAATGACTCTTAGACTTTGAGGCACTGTAGCAATGAATTGCTTCCCTCCCCACCCATGCACAGTTCCTGCTTTTGACACAGTGACGCGCTCATCCAATGGAGTTTAGAATCCCCAAAGGTTTCTACTAGTTTATTGTCTGGTTATCTTCAATTCTCTTATGCTAGTTTGACGCAGGTCACAACTTGCCCCCAGTCTACGCATACACATGGGCTCAGACTGTAAACCCCATGATTATAATTTTCAGAAATCTATTGAAGAAATCATGAATATTAAATATATATTCAAATATTTCATTAATTGTAATCACTCTGCATAGTACTAATATGTGTTTTTGATATTTATATAGATATTAATTGTATATTTGCCAGCTTTGTAGTAAACAGAATCAGCTGTTATCTGCTGCTCAGTGCCCGAACAGACATGTTCTAGTCAATCTTGCCTTTCACCGACCAAATTATATTTCCAAAATTCTTTCTGTCAATAAGGTATGACTGATGCTGGAATATGTGTTCCATGTGCATCTGGAAAACTCTCATTCCAGTAATTACGCTGTAGCTGTGAGTTCAGAATGTTAGTAGGCTATTATATAATGGTGATATCATGGGAAGCATCACAGCTCAGTCTGTTCCTGCCCTTACCCAATACCCTGTGCACTTTTCATGCTACATGATGTACCTGCTCACTTAGCCACCACAGATGTCTTAGGGTTATCCCATTTCCAATAGCAATGCAAACAGACTGATTAATCATGCGAGCTCTGAATGGCCTAGAAATTTGTTGCACCACCGTTGTTCTTCAGGTGCAAAACAGACACCTGAGGTCTTAATATAGCGAGTGGCATGTTCATGTTCATTCGACACGGGAAGTGTGCTGCCCAACATAATGGATTGGGTTGCACCATCGGCACACAAGGCATGTGTTGAAATTACTTAAAAAGTTGATTAAAGTATTTAAATAATACTCTTGTTGTTGGAACTTCTTGTAATATTGGTCTGCCCAGTGACTGATGCACCATGTGATAAATGTGCTCAGCAACTTGTGATGCTAACAGGCAGAAAGGGCTCCTGAACAATGCTGTTCATCCATTGTATACATGTTAATTGCTGGCTTGTCCTTTTAGATTGCTGGTTCATTTATGGGCATTTGTAGCCTGTTTTCTTACATAAAACATATAGATTTACTTATTTACTTTACAAGGATGATTGTAGATGTCAGAGGGTACAACCATTAGGAAAGATTGTAGAGTGGGGCTCTTTTCTCTAGAAAAGAGAAGATTGAGTGGTGCCTGATGGAGGTCTTTAAAATTATGAAGGAGTTCATTAGGGTAGATGTGGAGGGGATGTTCCCACTTGTGCAGGAGTCCAAAACTGGAGGCCATTAATATAAGATAGTATTAAATCCAATAAGAAATTCAGGAGAAACGTTTACTGAAACTGATGGGGATGTGTTACTCAATACCACATGAAAGTGGTTGAGATGAATAGCATAGGTGCTCTTAAGGGGAATCTAGATCAGTTGATTGTAATGTGAGAAAAGGCTCATGTAGAGTTATAAACACTGGCAAAAAACAGTTGGGGTAAATGGCCTATTTCTGTGCTGTACACTCATATTATCTGTGAAACTTAGCTTTAGGAAAAGGCAAATATTAGACATTCTAAGCTGAGCTATACTTATGTAGTTAAAAACAAATAATTCTCACCATTAAACTCACAGGATATCATAAATCCAGAGCATATGAGCAAATTAACTCCAAATTGTTTCTAACTTGAGTACCTAAAACATTTTGCTGTCAAGTTGACATCATAAAATTTACTAAACGGCCACGGTCCAACTTTCAACATCGTCAACTTGGAAGGAAAGAATGCTGGAAATACAAAATTAACACAATGCTTTCAGTGCAGTCGTTGAACAAAGTAAAATTGTATTGCATGTGAGACTGTATCCTAGAAAAGAAATGGTTGAAAAAAGCATTTGGTGTAAGGGATTAGCAATGTTATTTCCACAGCTAAGACTCAGTGAGTCTGAGCAACAATGATAGGATCTAATCATTGCAAAATAAAAATAAAAAATGGAGGTCATGCAACAGCTACCTGCCTTGAGTTGCAGCCAGATAACATTGCATTTCAAACCAAGTTACATTTGCGATGAGAGATAACCTGCTGTAGGGGTAAAACACTGGGCAAGACACTGTGGAAAACAAAAGTACCATGATTCTGATTCTCCTTTTCAGTTGCTGGTGTATAAGCAGGAGGAAAATGGTGTGTGGGATTACAATTTGAGGACTGTGTGCAGCATGTAACAATCCTGCAACTGATCCTAATTCCAGGAGATTTTGGGGTAGAAATTAGTTTGATCAGTGCCACCTCAAGCAGTGCTACAGAAGCTTACTGCTGTTTCCCAGGGATGCAATGCGCTGCTGGCTGCTTCCTGCACCGCTGGTCTGGTGTGCTTTCGTCGAATGCCACATGCTGTGATGTCCCCTGCACATGCCGGATTACCTTGAATGGATGCTATTGTAATATCACACAGCTTAAAAACTTGGACCATCCAGCCCAGCCCACAAATTTGTACATCACTCAACAAAGATCAGGCGTGTAGCTGCAACATTTGTTCCTGAGCTTGTGTTAATTAAAGGGCCACTCCATAAGTTGTAAGCAAGGTGTTTTTCAGTAAGTTTTGCTTAGGCAGAATTGTTGGAAGCACTATGCTGGGTTCTTGGAGGTGGTTTTGCCAGTTTTGGAATGCAGCCTAAGAGGAGCACGCACTACCTGACGCAGGTATGGGGGCAGTTGTTGCTGTGCCTCCTGGTTTGCAACACGACCAGGAAATGGGACAAAGGAGGCAGAGAGGGGAAACTCAGTGAGGATGGAGAGAGGAAGAGGAGGAGGAAAGGAGGAGGGGGGAAGGAGGTATCCTGGAGACGGTGTAAGTGGACAGATTGTGAGGCAGTGAACTGATGGGCTCCACTTCCAATTCAACAACCTCCCCCTCCCAACATGGACCTACCATTCACCACTGTCACATCCATTTCACACACCCCATCACAGCGTCCCCTTGGCCAACATTGAACAATAAAAGCCACCATCAAAGACCTTCACAAACATCTTTATACTACAACACATCCAATTATACAAACAACAATGAATTCAACCTTGTGCATTCCTTTAGTGCCTGTCCTGTGGGTGCCTTTTCCTGGCGTAGTGCTCTTATGAGGTGCTACCCCAGTGGCTGCAGCATGGCTGGTGGAAGGCTGCTGACTTGGGCAGCACAGTGGTGCAGTGGCTAGCACTGCAGCCTCACAGCTCCAGTGACCTGGGTTCGGTTCTGGGTACTGCCTGTGCGGAGTTTGCAAGTTCTCCCTATGACTGTGTGGGTTTCCTGCCACATGCCAAAGACTTGCGGGTTGATAGGTAAATTGGCCATTGTAAAAATTGCCCCTAGTGTAGGTAGGTGGTTGGAGTATTGAGGGAAGGTGGGGATGTGAGAGGGAAAATGGGATTAATGAGGATTAGTATAAATGGGTGGTTGATGGTCGGCATAGACTTGGTGGGCCGAAGGACCTGTTTCGGTTCTGTACCTCTTTATGACTTTCCCAGGATGTCCTTGAGCAGCTCTGCCCCTTGAGGGCCTGATTTCAGACTGTGCCACCTCAGCATGGGTAGCTGAGAGACAACAGCAAAGGCACTGGTGGAGTGACAATGGTGGGAGCACGAATGCTGCCATCCTGAGAGAGGACAGCAGGTCTGTGCACCATGGAGCCACTGCCACTCCCTCGGGCCGGCGCCCCAGCATTATGAGTAGCCTGTTGAAGGACAGATTTCTGGGCTGCTATGAGAGCCTGCATTCTAATTTAAGCATTTAAATGTGTACCTACAGTGCCAGCAGTCTGCACCTGCATGGCGGCAACTGTGGATCTCATGACCTCAGTCTGAGTTTCCACTACAGCACTGAGACATTAGGTGGCTTCCACCTGGGCTGCATTGGAAGCTGAGACAGCAGCCACCAGATGCTCCGTCGTAGGAGGATCCGCCAGTGCTGTTGTGGAGTCGACCACGTCTTCCTCGCTGGAAAGGATGGGCTCCAAACTCTGTGTGAGGTCCTCTGCCATGTTGGAGCTGACTCATCCATGTTCCTAGCCAGTGAGAGGAGGCTGTCTGGCAGACTTAACAATGCTCCAAATATCTAAGTGTGCATGTTGATCAATGCTGTCTCTTTCACTGCCCCATCGAAGTCCTCATCTGAATCCCCTGTGTCCTCACCTTCTGGTGAGCTGGCAGACAAGCTACCCTTTCCCCCTGGCCTGGCTGCAGCTCACTCTGTCTGATGACTCATCACGTGCTGATCCTAACTGTATACTAACCTCTAAAGATGGCGGATTGCCAGTTTCTGAGCTACTAGCTGAGAGTGTCAGATCAAGTGGCGGTCCTTCCCTTCACTGTTGTGGGTTCCTCCTCCTGTTCCTCCAGGCTGTGTTGAGGCTGTCCAGGCAGCAGCGTTTGGGTATCTGAAAGCATACAAGCAGAAGAGGAGGGTTGGGGTGATAGAAGGGCTTGTGGGGAGGCAAGCAGGAGTTCTATAGTCACAACATCTGAAGCTTCCACTTGATGACACATCTCTGGATGAGGGTGAGGAGGGAGATGAGAAGGGGTCTAAGACAGTCACTTACCATTATCCTGGGCAGCCTCTGTGGTGCCAGAATTATAGACTGTGTCACCTCCAGGTTCGTGATTGTGAGCACCATCGCCTCCAGGGGGGCTCGGGATGGAGTCTTCCGGTTGTTGTGCGCTACTTTTTTCTGTAAGAAAGAGGACAGCCTGTCAGTGATTGTGTGGCACTGGCTTGGATGATGTGCCTGCCATAACTGAAGAATTGGAATCTGTAGATGCAGCAACAAATGAGTGTGATGCCGGCAGCATTGGAAGGCGTGTGTTGGTGAGGTGCAGTATGTGAATGTTAGGCCCTAGGCCTGAGTGGTTTTGGGTGAGTAATGGGGATGTGCACTGAGCAGAGTGAGAGACTGGTTGTGTGGTGGGTATGAGATGTCCTGTGAATGCTCTTGGTGGGTTCTTTTATTGATGATACTAACTTATATACAGCAGTACTAGGAAGAACCACAGAACCATAGAAAAGTTACAGCACAGAAGGAGACCTTCAACCCGTTGTGTCTGTGTCAGCTGAAAAATCTAGCTGCCCAATCTAATTCCACCTTCCAGCAGCAGGTCTGTAGCCTTGCAGGTTATAGCACTTCAGGTGCATGTCGAGGTACCTTTTAAATGAGTTGAGGGTTTCTGCCTCTACCACTGTTCCTGGCAGTGAATTCCAGACACCCACCAGCCCTCTGGGTGAAAAGCTTTTTCCTCATGTCACCTCTAATTCTTCTACCAATCACTTTAAATCTGTGCCCCCTGGTAACTGACCTCTCAGCCAGGCGAAACAGGTCCTTTCTGTCTACTCTATCTAGCCCCTTCATAATTTTGTACACCTCAATTAAGTCACCCCTCAGCCTCCTCTGGTCTAAGCAAAACAACCTTAGCCTATCCAATATAATAAAAGCAAAATACTGTGGGTGCTGGAAATCTGAAATAAAAACAAGAAATGCTGGAAATACCCAGCAGGTCTGGCAGCATCTGTGGAGAGAGAAGCAGAGTTAACGCATCAGGCCAGTGACCTAGTCAGAGTTCTGAAGAAGGGTCACTGACCTAGCCTATCCAATCTTTCCTCAAAGCTGCTACTTTCAAGCCCTGGCAACATTCTTGTAAATCTGCTCTGTACTCTCTCCAGAGCAATTATGTCCTTCCTGTAATGTGGTGACCAAAACTGTACGCAATACTCCAGCTGTGGCCTAATCAGCATTTTATACAGTTCCAATATTACATCGCTGCTTTTGTATTCTATATCTCGGCCAATAAAGGAAAGCATTCCATATGCCTTCTTCACCACTCTATCTACCTCTCTCGCCACCTTCAGGGACCTGTGGACATGCACTCCAAGGTCTCTCACTTCTTCTACCCCTCTCAATATCCTCCCATTTATTGTGTACTCCCTCGCTTTGTTTGCCCTCCCCAAATGCAATACCTCACATTTCTCTGGATTGAATTCCATTTGCCACTTTTCTGCCCACTCAATCAAACCATTGATATCATTCTGGAGTCTACAGCTATCCTCTTCACTATCAACTACATGGTTAATTTTTGTGTCATCAGCAAATTTCCCAATCATGCCTCCCACATTTAAGTCCAAATAATTAATATATACCACAAACAACAAGGGACCCAACACTGAACCCTGTGGAATGCCGCTGGAAACCGCTTTCCATTCACAAAAATATCCGGCGACTACTACCCTTTGTTCCCTGTCACTGAGCCAATTTTGGATCCAACCTGCCACATTCCCCTATATCCCACGGGCTTTCATTTTTCTGACAAGTCTGCCATGCAGGACCTTGTCAAATGCCTTACTAAAATCCATGTAGACCACATTCACTGCACTCCCCTCATCAATCCTCCTTGTTACTTCCTCAAAAAACTCAATCAAGTCAGTAAGACTTCCCTTAACAAATCCATGCTGACTATCTGATTAATCCATGTCTTTCTAAGTGGCAGTTTATCCTGTCCCTCAGAATTGATTCTAACAATTTACCCACCACCGAGGTCAGACTGACTGGCCTATAATCATTTGGCCTATCCCTCGCACCCTTTTTAAACAATGGTATAACGTTCACGGACCTCCAATCTCTGGCAAGGTAGAGTAATAGAGTAATAATAATAATAGTAATACAAAATAATAGTCATAATAATAATAGTAATAGTAATAATAATAATAGTAATACGTCTTATCTACAAGGGCGGCACAGTGGTGCAGTGGTCCATTTGTTCTTGCACCTTTTGTTCAATGTCTTCTTGTAATCAGAAGTATTCCTTCTTCAGAGTGCTGAGTTGCTGTATTTGTTCTCTCCGTTCTGAGGTGCTGTCCCTCTCCCTCTCAGAAGGTCATTCTGTAGCGCGTGCCTCCACTCCTTCTCGAACTTCAGATCAGTCTCCAGTTGGACCCTGCAATGCTTCATTGCCCTCTTTAATTGTCTCAATTTTGAGTTTTGACTCACTGAGTTTGTAGCCCAGCTCCTGCAGTGCCTGCTCCTGCACATCAAAGATTGTCTGCAATTGTCCTTGTGGTCTTTAGGCCTAGCATTTGTGTCGATGCTGTGGATTGTCTGGTGATGGACAGCCATTATAGAAACACCAATGTGAGGTCTGTACATGCTGGTAGACCTGCAGTTCATGGATCCACGATGTAAAACATTTGGGGTGATCAGGGTGAGTTGTTATATCTGCACTGGAGCATTATGGATCCCAAAGATGGAATCGCTGAACCATTGTACGCCGTGAGCTTGGCAGTGATCAGTTGAGCCGTAGGACTGGATTTTGTGTAGGAGGTGGGCTTCCGGCGGCGGGCTGAAAAGACGGGAGAACCTTTTGTGCCACCCTGGAGCGATGCTCCGTTGTTTATCTGCGTAAGTGTCCCACACTGGGATCTCCGTCCCTTTAAAGACTGGGATCCTGCCTTCAAGAGTTACTAGCCAATCATTGGGCTGGCAGCTCAGCAGCATCGGCAGTGCCACTGTTAGTGGTAGCCACTGCCAGTACTGCAGAGACCTTGGACCAAGGCCCAGTGCTGGAACCCCGGACCTCAGGTGAGTGAGGTGGGGTTTGCTGGGAGCAGTCCGGAAAGCCCCGGCAATGGGAGGAGATGAGAGGGTGGGTTTGATGTCCAGGGGGAGAGGGGGGTGGGGTCCATGGAGGTTTGCCGGTGGGGAGTCCTCTGTGGAATACATTTTGCTGATGAAGGAGGGAGACTTGCAAGCCCACAGGGAGAGCTCCTCATTTTACATGGCGCCCTCCCCACATGGCAGAGGGTCCTCCTCGCCGCTGGTTTGGTCCCAGCAGCAGCAGGAAGAGCCCTTTAATTGGCCGTTAGTGGGCTACTTAAGTGCCTCAATTGGCTTCTGGGCGGAGAGGCTGTTGTTTGCCTATCCCACCTCTGGCAAAATCGCTTTGTGACAGGGTGGCAATGGAGCGGCGACGGGCCCGCCACCTCTGCCACCCATCATGATTCCATGGGAAACCCTGCCTCCGACTCTGCCTCAGGGGGACCATAAAATCCAGCCCATAGTGTGCCATTTCTGTGGATACATATTCTTCAGGATATGGAGCAGTAGAATATTGGAGCTCGCAGCTGTGCCAATCTTGGTCCAGCATGTATGCTTGCCAGGCTATTGTGAGCAAATAATCTGGATGGTATCAACATGTCAATACACTCCGTGAGGTTGACAGTATAAAACACATGTTCACTCTGCGTGTTAGTGCCTTGGTCATACTCACCCTTCAACCTTTCGATCTGGCTGGTCATCTGGTGCATTTTTTGCCTTTGAAATTTGGTCTGTTCCCTCTGTCTATTGGGATGCCGTACTTGTCGTGCATCCAACTGTGGCTTGTCTTGCTGTGACTTAGGTTTCTTGCACTGGCGCTTCCAGTGCCTTCTGTTGCCACATGATTTGCAAATATTATGGAAGGCCAGACAATTTCTTGGTGAATATATGAGGCCACACCACCTACATGGCTTGCCAGGTTTGGTTGTGTTGGCAATGGTGTCAATAGTAGATGAAGTACACCGGGCTTGTAGGCTCTACCTGTGCATAAGGATGGCTTCAAATTTACAAACTCTTTTGAGCAAGGCATCTAAGCTGTAAAATAAAAGCAAAATACTGCAGATGCTGGAAATCTGAAATAAAAACAGAAAATTCTGGAAATACTCAACAGGTCAGGCAGCATCTGTGGAGAGAGAAGCAGAGTTAATATTTCAGGTCTGTGCCTAACATCAGAACTGGCAAAGGTTAGAAATGCACTGGGTCTTAAAACCTTTGGGTTGGTTGAGGACGTCTTTTTGGAATACCTTAATGGCAGTGGAAGTTATCACAAGCTCAATAATCCTGTTTGAAAATCATTATCAGCCTCAGAAAAATTGCAATCAAGCCCCTTATCTGTATGTCAGCTCACAAATTGGTCTGCTGAATCCTTTGGCTGCTGCCAGAATGATATGAACTCGAAATGGTGTATTCTGAAATCGAGTTTGACTTTCAACTCTGAGGAGGCCTTCATTCCCAATGGCAATCTTAACTTTAATTGCTTATCTACTTGGCTCAGCGATGGCCAAATCAAGAAAACACAGCTCACTTCTCTATGTGACGGAAATCACACCTGCCAAATGGAAACATATTAATTTCAGCATAAGGAACACTATTTGAATGTTTACTGGACATTGAACACAACTTGTTTGAAAGGACCTCAGAGCAGTGGCTGAAAATATGGCTGCACATTTGCATTCTGAGAGGCAGTTGCCTAGAGAGACAGTGGGAGTGCTCCCTGATCCAATTAGCCGGATGAGTTTTGGCAATCGTGATGATCAAAAGACATTGAGAGCCATCGTTTGTGTAAGAGCCAGCATTCTACCCCCCACCCCCCAACTGAGTGTGTCTAGTAAGCTTTGAAGAATCAACAAACCTCGCAGGCGATGCTGTCTCAACCAAAGAGCTAGTCACATGACTAACCTGCTGGTCAATCTGGGAATTGATTGAATTGTGCTCACAGTAAAGTTGATGAGACAGACAGCAATTTTGAAGACCAAAGAGAAGCAAGGTTCCAGGGACCCACGGAAGTAACTTACGCCTCAAGACAGAAGACCCCTGCAGCCTTCTGGTACCAGCGAAACAAGTTTGAAAGTGTGCACTGGGCCCCAATGAGAACTGCAAGACTTCACTTCAATCAAATACTTTACATCCAACCCAAAACCAGTAACTGAATTCCATCTACTACTCCAAACCTTCCCCCTTTAATGCTTTCCTCTTCTCTGTATCTATTTATGTGTGTTCTTATCGCGTATACATGCTAGCGTGGTTGTGTTGCATATTTTTAGTAGTTTTAATTGAGTTAGAGTTTTAAGGTTAATAAACTTCCATCTTTATTGTTTACACCTGAGAAAACCTGTCTGGTTGATTTCTTTACAACTACAATTAGAGAGCAGTGAGCAAGGACTGACGGAAGGGAAGCTAAAAACACTGTGTTTTAAAAGTTAAACCCTGTTACGGCCAAACCAGAAAAGAGCTGAGAGGTGAGCCTGAGACCTCTTCCTCACCTGTTCGTAACACTCTGCCTGAATAATTTAAATTCAGTGAGGAGGTATTCTGCCTTCCAGTTTAGCGATGGAAACTTTGTGGTCATTTTGTCTTGGCAGTATTGGTGGCAGGAATAAAACAAAATTATCTAACACAGCTTCCCAGTGCTTGAAATCTGTGGTCACTGTCTTGCCCTTTAACTGGCAGTATTAGCTTTATTTGTAACCAAAAAAAAAACTGCCTTGTTGCTTTGGAAAAAAAAAGTCACTGCAGCAGCTAAAGAAAATTTCCTGGCAGTTTTGAAAAAAACAATCACTACCTGCAGTTCCACAGGTTACCACAGCCTAGTGGAGCAGTAGAGAGAAGCATTGCGAGCGTGGCACCACCTCCAGTTCACACAAATTCTTTAGGCCCTGCCCACAAAGGGCAATTTCAGAGCAAAAAGGCTCTCCTGGTCAGTAATGGCACTGGGGGAAAAATTATTTTTGTCTTCTTTTAGCTCTCCTGCTTGGCCATAAAATGGTCAGTAATGGAGCTGAAATTATTTTTCTTTATCTATCTTGCCTGAGACCTTCAAGACAAAAAAAGAAAATAGTTTTGAAGGTCTTCTAGCTTCTCAAATGCCTGGAGGCTGCCATGCACGGTGCTTCTGCCTGGCCATGTCACGATCGATCAATACCTCCCCGAACTCCTGATGCAGTGGCTCATCAGCGATAATGGTGCTCCTGGCCAACAGAGCTCTGCCCAGTGCACACCTCTTGAACTTCCGAAGCAAACCGTTATCGCAGCTTGATTCAGATTCACATTCCCTTAAAGTAAAGCTGTAGAATTGAGACTCAATGCCTGCCAGTCGACGAAAGGTGTGATGGCCCGATGATGCAGACCTGCTATGTGTTCGACTCCTACAATGTCACAGATTCACTTACACTGACCTCAATGCTGCCACAAGGATCGCAGATGAACCTGATGAGTTTTCAAACCTTCACACCTGAGCTTCTGAAGCAAGCAGATGGGGTCAGCTCTACAGGATCTGCAGAAACCTGAAGTCAGATCCTCAATATCCACCAGCTCCCATCATGTTATGTTTCTCTTTCTTGACACAAACGCACCAATCTCATAGACAAGATAGGTGAATCTAAACAATGTGTCTCCTGACAGCGCAGACCGATGGCCTACGTCATCTCAAGTGTGTCCACATTTGTCAGCTTGTCAGCATTAATCTGCACATGTGCATGCTGACATCACCAAACACTTACGATGTTGATGTCACTCCGCACTTTATGCCACCGTGTGACGAGAGAGCAGTGGCAGGGAGAAGTGAGTGGTAGGGTGGGGGAGGAGAAGCAAGTGACGGGAGTAGAAGCAAGCGGTTGGAGTGGAGTGGGGGAGGGGGTGCAGTGGAGAAGCCAGCAGTGGGATGGGGTGGGGGGAGATGCTATTGACAGAATGCGGGGGTGGGGGGGAAGTGAACAGTGGGATGGGCAAGAAGTGATCGGCGGGGTGGGGATTAGAAACAAGCAACGGGGTGGTGGGGAGAAGTGAGCAGGGTGCTGAGCAGCGACGGTGGGGGGGGGGGAGGATCAGGGAAATGAATGGTGATGGGGGTGGGGGGGGAATCGAGTGACTAACGGGGTAGAGAACATTGATGGGAGGAGCTGGGCGGTGACAGGGTGGCATCGAGCGGTGAGCAAGCAGGGGACCGAGTAGCGATTTGGGGATGGAGCAAGCAGCAAGCAGACAGGTGAGGGAGGGAGCGATGAACAGTCAGCCGAGGGAGGGAGCGGTGAGCAGTCAGGAGCGGCAGGAGAGAGCAGTGAGCAGTCAAGAGCGGCGGGAGGGTGCAGTGGGAGAGAGCGGCGAGTACTTGGGAGAGATGATAAAGAAGAGGACATTGAAGGGGGAAGGGTGTTTGTGTTTTGTGCCAAATTGAGCAGCACCATATTTGTTACTGGCAGCTGCCTGAGATGGTGCAAACCATGGTGTTTCAGTCAATCGTGCTTGCGGCAGTAGTGCACCACCTAGTGGTGGGTTGTCAGCAAATGCTCCCAAATCTAAATGGTGGGTTCTTTTGTTTAAGATACTAACTTATAAACAGCAACAGGAATGTAGGGTATCACATCTTATCTCTGGAGCTGCTTCCAACAACTGCCTAGAGGTCACATGGGTCTGTACATCATATCCTGTCTGGTGAAGGACAGCCATTTCAGAGACGCCCCTTAAAGTAATACCACAACTAGGCCATTGTACTTTTCCCAGCATGGCTGCCATACCCTGGGTGCCAGACAATAGGCATTAACCTCCCTGGCAACGTGCTCACATTCCCTCTTCACGTTGGTGCCTGAGGGCTTTCTACACACATGGGGAAACATAATAACATCCCTCCTGGATCACCTCGCTCACCGGAGTCTCCAAGGCAGCATCACTCCCTTGTGTGCTGTGCCATTGTGGTTCCTGGAATCTTCCAAGTTAATTGCCCAGCAGCCTTCAGTTCAGGTATGCAGCCTCCCTTTGATAGGGAATGAGCCTTTAAGAGGAACAGGTTGGCTGCACCCAATGGTCTGTAAACCATGCTGCTTGGTCTCCCTGCCTAGCGTAGAGGCCGCAGGCAGCATGGAGCAGAGAGAAGCAGTGTGGGAGTCACTCATGCCAATGCTGCGATCATTCAGATGAGGTGTGTACATCAAGTTTGCATGTTGCCCAACTCAATCTGCACAGGCTGTCATAAAAACGTGCTCGGTCGAATGATGATTTTTTTAATCCACTAGTTGAACATTAGAACATTAGAACATTACAGCGCAGTACAGGCCCTTCGGCCCTCGATGTTGCGCCGACCATCTGACCTACACTATTCCATTTTCATCCATATGTCTATCCAATGACCACTTAAATGCCCTTAAAGTTGGCGAGTCTACTACTGTTGCAGGCAGGGCGTTCCACGCCCCTACTACTCTCTGCGTAAAGAAACTACCTCTGACATCTGTCCTATATCTTTCACCCCTCAACTTAAAGCTATGTCCCCTCGTGTTTGCCATCATCATCCGAGGAAAAAGACTCTCACTATCCACCCTATCTAACCCTCTGATTATCTTGTATGTCTCTATTAAGTCACCTCTCCTCCTCCTTCTCTCTAACAAAAACAACCCCAAGTCCCTCAGCCTTTCCTCGTAAGACCTTCCTTCCATACCAGGCAACATCCTAGTAAATCTCCTCTGCACCCTTTCCAAAGCTTCCACATCCTTCCTATAATGCGGTGACCAGAACTGCACGCAATACTCAAGGTGCGGCCTCACCAGAGTTTTGTACAGCTGCATCATGACCTCGTGGCTCCGAAACTCGATCCCCCTACTAATAAAAGCTAACACACCATATGCCTTCTTAACAGCCCTATTAACCTGGGTAGCAACTTTCAGGGATTTATGTACCTGGACACCAAGATCTCTCTGCTCATCTACACTACCAAGAATCTTCCCATTAGCCCAGTACTCTGCATTGCTGTTACTCCTTCCAAAGTGAATCACCTCACACTTCTCCGCATTAAACTCCATTTGCCATCTCTCAGCCCAGCTCTGCAGCCTATCTATGTCCCTCTGTACCCTACAACACCCTTCGACACTATCCACAACTCCACCGACCTTCGTGTCATCCGCAAATTTACTAACCCACCCTTCTACACCCTCATCCGGGTCATTTATAAAAATGACAAACAGCAGTGGCCCCAAAACAGAACCTTGCGGTACACCACTAGTAACTAAACTCCAGGATGAACATTTGCCATCAACCACCACCCTCTGTCTTCTTTCAGCTAGCCAATTTCTGATCCAAAGCTCTAAATCACCTTCAACCCCATACTTCCGTATTTTCTGCAATAGCCTACCGTGGGGAACCTTATCAAACGCCTTACTGAAATCCATATACACCACATCCATGGCTTTACCCTCATCCACCTGTTTGGTCACCTTCTCGAAAAACTCAATAAGGTTTGTGAGGCACGACCTACCTTTCACAAAACCGTGCTGACTATCGCAAATGAACTTATGCTTTTCAAGATGATTATAAATCCTATCTCTTATAACCCTTTCCAACATTTTACCCACAACCGAAGTAAGGCTCACAGGTCTATAATTACCAGGGCTGTCTCTACTCCCCTTCTTGAACAAGGGGACAACATTTGCTATCCTCCAGTCCTCCGGCACTACTCCTGTCGACAATGACGACATAAAGATCAACAACAACGGCTCTGCAATCTCCTCCCTGGCTTCCCAGAGAATCCTAGGATAAATCCCATCTGGCCCAGGGGACTTATCTATTTTCACTCTTTCCAAAATTGCTAACACCTCCTCCTTGTGAATCTCAATCCCATCTAGCCTAGTAGTATCTCAGTAATCTCCTCGGCAACATTTTCTTTCTCTACTGTAAATACTGACGAAAAATATTCATTTAACGCTTCCCCTATCTCCTCTGATTCCGCACACAACTTCCCACTACTATCCTTGATTGGCCCTGTTCTAACTCTTATCATTCTTTTATTCCTGATATACCTATAGAAAGCCTTAGGGTTTTCTTTGATCCTATCCGCCAATGACTTCTCGTGTCCTCTCCTTGCTCTTCTTAGCCCTCCCTTTAGATCCTTCCTGGCTAGCTTGTAACTCTCAAGCGCCCTAACTGAGCCTTCACGTCTCATCCTAACATAAGCCGCCCTCTTCCTCTTGACAAGCGCTTCAACTTCTTGAGTAAACCACGGCTCCCTCGCTCGACAACTTCCTCCCTGCCTGACAGGTACATACTTATCAAGGACACGCATTAGCTGCTCCTTGAATAAGCTCCACATTTCGTTTGTGCCCATCCCCTGCAGTTTCCTTCCCCATCCTACACATCCTAAATCTTGCCTAATCGCATCATAATTTCCAGTTGGAAACTGGAATATTAAACTGATGGAGATGAACCACTCAAACCTTGCAAACTTCGAACTCTATCTACTGACTGTGAGCACTGAGGCATATTCCCTGCTGCAGACTGTAGTCTAGAGTGCTTTAATTGATCTGTGTTTGATTATGTTAGTCTGTTCACCGATCGATGCTCAATGTGCTTAATGACTTAAACCTGATGGGGGAGCAAGAGAGTCAAGAACTTTCCAGAAAGAACAGAGATCTTCCATGAAGCAATTTAGTCACATTGCTGTCCCCCAGACAACCACTGAATCAAAGTCCACATCTTCAAACCAGAAGACTCAGGACCACCAAAGGAGATTTGCACGACCACCGAATTCAGCCTGAAGCCAGCCGAGTCTCCAACCTCTGCAGACTGTGTACCCATTTTATTTCTCTGGCCTCTAATTTGACCAATCTATCCTTCCCCACTCTGTAACCAATTTGTGTGTGTGTGTGTGTGTGTGTGTGTGCGCGCATGAATGAAGTTGGAGTGTATTTTATTATTTTTACTCAGAGCGGTTTAAGTACAATAAAGCTAACCTCTTTCTTTGTAAAATTCAAGAAAACCTGTCCTAATAGCTCTTTTTATGATCACGGCATGTAAACAGTTAAACACACACTGAATTGGCAAGTATATCCACTGTATAAAAGAAATAAACCTGTTGTGGTCAAATGAGGAGAGGGAAAAGAGGGGAGACCTTCAACCCCTCCTCACCTGATCGTAACAGGGTGCAAGCAGGTCACAAATCACAACCCCTGTGCCCAAAAACATGGCTATCCAATTTCTTGTCCCTTATACCACAGGGGGTCTGATTTCTGAGCTGACAGTTTATATTTTTATTGGAACTGACATAAATCCCCATATGGATGACAGTCACTGCATGTGACGGAGGGGCTGCTCCAGCACAGACAAAATGCTGTTGAGGCTGAAAAATCAGCCCTAACTGGAGCCTTTGAACATCTTAATTTGCTGCCCACCTCTGTGGATTGGCTGCCCATTGCCCAGAGGTGGGCAACCGATCCATTTCTCAGCCCACTCCTAGGAAAATTCCCCGACGGCAGGAATGCATGGGGAGCGGTCCCGACGTGGCTCCCCCTATTTTCCCAGACACCTCCCCCGCTCCAAGCTTGCCAACCCCGGGCCAGGAAAATTCAGCCCTATTATAAAAGCAGCCATCACATCAGATTTTAAAGATGACCAACAGTACAGTTGTGCTAAGATTACATTTGCTGCTAAAAAGTATCAGGGCAATTCAATTGTTCCAGATACTGTGGACCTATTTGAAACTGCTAATGGGCCAATATGATTTTCCTGGCACCCCCTCTGCCCTGGCACTGGAGAAGACCAGTACACTCAAAGCGTGATGTGCCAGTCTATGTCCAGGATCACCATTATATGTCTGTTCCTAATATTGTTGATTTTGAATATTCACACTTTTACCTTTGAGAAGAGTGTGAAGTAGTGCATGGATTCACAGGTGGATTTTCAGGCCAAGATGTTAACATTCCATTCATGTAAGTAAAATTTTTTGCATATCCTGCAGCAGCCCCGGACTCCTTTTCAGAGCCACTGCTACCTGAGACCCCTTTACAGCAACGCACTTCCCTAATGGCCTCCAAACTCCCCTCTGCCCCTAGGCTGCAGTGCTCAAGGCTTTGTCTCACCCATTGTGTCAATGTGCACTCTCGCCTTTGTGATGGCAGCATTCGTTGGTCATGAAACTAGAGGCACGTCAGTGTTGTCTGCCATTCAGAGTTGACCATCGGCCATAAAATGGCTTTTAATAAAATTTAAATACATTTTAATCAGCATCTCAGCAATTTAAATTAGGTTTCCTCCGCATTGTGGCAGAGTGCCCCCATTGTGCTTTGCCGCCTTGGACAAATTACGGAACCGGCATCACAATGCCAGATTTCCAGGCGTATGGCTGTGTTGTAATTCTGCAGCGTCACCATTCCTGCCCTTGACAGCCGCACAAAATCCAGTCCGATGAAACAGGACCAATTGTACACAGTGACGTCGGAAAACTTGTCTGAGATGAGACAAGACACATTGTACACGGTGAGACAGGAGACATTGTAGAGAGTGAGACAGGAATTTTTTGTTATTTGTTGGGGTGATGTGGGGGTCGCTGGCTAGGCCAACATTTATTGCCCATCCTTAATTGACCTTGAGAAGGTGGTGGTGAGCAGCAACCACACTGCCACCATTCCCACCTTCGACAGTGGCACAAAATCCAGCCGATGAGACAAAATGTACACAGTGACGTAGGGAAAATTATACATGGTGAGACTGGAACAATTGCACATGGTGTTGGATATTGTTGCTGCTAGTAGAAGGTTTGTTTCCTCTAGTTTGTAGAGATCCCTGAGTCTTTGCAAGGTTTAAGGTTTTCATCACTATACCACTGGGACATTGCTGTGTCCAAGCTTGTGTGCAATACTGACATATTCGGATGCATTCCTCATCTCGTTTCTGAGCATGATGAATTTCTTGGAGCTTATTTGAACTTGCTGGCCATTGTGATGTTGTGTACTGTGAGTACGACTCAACCTCATCAATGAAGTTAACATCCTCTGGTGTAGGATGGTCAACAGTAGCTCTGGATAAATCATCTGCTGAAGTTTGCATCTTGCCTTGTAAATACGCCATTTTGTATGTGAATCTCATTCGCCTCAACTGGAATCTCTGAATTCTCAGAGGCATTCTAGCGCGTTTCTTCTCATCCAGTAAGGAGACTAAGAGTTTGTGGTCTGTCTCTATGACAAGTTTAAGCCAATAATATAATGTGAGAATTTTTCGCAAGCCCACATCACTGTGAGTGCTTCTTTCTCTATGCCAGCGAACGCTGTCTCAGTCTCAGACAATGCTCGAGATGTATAATAAATCGGTCTTCTACATCCAGCAAGCTGTTCTTGAAAAAGGACTGCCCCTAGCCCTATAGATGAGGCATCGGCTATAATTGTGGTTGGTCGTCAAGATGCTAATACGTTAAGAAATCTGACAGAATCAGCATTTCCTTGATCCTTCGAAATGCCTGCTCTTGATGTGCATTCCAACACCAATCTTGATCTTCCTTTAAGAGTTGTCTTAATGGATCAGTAACTTGCTCTAAATTAACCAAATTTTTGCCAACTGATTAACTATTTCAAGGAATTGTTGAAGATCTTGGGCAGAAGTAGGAATTCGGAATTCATTAATGGCTCTCGTCTTTTGAGGGTCTACCATTATGCCTTTACTACTAACAATGTGTCCTAAGAAATGAATAGACACTTCTGAGAATTCACACTTTTCATTATGTGTCAGGCATTCTTCTTGTAGCCGATTCAGAACCTCTCTAACCCTCAGGTCATGTTCTTCGACGGATTCACCATGGACTAAGATGTCATCCATATGGCACATTACTCCTTTAGGACCTTGTAGAATGTTCAACATAGCTCTTTGCAATATTTCAGGTGCAGATGTTATACCAAATGGTAAACAATTAAAACAAAACCTTACCAACGTAGTGATGAAGGCCATCAATAATTTTGTCCTCTCGTCCAATGGGACTTGCCAAAAGTCATTATTCGCATCCAGCTTTGTGAACCTGATACTTTGGATACTTTTGCCAAGCTGTTGTCTACTGCAACATCAGATAGATTCTCTGGCGACAGCCTTATTAAGCTGAGTTAGGTCTACATAAATGTGAAGAGTACGTTCAGTTTAGGAATTGGAACCATTCCCGAGCACCACACTGTTGGCTTGGGGACAGGAGAAATGACTCCCCTCCTGGTCATCTCTTCTAGCTGAAGTTGGACTTGCTTCATTATTGGGTGTGGTATCTTTCTAGGTGTAAAAGGACAGATTGGTTTTGCCTCTTTTTTCAACGTAATGCTGTATTTGGTCTTAAGTCTTCCTAGATCAGTAAATAATTTCAGAAAGTCTTTTTGGAAGTGACTCCCGGATTCTTGCTGCTTAATTTCTTACACCTTCTTGATAAAATGAAGGTCTATACCAGCTCTTCTACTTAAAAGAGAAAATTCTTGATTCTGTAAGACATACAGTGTTTCCAATATCTGCTTTTCCTTGTACTGGAATTTTGCCTGTAGCTTTCCCTTGACTTCCGGTTCAATCCCTCCTGTACTGTGTACTTGAGCATCTGTGGTTGTAGGCAATGCATTGATAACCACGGTTCATTGTCTGATAAAACCATCACACTAGCTCCAGTGTCCAGTTTAAAGTTGGTAATATGTCCATTGATTTATAACTCTGCAGTCCAGAATGCATGATTAGGGTTATTGATCTCACCAAGGAAGTCTTCTGATTTCTCTTGCAAAGGAGATTGTTCCAGTTTATTAGTGGCTCTATGTCTAAAGACATTTTCTTTGGAACTTTTTAAAGTAGACGTTCAGTGTGGGATAATGTGGGAAGAAGGCATTGAAGTTAATGATCAGTCACGATCAGATTGAATGGTGGAGCAGGCTCTGTTCTGCATTGGGCTGAATGGCCTACTCTTGCTCCTATGTTCCTATGTTTTACTTCAGCATATTCTTCCCAAAATGGCCAACTTTCATGCAGGGAAAGCATTCTGCTTTGTGTGCAGGACACTGTTTGCACCTGTGGGTCTTTTTGGCACCACACTGCTGGCAGAGTTTAATGACATCTTGCAATTTCTTTACTGGTGCTTCAGGAACTGTACGGTCATTGGAGATTTCCTATCCCAAGGTTTTTCTTCATTGCTGAGGATGCTCTGTTCTGCTTACAGGCCTCTGCTTGTCTCACCAGCTGTGTTGCTTTTTCTAGGGTTAGGTCTTCTTTAGACTGCAGTAAATCTGATAAAGAATCATCAGTAATACCCATTACAATGCGGTCTCTAATCAGTTCTGACTTTAGGTCTCCATATTCATATCCTTCAATCAGCCTGTAAAGGTCATTAATAAAAGTATCTACCGATTCACCTGGTTTCTGGACTCTTCTGTTAAATATGGCCCTCTTTTGTCAAAGGCTTTTAAAACTTCATCAAATTTATTGGATGCTTCATTAATGCCTTGTTTAGCAATAACATTGTCTGTTATTGCCCCTATGGAGTACAGTAATGTATTTATTTGTTCTGCTTCTGACTTGCTGTTCAATTGAGAAGAAATTCAGAATCTCAGAAATCTTTTCCTCCACAGAGACCAGTTTTGAGTTTGATTCGTTCCTTCCATGTTTTCAGATCTCTCTAGTAGATTAAATTGAGGCCCCATAGCTTTCCTCAGCTTTCAGGTATTTAACTTTATTTTTTAAATTTTCTTTCCTGTAATGGAAGTTTTCCTGCACTTTTCAAGAGTTTTGCCGCACATTTCAGCCTCTTGATCAGATTCACTTTTTCTAAGGATTCGGCGTTGGTGATGGTGCCTGCCTAGTGCACCTTAAAAGCAATTTTGTACCCTTTCCAAGGATTGCTTACCAGATCCTCGACCTTTGCTTGGTTCTCCGACTCAAAACCTGTAATTGCTTGACCAGGATTTCCCTGACAGACCACAGCACCTTTTTGGTGCAGCCTGAATGCCTCTGTACACCGACACCCCGACTCTCCGTGCCTTCCTTCGTCCATGGAGCCACTCTGGAGCTCTTCCCAACACCCTCACAAGTTCTGTAGCTTTCTGGTGATACTTTTGCAGGTAAATAGTTTTCTTCAAATGTTTCCGTTGTTCACCGTTGCTACCATATTGTTTATATTATATACTGGAGAGAGTACAGAGGAGATTTACAAGAATGTTGCCAGGGCTTGAAAATTGCAGCAATGAGGAAAGATTGGAACGGCTAGGGTTGTTTTCCTTAGAACAGAGGAGGCTGAGGGGTGACGTAATTGAGGTGTACAAAATTATGAGGAGCTGAGATAGAGTAGACAGGAAGGACCTGTTTCCCCTAGCAGAGAGGTAAATTCCCAGGGGGCACAGATTTAAAGTGATTGGTAGAAGTATTAGAGGGGACATGAGGAAAAGCTTTCTCACCGAGAGGGTGGTTGGTGTCTGGAATTTACTACCAATTTACACAGTTTACTACCAGTGCAAATGCGAGGGCTGAATGGCCTCCTTCTGTGCTCTAATTTTTCTATGGTTCTATTGTTGCTACTAGGAGATAGGTTTGATTCCTCTAGTTTGTAGAGATCACTGAGTCTTTGTAAGGTTTAAAAGAATAACTCATTTATTACATTTCAGGAACTATTTACACTTTCTGTTACTGCTGACATGATGCTGCTTCTCCTTCTTGGGTCTCTATTCCATGTGATCTCTCACATCATCACAGACCCTTATACTACATATGGTGAGACAGGACAAATTGTACATGATGAGAGAAGACAAATTGTACACGGTGAAACAGGACACATTGTACACAGTGCAACTGGAGACATTGTACACAGTGAGACAGGACACATTGTACACAGTGCAACTGGAGACATTGTACACAGTGAGACAGGACACATTGTACACAGTGCAACAGGACACATTGTGCATGGTGAGACAGGACACATTGTACAAGGTGCAACAGGACACATTGTGCATGGTGAGACAGGACACATTGTACAAGGTGCAACAGGACACATTGTGCATGGTGAGACAGGACACATTGTACAAGGTGCAAAAGGACACATTGTGCATGGTGAGACAGGACAAATTGTACACAGTGAGACTGGACAAATTGTCCACAGTGAGACTAGACAAAGGGCGGCGCAGTGGTTAGCACCGCAGCCTCACAGCTCCAGCAACCCGGGTTCAATTCTGGGTACTGCCTGTGTGGAGTTTGCAAGTTCTCCCTGTGTCTGCGTGGGTTTTCTCCGGGTGCTCCGATTTCCTCCCACATGCCAAAAGACTTGCAGGTTGATAGGTAAATTGGCCATTATAAATTGCCCCTAGTATAGGTAGGTGGTAGGGAAATATAGGGACAGGTGGGGATGTGGTAGGAATATGGGATTAGTGTAGGATTAGTATAAATTGGTGGTTGATGGTCGGCACAGACCCGGTGGGCCAAAGGGCCTGTTTCAGTGCTGTATCTCTAAACTAAATTGTACATGGTGAGACAGGACACAATATACACAATGAGACAGGACATACTGTGCAGAATGAGACGGGACAAATTGTATACAGTGAGACTGGACAAACTGTGCAAAGTGAGACAGGACAAATTGTATGCAGTGAGACTGGACAAACTGTGCAGAGTGAGACAGGACAAATTGTATACAGTGAAACTGGACAAACTGTGCAGAGTGAGATGGGACAAATTGTATACAGTCAGACTGGACAAACTGTGCAGAGTGAGACCGGACAAATTGTACACAATGAGACTGGACAAACTGTGCAGAATGAGACCGGACAAAAGGTACACAGTGGGAAAGAACAAATTGCACACGGTGTAATATTAAAAAGATAAGTTACTAACCAGAATACTAATTACTAAAATATAGCTATTATAAACTAACAACTGACTTATTATTATAAATTAATATTTAGCTTGTTTAGAACCATTCTTCGTAGTATGATAAAGTGGGAAAATTTAGGAAATAGGACACAGTATAGACAAGATGTCAAGGTAGAGGGATTCTGGGAGATTATGTTAAGCTTTAAATTGCTTACTTGCAGTAAAAGGGTGAGATCTTGAGAGCAGGCAATGAAAACAGCTTCTGCAAGAACAACATGTAGATTTGTCTTGTAATGAGATAACAGACCATGAAATGTTTTGGCATTGAGATAATGTAGTCAACACAAAGGGGTATTAGCTACATAAATCGGAAAGGTTAGCAACCATCACAAAATGATTCTTGGTTGGTTAAGAAAGGCATTCTTTAATATAAGACTAACCACTAATTGGGGAAAGGGAGGGTTAAATTAGAAAGAAGCCAGGATAAAAGAATCCTTGACCGTGTCCCTGCATGACAGAGAATTTTGGATTTCCAGAAGGCATTTTTCAAGTTGTCACATCAAAGGTCACTAAGCAAAATAATAGCTCATGGTGTGGGGGGTGACATATTAGAATGGATAAAGGACTGGTTGGCTAACAGGGATATGGATAAATGGGTCTTTTGGGGTTGGCAAGATGTTACTAGTGGAGAGCCACAGGGATCAGTGATGGTCCTCAACTATTTACAATCTATATCAATGACTTGGATGAAGGGACCAAATGTATGGTTGCTAAATTTGCTGATGACACAAAGATAGATAGGAAAGTAAGTTGTGAAGAGGACATAAGGAGTCTGCCAAGGGATGCAGATAAGTTAAGTGAGTGGGAAAAAAATTGGCAAATGGAGTATAATGTGGGATAATGTGAAGTTATCCACTTTGACAGGAAGAATAATGAAGCAGTATATTAATTAAATGGAGAGAGATTGCAGACCTGTGAGGTACAGAGAGATCTTGATATCCTGGTACATAAATCACAAAAGGTTGATATGCAGATTAGGAAGGCAAATGGAATGTTGTCATTCATTGAAAGGGGAATAGAATATAAAAGTAGGGATATTTTATGACAGTTGTATAAGGTATTGGTGAGACTGCATCTGGAGTATTGTGTACAGTTTTGGTCTCCTTATTTGAGAAAGGATATAAATTTGTTAGAGGCAGTGCAGAGAAGGTTCACTCGACTGATACCGCGGATGGGGGTGGAGGTTATCTTATGATGAAAGGTTGGGTCTGTATTCATTGGAGTTTAGAAGAATGAGAGGTGATCTTATTGAAACATATAAGATACTGAGGGGACTTAGGGTGGATGCTGAAAGGATGTTTCCCCTTGTGGGAGAGACTAGAACTAGGGCACACAGTTTAAAAATAAGGGGTCGCCCATTTAAGATGGAGATGAGGAGAATTTCTTTCTCCCAGAGAGTTGTTAGTCTTTGGAACGCTCTTCCCCATAGAGTGGTGGGGTTAAGGTCATTGGATATTTTTAAGGCAGAGGTAGATAAATTCTTAACAAGGGAGTCAAAGGATATCGGGGGTAGGTGAGACTGTGGAGTTGAGGCCATAATCAGATCAGCCATGATCTTATTAAATGGTGGAGCAAGCACAAATGGGCCGAATGGCCTACTCCTGCTCTTAATTTGTACTTTTCTAACAACAAGAGACAAGAGCGAGAGCCCGACTAAAAAACTTGAACACCAGAAGCTGCAAGAGAGGGTGCGTGTGCTCTTCAGCCCAGTCTTTAATACGGGTAGTATCTGTGTTAGACTGTTAATCACTGCCTGAATTTGTGATTATGGTTTATCTGAAAACTTAAAAAACTCGACTTACCTTTATCTCAATAAAGTCAATTCACAACTAGCTTTGTGCTGCCAAGTCTGTTCCCACCTTAAAAGGGGGCATAAATCACCTCTATCTTATCTAATCTTACAACAGTGAGACAGAACAAATTGTACATGGTGAAACAAGACTGTTACAGTCAGGTGAGGAGGGGTCAAAGGGCTTCCCTCTTTTCCCTTTCCTTGTTTGACCACAATAGGTTTAATTATTTTTTAAAGTAGATGTACTGGCCAATTCAGTAGCAGTTTGATTACTTACTTGCTATGATCATAACAAGAACCAATCAGACAGGTTTTCTTGAGTTTAACAAAGATAGAGGTTAACTTTATTGTATTTAACTAAGAAAAATAATAAACTAGGTGCCAACTTTCACACACACACATACACTAGAGGTTCTCACACACACAAATAGATTACAGAGTGGGAAAGGGTAGATTGGTGGAGTTACGGTCCATAGAGAAAAGGTATGCAGTCTGTGGAGCTTGGTGATTCGGCTGGCTTCTAGCTGAATTTGGTGGTCCTGAGGCTTTTAGTTAGATGACTGATTCGGTGGGTCTCTGGAGAGAGCGATGCGGATGATTTCTTCCAAAGGGGTTTCTGATTGTAACCGGAGTATGCAGAGGTGGTTAGTCAGTAGACAGGGTTCGAAGCTTGCAAACTGGAATGGAGAGAGAGACAGAGGGACCCCCCCCCCCACTTGGGTCTGCATGTGTCAGAGTCCAGGATACAGTGTTGCAAATTATGTGGCCATCTTAAGCTGCTCGTAAAGTCATCTTTTATCTGTTCCTTTTTAAAATTTCTTTGAAAAATATAAATTCAGATCTCCAGTCAGTGGATTAAAGAAAATTATCATTCCACAAAGCACATTACACGTCCCCACCCCGCAAAATGAAATGTGATGACAGGAGCAATTCATTATGAGGTTGCAAATTAAAAAGAAACCATATACACACACGTATCCTCATACACCCACTTATCAGTCCCACACTGTCATAACCAAGCTCTGGTTTAGCTTTCTTTTTATCCTGGATGACTGTGCTGTGATAGACTCTAGATAAAGCATCAGCAATCACATTGTTTTTCCCTGCAATGTGATAATCTTTAGCTGGTAAGGTTGCAGAAGCAGGCTCCAATGAAAAAGCCTTGCATTATGGGTGTTGAATTTCTGGTCAAAGGATTGTGGTCGGTATAAGCTACAGTCTCTCTATATACATTTTGGACAGATACCTTAAAATTGTTTGAGAGCCATCAACAGCTGAGATCTGTTTAGCTCGGGTGGTTAAGGGAACCTGACAATACCCTTTTAACAAGTCTATTTTGGCTATGAAGGTGGCATTTCCAACTCTATCTACACAGTCTTTGAGGCGGGGAATTGGGTAGGAATCAGGTCTGGTCACTGCATTAATCTTTCTGTAATCAATACAGAGCCTTGTTAAGCCATCGGATTTGGGCATAAGCACAACTGGGGAACTTCAACTGCTCTGAGTGGGCTCAATCAGCTTATGCTCCAGCATATACTGAATTTCCTTCCGAACCCGGATCAGTTTCCTGGGACCTAGGTGATAGGGATTTTGTTTGATGAGAGGGATCTCTCCTACATCCACATCATGTAGGGTTAGGGTTGTGCACTCTGATTTGTCCTTGCAGATCCCTTTAAACGCTGTGAGCAGCCTTCATAGGTCTCCTCTCTGTTCTGTGTTTAAATAGGAGAGTACGGTGTCTAATTTCCCTAAAATTTCAGTGTTAACTAACTGGACAGTAAGGGGTTCGATTTGGGAATCCTCCAGAACTCACTCTAACTCATCCTCACTGTCCCTTTCACCCTCTTCTTTCCTGACTGCCTGACAGATCTGTGCCTGTTTGTCCCCTTCCTAGCTGTGATACTGTTTTAACATATTGTTGTGGCACAGCCTTTGCTTTTTCCTACGATCTGGGATGTCAATTATATCATTCACCTTGCTAATTCTCTTTACTACTCTATATGGGCCACTGAACTGGGCTTTCAATGGTTCACAATGTATTGTTTGTAGCACTACCACATGGTCTCCAGGCTGAAATGCTCTGGTCTTGGCATGTTTATAGGCCTGCCTTTTCATAGCTGTCTTGGAGGTTTTTATGTGTTCCTGAGCCACCGCACAGGCTCTCGTGAGCCGTTCTCGGAACATGGAGATGTAGTCTAACAGGGAAGGTTCGTCCTTGTGTCCTAAAAGCCTCTCTTTGATTAGTTTCAGAGGACCTCTCACCTTGTGTCCATAACGAATTCAAAGGGACTAAAGTCAGTGGACTCATTGGGTGAGTTCCTGGTAGCAAACAGAAGAAATCTCAGTCCTTTGTCCCAATCATGAGGATACTCATAGCAGTATGTCCTGATCATTGTCTTTAGGGTCTGGTGGTGCCGCTCCAAAGCTCCTTGTGACTATGGGTTGTAAGCTGACGACTTTAGCTGGGTTATGCCCAGATTACCCATGACCTTTTGAAAAATACTGGACATAAAATTTGTGCCCTGATCCAACTGAATTTCAGCAGCCAGCCCATATCGGGTGAAGAATTGGGTTAGCCCTTCCACCACTACTTAGGCACAGATAGTTCTTCGAGAGATAACCTCTGGAAATCGTGTAGCCACATCCATAATAGTGAGAAGATACTGATAGCCCCCTTTTGTTTTCAGCAGGGGCCAAACACAATCCACCATCACTCTGCTGAATGGTTTCCCAAAAGCCGGTATGGGAATTAGCAGTGTAGGTTTTATTGTAGGTTGAGGCTTCCCCACAAACTGGCACGTAAGGCAATTCTTACAGAACTCCACCACATCCTGTGGAGTTACGAACATATGAACATACGAATTAGAAGCAGGAGTAGGCCACTCAGTCCCTCGAGCCTGCTCCGTCATTCAATAAGATCATGGCTGATCTGATTGTAACCTTAACTCCACATTCCCGCCTACCCCCAACAACCTTTCATCCCCTTGCTTATCAAGAATCTAACTACCTCTGCCTTAAAAATATTTAATGACTCTATTTCCACTGCCTTTTGAGGAAGAGAGTTCTAAAGATTCACGACGCTCTGAGAGAAAAAATTTCTCCTCATCTCTGTCTTAAATGGGCGACCCCTTATTTTTAAATAATGATCCTTAGTTCGAGATTCTCCCACAAGGGGAAACATCCTTTCCACATCCAACCAGCCAAGACCCCTCAGGATCTTATTTGTTTCAATCAAGTTGCCTCTTACTCTTCTAAATTCCTGTGGATACAAGCCTAGCTTGTCCAATCTTTCCTCATAAGACAACCCGCCCAGTCCAGGTATTAGTCCAGTAAACCTTCTCTGAACTGCTTCCCACACATTTACAGCCTTCCTTAAATAAGGAGAGCAATAATGTACACAGTAATCCAGATATGGCCTCACCAATGCCCTGCATAACTGAAGCACAACCTCCTTACTTTGGTATTCAATTCCTCTTGCAACAAATGATTGCATTCTATTAGCTTTCCTAATGACTTGATGAACATGCATACTAACGGCTACGACCAGGTGAGAAAGGTGTCTAGAGTTCCCTCTCAGCCTTCACCTGGTATTACCATAACAAGGTTTTGTTTTAAACACACCGTGTTTTTAGCTGCCCCTTGGTGAAACCTTTTTCACTGCTTTCCAATTATAAGGCAAAGAAACCAGCACAAATAGGTTTTCTTAGGTTTAAAGAAGAAAGGTTGAAATTTATTAAAATTAAACTTAAACTCTAATTTGGTTAACACCTACGGATACATGATGCGCCCATGCTAGCAGGCATATGCGATACACACATGCTGACAGAGACAGAAAAGAGCTGAAAAAAATAAAGTGGAAAAGCTTGAGGCAATCTTGGAAGAGGGTTTTGTTTATGGTTCTTTGGGCTCAGTGTAGAGCCCTTGATTATAGGTAGATTTTGCTCTTGGTTTGGGCCCAGTATTTTTCTTAAACCTTGTTCACTGTCGGAGATTTTTCTCTCTTGGGGTTCATGCGTCTTCAGTGGATTTGGAGTTCCATGAGAAAGAGATGGGAGCAGACAGGATAAGTCTTTTCAGTCCAGGAGCAAACAGACATGGTGAATTCAAACCGTTTGTACATGTCAGAAAAACCCAGGTTGCCAAGCAGGTTAGTCATGTGACTAGCTGGTCTGACCACGTCTGTTTGTGGACCCTTTGGTCTTAGCTGACCCTGGAATGTCTCTTCTTACACACGCTCAAAGTCCATTGTGGGTTAAATTGGAGCAGGTAATAGCCCCTTTGTCCTTTCAAGCACTGGCTGTTGGTATGTAAAAATGTTTTTCCAACCAAGGACCTGGTGACTTTTTTAAACCCTTTCTTCACTTCAGCAACAGTTTGAAATTTAATGTCCATATGGCGAAATGAATACGCCTCATTCTTGGCAGGTGGGGGTCTAGCATGACACCTCCACACCCAGTGGAATTAAATGCAATTTGAGAAAAGAGCACTTCATTAAAAGGATCAAGAGAAAATATAGGATTCAGAAAAAAAACATGCATTTCTCTCATTCATTCCCATTCATTCATAAATCCTAAAACTTATTCCAGCCTGTTTTCTCTGAGTGGCAGTGCTGCTTTAATTGCTCCTTTTTGGCACCCAATAAACATGTGTTTTTTGGGGGGAGGTTTTTTCTTCAATTTGCCCATTTCCATGACTGCCTAGTGTGTCTTGGCGATGGTTGGGTTTAATTAGCCCTGAGTTGGAACTTGTTTTTTTCAGGAGAGTCAGTAGTGGGTGGGTCTATCCTGAACTCTCGTTCAGTGCTTTGCAGGGTCATGCAAAGGCTTTTGACTTCAGGGGATGGGTGCTTCTCTTTTTTTTCTGACCATGGAGGAGGATTCTTTGCTAATCTCCCCTTTCCTCTCTGGGACATTGCTATCTGCAGGTATGTGTACAGACGTGACTGCACTCTCCTGTGGCACTTTGACTCGGTGAGGTATCACCCTCATGGTTTCTCTGCCTCCTAGAGGACTTTCTTTGTCTCTGCAGGTTCCTGTAAACGCTGTTAGCAACTCTGGTGGGGTGCTTTTAGTGTCTGTATTTACACAGGATGTTGTGAGGTCTAACTTTTCACATTTTACAGGGTTGGCTGACCAGACAGTAGGGGTTTTCATCTGGAATTCCTCCCGGATTCCCTTTAACCTGCCCTGTTGGTTGCTTTTTCCCTTTCTCTTTCTAAACTTTTGCCAGCCTTGTGCCTGCCTGTCCCCTTTTGTTCTCGGCGGAGGTCCCTTACAGTTCACCAGCCCTCAGGTAGAGCGTCCTCCTAACACCGGTACAGGACTTAGGGGTGCAGGTTTCACTGTAAGTTGAGGTTTCCCTTCAACCTGGCACATGCAGCAACTCCTGCAGTACTCCACCACATCTTTGTGGAGCTTTGGCAAGTCAAACCATTGTCTTATATGGGCTTTGGTCTTTCGTATACCACATGTACAGCCACTGTTGTCTCGTGGGCCCCTCTTAATATTTCTCTCCGGTACCTCTGCGGCACCACTAACTGGTGAACTACTGTCCACTCCTTGTTTTCAGGTCTATGAGGAGAACTCCATTTCCTCATCAGTACCTCATTCTTTAAATAGTAGCAATCAGGGACTCCCTCTGCTTCATTTTCAGACTGAGCAGCCTGTGCTAACTCTCACAATACTGTGTCGGCTCGCTGAGCCTCAGCTAGGGAAAATCCATTTAATTAATTCCCTGGGTCTCCTAACTTTTCAAAGAAAGTCTCAGACAGACAGACCTTGTCATCTGCCTGTAGTGCTAATTCAGTCTCCTCTGGTGGAGCTGGTTTGATCATGGCCTGACCCATTACACATTCAGGGAAACTGCAGGGGTCCGTCCCCAGCTACGGCCCTGTCTCTCTGACCTCCTGCGGTCTTACTTTCACTACTGTGGGGGCTACCACCTTCACCACCGCCAGATCATTATCTAGTTGCAGAACAACCCTGTCCATAGACAAACTAGGGACAATCCCTACGGTCACCGGTAATGAAACTAAGTCGCACTCCAGGTGCACCCGGTGTACAGGTACAGGCATACATACCATCCAATACCATTCACCACCATTTTAGTGTTCACTGCACTCTCTGGGGGAAAGGTCAGGCCTTTTCCCAGTAAAAGGGATCCAGTGGCCCTGTGTCCATCAGAATTGCTATGGCTTGCTTGCCCCACTCGAGGGGTATGGGGTTACTTTCCCTTCAAAAAAAAAACCCTGATAACCTTCAGGAATCCTATTAAATTTTCCTGCACTTGCAGCTGTAAGCTTCCTGGGTCTTACTCTTACTGCAGTTAAAGCCACAGCTTGTGCTGCTGTGCTTTCCATCTGCTTTGCTTCTTTACTGGGTGGGTCTGCCCTGATTAACCTTACTGGTTTTCCCTTTAGTTTCCAGCAGTTAGCTTTTAAATGCCCTGCTTTATTACAATGGAAGCACACAGGTCTCCGGGTCTCACTCTTGCTTGCAGCTCCTTCCTTTTTGGCTAGGGGAGGGCCCCCTGTGTCTCCTGCTTTCCTTTCTCTCCCAAGACTGCTTGGGCGGATAGCACCTTCCCACCCTTTGTCCTTTTTAGATTTGTGGGGGTGACTAGGAAAGGTTCTCCCCTGGGAAACCGACTTATATATTAAAGCAAACTCATCGGTCAGAACAGCCATTTGCCGGGCTCCCTGAACCCGCTGCTCCTCTACATGAGTCCTAATGGAGAGTGGGAGAGAGTGCTTAAATTTCTCTAACAGAATTACTTCTCTGAGATTCTCATAACTGAGCTGTACTTTAAGAGCCCGCAGCCACTGGTCAAAAGCCAGCAGTTTGCTTCTTTCAAACTCCAGGTAAGTTTGATCAACTTGCTTCTTGAGGGTTCTAAAGTTTTGGCGATAGGCTTCGGGTACTAATTTATTAGCCCCATGGATAGCGTTTTTTGTCACTTGATAATTTGATGAGCTTTCATCTCGCAACGGGGAATAAACTTCATGGGCTGTTCCGGTTAGCTTGCTTTGTAATAAAAGAGGCCAGGTCTCAGCTGGCCATTTTTCCTGCCTTGTCAGTTTCTCAAAGGACACAAAAAATTCTCCTACATCTACCTCATTATATTTTGGGATTAGATGAGCTAGTTTTAACAGTTTTGTACCTTGCCCTGAATTATGCTCCTCTATATTGTCCATCCTTTCACTGGGGTTACTTTGTTGCCGCCTAGTTAACTCAAGCCACTTCAGCTCTCTCTCTTTGCATTCCATCCAGAATATTATTTTTCTCTTTCTCTCCTCTCTTTCTCATTCCTGTCTTTCTCTCTCTCTTTCCTCTCTTTCTTTCTTTCTCTTCACATTCCTTCTGGAAGGCTCTCTTTTTCTCCCTCTCCTGTCTCTCTCTTTCTCTTTCTCTTTCCCTGTCTTCTAATTCAAGCTTCCTTTGTTCCAATTGTATCTTTGCCAGCAGTACCCTGTCTGGGTCTATTTCTAACCCTGTTTCTGCTTGTTCAGATTCAAGGGAAAAATGGTTAGCCACTAGCCTTAGGATTTCAGACTTCCTAGCCTTGCCACATGTAGTGATCCCACACTGCTCAGCCATTTTCCTCAACTCCTCCATAGACAGTACTTTTAACTTATCCCAAGTTACTTCACCCTGGCTTGGGGAGCTACTAGCTTCAGTCGCAGACATGTTTGTATTCAAGCACACACAACCATAAGAAATCCTATATTGAAATCTTGCTCTTTTTTGTTTGCCAAAAATTTGGCTTCCAACTCCTAATTTCTCATTTGTCTGTCATTCCATCCTGGACAAACCCCAAAATTTCTGTTACGACCAGGTGAGCAAAGTGTCTAGGGTTCCCTCTCAGCCTTCACCTGGTCTTACCATAACAGGGTTTTGTTTTAAACACACCATGTTTTTAGTTCCCTCTTGGTGAATTCTTGTTCACTGCTTTCCAATTATAAGGCAAAAAAACCAGCACAAATAGGTTTTCTTAGGTTTAAAGAAGAAAGGTTGAAATTTATTAAATTTAAACTTAAACTCTAATTCGGTTATCGCCTACAGATACATGATGCGCCCACGCTGGCATGCATATGTGATACACATATGCAGATAGAGACTGAAAAGAGCAGTAAAAATAAAGTGGAAAAGTTTGAGGCAATCTCTGAAGAGGGTTTTTGTTATGGTTCTTTGAGGTCACTGTAGAGTCCTTGATTGTAGGTAGATCTTGCTTTTCGTTGGGGTCCAGTATTCTTCTTAAACCTTGTTTGCTATAGGAGATTTTTCTCTCTTGGGGTTCATGTGTCTTCAGTAGATTTGGAGTTCCATGAGAAAGAGATGGGAGCAGGCAGGAGAGGCTGTGGCGAGCCAGCCAGGGGAGGTCTTTTCAATCCAGGAGCAAACAGACACTCTGAGTTCAAACTGTTGGTACAATACAGAAAAACCCAGGTTGCCAAGCAGGTTAGTCATGTGACTAGCTGGTCTGACCACATCTGTTTGTGGATTCTCTGGTCTTAGCCGACCCTGGAATGTCTCTTCTTACACACAATACCTGATGCTCAAAGTCCATTGTGGGTTAAATTGGAGCAGGGAATAGCCCCTTTGTCCTTCCAAAAAATTGGCTATTGGTACGCAAAAATGTTTTTCCAGCCAAGGGCCTGGTGATTTTTTTAAACAAGTCCTTTCTTCACTTCAGCAACAGTTTGAAATTTAATGTCCATATAGCAAAATCAATATGCCTCATTCTTGGCAGGTAGGGGTCTAGCATGACGTAACCTTTTTCTGATTCATGCACTAGGACACCCAGATCCATCTGCATCTCAGAGGTTTGCAGTCTTTCACCATTTAGATAATATGCTTCTTTTTTATTCTTCCTGCCAAAATGGACAATTTCACATTTTCTCACATTATACTCCATTTGCCAGATCTTTGCCCACTCACTTAACCTAACAATACCTCTTTGTACCCTCCTTATGCCCTCTTCATAATTTACTTTCCTACCTATCTTTGTGTCATCAGCAAATTTAGCAACCTACCTTCGGTCCCTTCATCCAAGTCATTTATATACATTGTAAAAAGTTGAGGCCCCAGCACAGATCCCTGTGGCACACCACTCATTGCATCTTGCCAAACAGAAAATGACCCATTTATGTCTACTCTCTGTTTCCTGTTAGTTAGCCAATCTTCTATCCATGCCAATATGTTATCCCCTACACCATGAGCTTTTTTTTCCACAATAACCTTTGCTGTGGCACCTTATCAAATGCCTTCTGGAAATCTAAGCACAGTACATCCACCAGTTCCCCTTTATCCACAGCACATGTTAGTTCTTCAAGAACTCCAATAAATTGGTTAAACATGATTTCCCTTTCACAAAACCATGTTGGCTCTACCTGATTACCTTGAATGTTTCTATGTGCTCTGATATAACGTCTTTAACAATAGCTTTAACATTTGCTCTCAGACTGATGTTAAGCTAACTGGCCTGTAGTTTCCTTCTTTCTATCTCCCTCCCTTTCTGAATAAAGGAGTTACATTCACTATTTTCCAATCTAATGGAATCTAGGGAATTTTGGAAAATTAAAACCAAAGGATTAACTATCTCACCAGCCACTGGTTTTAGGGCCCTAGGATGAAGTCCATCAGGACCCGGGGACTTGTCAGCCCACAGCTCCAACAATTTGTTCAGTACCACTTCCTTGGTGATTGTAATTTTCTTGAGTTCCTCCCTCCCTTCCATTTCCTCATTTACAGCTATTTCTGGGATGTTATTTGCATCCTCTATAGTGAAGACCAATGCAAAATACCTGCTCAATTCATCTGCCATCTCCTTATTTTCTCTTACTAATCCCCCATACTCACTTTCTATAGGACTAATGCTCACTTTGGTAACCCTTTCATTTTTTAAAATATCTATAGAAACTCTTACTACTGTTTTTATACTTCTAGCTAGCTTTATCTCATACTCTAATCTTTTCCTCCTTATCAATCTTTTAGTCAATCTTTACTGTTTTTATATTCTGTCCATTCTTCTGACCTGTCACCATCTTTGCGCAATGATATGCTTTTTCTTTAAGTTTGATACTATCTTTAACTTTTTCAGTTAACCATGGATAGTGGGTCCTCCCCTTGGAATTTTTCTTTCTTGTTGAAATGTATCTATTCTATGTATTCTGAAATATCCCCTTCAATGTCTGCCACTGCATGTCTATTGACCTATCCCTTAGTCTAATTTGTCAGTTCACTTTAGCTAACTCTGCTTTCATGCCTTCATAACTACCCTTATTTAATTTTAAAATACTAGCCTTGGACCCATTCTTCTCTCCCTCAAACTGAATGTAAAATTCAATCATATTATGATCGCTGCTACCTCGGGGCACCTTCACTATGAGGTCATTAATTAATGCTATCTCATTGCACAATATCAGATCTAGTATAACCTGCTCTTTGGTTGGCTCCAGAACGTGCTGTTCTAAGAAACTATCCCGAAAACAGTCTATGAACTCCTCATCTAGGCTACCTTTGCAGGTAGGGGTCTAGCATGTAGATTAAAATCCCCCATGAGTATCGCCATACCTTTCTGACCATCTTCCATTATTTCTTCCTATATACTCTATCATACCTTGTGGTTACCATTAGGGGGCCTGTACATCTCTCCCATGAGTGACTTCTTGCCTTTCTCATTTCTCATCTCTACCCAAACCATTCCTACATCCAGGTTTCCTAAACTTAGGTTATCCATCTCTAATGTGGCCAGCGAAAATGCTGCCTTATGTGGGCTTGGGTTTTTCTGATACTGACATGTCCAGCCATTGGAATCTCATGGGCTAGTCACTATTTCCTTATGGTACCTAGGCAGCACCATTACCTGGTAAACCACTGTCCACTCTTCGTCTGCACATCAGTGAGGAGGTCTCCATTTTCTCATCAGCACCTCATTCTTTAAATAGTGGTACATTGGAACTCCTTCTGCTTCAGCTTCAGGTTGGGCAGTCTGTTCTAACTGTGCTTGCTGAGCCTTGACCAACCAAAACCTGTTTAATCCATCCTCTGGGTCCTCTAACTTCCCAAAGAAGGTTTCAGATTACCAGACAGTAGATTCATCTGTCTGTAGTGCCAGTTCAGCCTCCTCTGATGTAGCTTGTTTGGCCATGGACCGGGTCACCACAGAGTCAGGGAAAATGCCAGGGACCTTCTCCTGCAACTGCTCTGTCTCCCTGACCTCTTTTGGTCTCTTAAAACCATTGGGGAAGCTCCCCTGCCAAATCATTACCAAGGAGCAGGTCGACCCAGTCCACAGGTAAACCAGGGACAATCCCCATGGTTATTGGTCCTGAAACAAGGTCGCAATCCAGGTGCACCTGGTATAAAGGTATGGGCCTATGATACCGTTTACTAGCACTCTAGCCTTCAATGCACTCTGGGGGAAAGGTCATGCCTTTTCCCAGCAGAAGGGATTGGGTGGTCCCTGTACCTCTAAGTATGACTATAAGAGTGTGCTTGACTCACTCGAGGGTTTTGGGGACACTTTTCCTTGGGACACAAAATCGTGGTAACTCTCAGGGATTTTATGTTTTCCCGCACTCTCAGCAATGGGTTTACTGGGTCTTACTGCCGCTGTTAAAGCTGCAGCCTGGTCTGCTGTGCTTTCCATCAGGGCCCCTTTTCCTGCACTGGTCTGGTGTGCCCTGATTAATCCCACAGGTTTTCCCTGTAACCTCCAGCCATCAGCTCGAAGGTGACCTGCCTGGCTACAATGGAAACACACAGGTTTTCGGATGTCACTCCAGTTCGCAGCACTTTCCTTTATGGCCTGAGGAGGGCCATCTGTGTGTCCAGCTTTCCCTTAGGTTTAGTAAAGAAAAAGGTTAACTTTATTGTACTTAAACCGAACTAAGAAAAATAATAAACTACACACCAACTTTCACACGCACACAAACTAGAAGTTCTCACACACACAAATAGGTTACAGAGTGGGGAAGGGTAGATTGGTCAAATTAGAGTCCATAGAAAATAAAGTATACAGTCTGTGGAGTTCGGAGATTCGGCTGGCTTCTAGCTGAATTCGGTGGTCTTGAGGCTTTTAGTTTGAAGTGGTAGACGACTGATTCGGTGGGTCCCTTGGAGACAACAATGCGAATCATTTTCTCCAAAGGGGTTCCTAATTGTAGCAGAAGTATGCAGAGGTGGTCAGTCAGCAGACATGTGTCAGTGTCCAGATGCTTCTCAACCTGCTGCAGAGAAACACCAGCTGAAAACCACAGATGGGGGGATTGTCACATGACAGTCACCCAGTGATTCAAGCATGGTAGTTAGCTATGTATTTTTTCTTGCTAAAGAGAACAGGCAGTTTTGTTAAACTTTCTGGGTCTTGGTTCTTGAGGGGATGAGCAGACATTTCATCTCCACTTCATAGGCCTTGCAATGTAGGATACAGTGTTGCAAGTTAAGCTGCTAGTAAAGTCATCTTTTATCTGTTCCTTTTAAAAATTTCTTTGAAAAATATAAATTCAGATCTCCAGCCAGTGGATTAAAGAAAATTATCATTCAACAAAGCACATTGGCGTGACAAGATGTATTGTACAAGAAAAAACGGTGAGACAGGACAAATTGTACACAGTGAAACAGGACAACTTGTATATGTTGAGAATTGAACAATTGCACATGGTTAGACAGGACCAATGTTATGCTGTGGAAGCTATTGAGGTATTTCCCTCTTGTCCATAGCAGGGAAAGTCCTGACACACATTCTCCTGAATCGCCTACTTCCTATTTCCTCTGGGAGGAAATCCTCCCAGAGACACAATATGGCTTTAGACCTTCCAGAGGAACCTCCAACATGGTCTTTGTTGCCCGACAGATCTAGGAAAAATGTCGAGAACAGCACCACAACTCTTCATTGCATTCATCGACCTGACCAAAGCATTTGACTCAGTAAATCACAAGGCTCTGTGGATTGTGCTCCAAAGATTTGGATGTCCAAGAAACTTCATCACAATCCTACAATTGCTCCATGATGATATGACTGCAACTGAATTGAGTGGGAAATCTGAAACAGGTGCCTTCAAAATCCGGACTGGGGTCAAGCAAGGCTGTGTGATAGCCCCCAGACTATTTACAATCTACCTGACAGTGGCTATTCGCCTTGTGAAAGATCAGCTGCCCTCTGGTGTGAATATTAAATACTGCCTAGATGGAAAACACTTTAACCGCAGTTGCCTCTATGCCAAAACTAAACTGACCACCATAGACATACATGATCTACAGAATGACTGCTGTGCTGTTGCCCACTCTGCACCAGATTTGCAAACTGCTCTTGATCTTTTTATTCTGCATACAAAAGACTTGGCCTGTCCTTGAATGTTGCCAAAAGAAAACTCAATATCAACCCACACCTGGTCAGCCAAATATCCCACAATGGCGCAGTGGTTAGCACCGCAGCCTCACAGCTCCAGCGACCCGGGTTCAATTCTGGGTACTGCCTGTGTGGAGTTTGCAAGTTCTCCCTGTGTCTGCATGGGTTTCTTCCGGGTGCTCCGGTTTCCTCCCACATGCCAAAAACTTGCAGGTTTATAAATTGCCCCTAGTATAAGTAGGTGGTAGGGAAATATAGGGACAGGTGGGGATGTGATAGGAATATGGAATTAGTGTAGGATTAGTATAAATGGGTGGCTGATGGTCGGCACAGACTCGGTGGGCCGAAGGGCCTGTTTCAGTGCTGTATCTCTAAACTAAACTAAACTAAAACTAAACATCTCCCATATAAGTTGAAAGAGAGACTTTGTGATATGTTGAGCACTTCCCATACCTAGGCAGCCACCTGTCTCAAAAGGCCACCATTGACGAGGAGATCTAACACCAGATCAGCTACGCCAGGTCAGACTTCTACAAACTACGGCAGTGAGTGTTTGACAATGAACACCTTCGCAAGTCAACAAAAGTCCTAGTGTACAGAGCAGTTGTTGTCACCACCCACCTGTACTGTAGTGAGACCTGGACTGTGTATCAGTGACACATAAGAGCGCTAAAGAAATTCCTACAATGCCTCTGCCGCATCCTGTGGATTCAATGGGAGGACCGTCAAATTAACACTAATATCCTTCCTGAAGCCAACTCGACAAGCATTCAGGCAAAACTCCCGCAAAACTAACTTCAATGGAATGGACACTGTGTCCGAATGGCCAAAAACCGTCTCCCTCACCAAGTCCTGTTTTCTCAACTCTCAAATGGCTGGGATTCCAGGGAGGACAAAGAAAATACTGCAAAGACACTCTCAAGCTCACTTTGAAACATGGAAGCATTGACATTGATGACTGGGAGCAGCTTGCTACCAATCCTTCAAAATGGCGACAACTTGTCCATCAACATGCTTTGAGTCCAAATGCCTTAATGATGAGGCAAAGCGGTGGTGGAGTAGGAAAGAAAAGGAAGCAAATCCTGCACTCTGGATCCCACTTCCTCATGGGATGTCCTGTCCCATGTGCCCAAAGATCTCTGGGTTGAGAATTGGCCTGTTCAATCACCTGAAGATGCATGGCAGAAACTCGTGACCTTGAGTTAATACCATCTTCGAATCGAGCGACAGCCAATGGCACTGACAACGAAGATGACATGATGAGACAGGACAAATTGTACAGAGTGACACAGGACAAATTGTGCACAGTAAGAAAGGACAAATAGTAAATGATGAGACAGGACCATTTGTACATGGTAAGACAGGGGATCTTGTACATGGTGAGATGGAAGAAATTGTACATGGTGAGATGGGACATTGCACATGGTAAGACAAATTATAGATGGTGGGATAGGACAAATTTTACATGGACTACTTTCTTTTCTTGTTCCTCAGTTCTGAGTTTGTGTTTTCCGTTGGCTTGTATGCTGCAGCTTCTCCTGATGTAGAGTTTCATGAGTCTCGACTGAGTTATCTCATGTACAAAGGAAAACTGGTTAAGGGACTCTGCACATCACTCAAGGTCACCCAAGCAGATGCCTTGGGGTTTGATCATTCTACTCTCCAAGCTGGAGACTGGACCATGGATATGGGGTAATAACTAACGAAGAAGGAATAAAACTGGGGGAAAGAATATAATATAGCGCAAAAATAAATCTAAACTAATTATAAAGAACAATAACCTTTAACATACGGATGTGGTTTGTTTTTTGTATTGGCAATTCTAATTCTAGCTTAAAAAGAAATATTTCATGTTGTTAATGAAACTAAATAAACTCATTGAAGATTATAGCTTACAATTTACTAAAGAGACTTGCTTGGTATTGCAACAAAATTGACACATTTGAACAAGTTAGCACATGGGTCAAAGATTGGTTTTATTCACTAAGTCTTCTGGCACCACTGACCTTTGTCCCCAATGAATTAGACACTTGCATATGCTTAATTTTGGACTTCACGCTCTGTCTTTATGTAAATAGTGCAAGAAGTAGTTTATACACTGAGCATGTTTTCCTGGAGAAAGGGGATCCTTGGAATTGCTTCAATAAACAAGGGTGCCACATTCAGCTGGCAACAGAAATATTTGTTCTGGAAGGGATCTTTAGGCAAATAAACTCAAGGTGATAATTTTTCACATGAAAGTTGAACTCCAATAGCTCAAAGTCACAGAAATAGAAGTGGGTTTTAAATAAACATAGCAGTAGCCACAATTTTAAAGAAAGTTTTGCATTATTATTCTCATTAATACCACCGTTGATCTTTGCTTACTATTTCTTTTATTTGCAGGATATCTGGCTGAATTGCAGATCATACTTTTCTGTTGTTTCTGCACTTGGTCTGTCCTTAACAGGAAACAGGATAACAGGAACACAGATTAATTTAAGAGAGTTATGTTATTTTATTTACTATTAATCAATTATGCAAAATATTCAGTTATATTTTGATAATGAGGCAAGGAACACCAGCAAAATTATTCTCAAAATTTTCCACAAATATTTCATTAAAGATATTAATTTTACAGTAAAATAGAAAAGTGTATATCATAATTAAAACCTACTGAATATTGTAAATCAATTTAAAATAAATCTAACATTTTTTTACGCTGGGAAGTAACCCAGGCAAACTTGACCATCTAACTCGTAAGGTTGAGAAGTTAACGTCTAGTAACACCAGAACCTAAAAGGTGAATATTATGAGGTACATGCAGGAAAATCTCACCGAGCAGCTCACAACATTCAGCATTGCATAACAACAATGTACTTCACTGGTGGATATTATCTAGCTTCTTTCTGTCATCCGAAAGGAAATTGTTCACTCTCAGGAAAGGTTACCATGGTGATGAACCATTGAAAATCTAACAGTCAAAAGATCAAACGATTGCAGCAGCCTTTTGGGAAATTTTAAAAGGAAGACAGGATGGGGTGGAGGATCCTCAGTGGTTTTTCAGGTCCAGACCTGGCACATGGAGGCAACACATGCCTGAAGCAAGAGGCCCGAGGATCAACAGAAATTTGTCAGTGCTGGCCGTGCCTCCACAGTCAGCGATACCAATTTTACCATGTGCCTTGCCAGCAGAAACACTCAGGTAAGTCCTGGGAGGATGTTGCAACAGTCTACTAGGATTGAGGGGAGATCTCACCTCCTGCGCCATTGGGGGAGGATGCCTGCTTTTGCTGGCTCCATATGAAGATGTTTTTCAAAATAAATGTCAAAAACTTAACTTCAATTGGTGGCTGTGGAAGCCACTCATGATTTATGTGTGATGAGGCACCCAGATTGTGACAGGGGTCCTTTACAGACATTAGGCCCTTAATTTAGCTGTACAAGGGGTCTAACACCTGCTTTCGACATTCACTCAGTTGGCTAAAAATGGCTCCCATTATTTTGGCATGGTGACCCATTCTTGTGCAGATATAGTGCAGACTGTCTGCTAAATTGCTAAATTTAATTGATATGTTTTGAGCCCATTTCATGTTTTAAAAAAGGGCTTAACGCATACCAATATATATCCACTCAGTCTAATTTGTACTCCTTGTGGTTGAAATTGGATTTCAGTAGTAGCTTAAAATGGGCAATAGTGAATCAACAGCTCATTTCATCCTCCGCCCAATTTTCTTTTCCATTGGTGTCACAATGATACAGCATCAGGCAAAGTGTAAAATGGTTGGTGATTTTCTATCACCTGCTCTCCATCACTGCCAAAGACCAATTTCACCCTCTTTAACTTTAGTGACTCTTTCTTTCACATAGAAATCAATTACTAGTCAAGACCCAGATTCCTGAACCCTCAGGTCATGCTGTGGTGACCATCATTTTACATCATGTTGAAATATATGTCAGTAGAATGTTTAAGTTGTGTTGCACATTCTGTCCATAATGGAAAGAACAACATCTGAGGCAATTTGACTTCAAAGGCTGAATTTCCGATCTCCATTCCAGCATGTGTAGTTTCCTGCAGAGAGAATGAATTCGTAAAAATCTTCCCTTTAATGTGATGTCCTACACAATGGGTATGAATGGGATTATTAAAGTCTTAACACAAGGGAGTAGCTAGATGTGACGGGGCTGGATTTCAATTCCAGGGCCAGAACCCCGATGTTGCGGTCATTTCCAGATCCCAATCTTGCATTGCCGCGGCAACGTGCACGCCTTGCAATTTTAATATGATAAGTAGTTAATTGGCCCAGAGTTAATTTCACTGTCAAATTAGCGGCGCCGGACACGGGAAGGAGGCAGGACACAGGCAGCAGCGGGCCCTATTTAAAGGGTGAGCGGCAGTTATTGCTGTGGTTGCTGTTTGTCCCCATGATAAGGAGGGCCCCCTGTGCCAGGGCAGCCCCCTGTTTTTCTGACACCTCACTAGAGGTGCTGCTAGAAGTGGTGACTGAGTACAGAAACATGCCAGTGGCAATAGTGCAAGGCTCACCAAGAGGGCATGGCTGGAGGTGGCACATGAGGCCAGCAGCAAAGGAGTGGTGAGGAGGAATTGGGTACATTGCAGGAAACATTCCAATGACCTGCTTAGGTCTGGCAAGTTGAGTCCAGAGATAGACTCGGATGGCGTGCCTCCTGGTCAGCAGTCACCAGAGTACAAAAGAGAGGGACATCCTCAGAGTGCATAGAGTTCTCTTGACCGTGGGAGAAATGTGTGCTCAGTGGCCTTGATGACTCATCAGCATAGCTCAGAACCTTAGTGTTGTTGGACAGGAGGTTGGAGTGCAGACTGCAACATCTTATGTGACTGAAAATCTGTGAGTGGTGAGTGAGAGGGGCATTGTTCTAACTGCATCTTTCTTCATCCTGCAGGTCAAATGGGGGATGAATGCCAGGGAGAATGAAAGGCCACGTCTGGACAGTGGAGTCCTCAGTTTGCGGTACTGACACAATTTGAGGAGCAGGCCCTTGATGTGGCCAGAGTGCCAGGCCACTGGGACACTGGGGAAGGAGAAATAGGAGACCACCACAGAAAGGGTGAAAAGATCTCAACATCTCCAGGTTAAGGGGAATCATGGCAATGCTCCCTGTGCAAAGAGCTGTCAATGCCTAAGCTGCCGTCTCATTATTTTAAGCAGCATGAGCATCTGTTGACTGTTCCAATCTCTCATCACCATCTTCTCTTACATCTACCACATGGCCAGCTGCAAAGGGGCAGGAGTCCATGCAACACCGACAAGTTCCCAAGGAGTCAGAGGAGGAAGACACCTCGGAACCTGCACCGTCACATCTTACCAGCACACCCTCCATCAGTGCAGTCACACCTCAGTGGGTCCTCGTGCAGGTGTAGAAATGGTAGCACAGGGTGAAGCACATGTCACTTCAGAGCTGGAGGAAATGAGCAGGCAGAGTTGGCTGTGGCCAGTCCCCCTCAGAGGTTCAGCAGTTTTGAGATGCAGAGCCTCAGGAGTCCCAAACAGGCGACTCTACATAGAGAATCAGTGCGAGATGTGTTCCCACATGTTGGAGTTACCTGAGGCACGGCAGACTCATGGGATGAGAATGGAGAAGTCCATTCATTTCATGTGCTCCACAATGTTTCAGGGCTTTGAGCACATGAGCTCCTCCATTAAGACAGTGGCCAACCTCATGGAGAGCCATATGCAGCAACACTCAGAGTGAATGCAGGAAAAGCGCACTGACATGCACAGGATGCATGCCCCAATCAGTAGCATTGACCAGTCAGTGGCACAAATGGCACAAAGAAGCATTGAGTGGATGCCAGCTGTGCCCCAGTGGATGGTCCCCTCTAGCGATCAAGGATGCCATCAAAGGGCTTAGCAAGTGACAGGTGGTATAGAGGGGGCGACCCTTCATGGGGGTCCATCATCCAATCCACCTCCATGGCCCCTCCAATGGACTAGGCATCTGTAGAGGTATGCCCAGTGACAGAGACTGCCCCTTCAGCATTGCCAGTGCAGCAGCCTTTAGAGGTGCTCCACCCAGCACAACCACGCAGAAGCCGACTGCCATGGGCATCTCTGTCCCAAACAGATGCTAGTGAGCCATCTGCCTCCACCTCATCCTTAGCAACAGTGGGAACAACTGATAGGAGAGGCCATCAGCAGAGGCCAACAGCTCGGTTATATCACTTTGTGGGTCACATGGGCATATCGTTGTAAATAATAGTGAACTGTCAAGCATTAAAGCACTGGGCATAAAAACAGAAAATGCTGGAAATACTCAGCAGGTCTGGCAGCATGTGTGGAGAGAGAAGCAGAGTTAATGTTTAAGGTCAATGGCCTTTCATCAAGCACTGGGCATGTTGTTGCGCTAAGGCAGAGTTGTGTGTTTCCATTTCATCATGGTGAGGTGCAGGAGAATGGGAAGTAGAGGCATGGAGTCATTTATGGCTCAGAAGGAGGACATTCAGTCTATCAAGTCCATGCCGGCTCTCCATGGAGCAATCCAGTCAGTCGCACTCAATCCCTGTAATCCTTCAAGTTTATTTCCTTCATGTCCCCATCCAATTTCCTTTTGAAATTGTTGATTGTCTCACGCTTCCACCACCCTCGTGGGCAATGAGTTCCAAATCAATAAGAGTTGGCAAAGCAATGGAGTGTGCTGGGGAAGAATAGGTTGGGTAGAGAGTGTGGAGACTTGCAGTGTTTCTTCCATTGGAAAGTTGCTGACGTTTGCTACGAACAGATGGCTGCTCTCACTCAGTTGAAGGAGACTCTCCTTTCCAAAATGTTCTGCAAATGGAGTCTCGCGTAGGTCTAACATCTCTGCATCAGAGTGGCTCTAATGAGTGCTCCACCTCCTGAGTCTGCCATAGCGGCATCTCAGTCTCTGTGGCAGGGTGATGCACCGGAGTCATCAGCCATCCTAGAAGGGATAAGCCTTATCCATTAACAGCCATCCATGGATCTCCAATGGCTTCATGAAGAACTGTAGCATCTGCGGGTGCCGGAGGATAAAGGCGTCATGGCAGCTTCCAGGATAGTGTGTACACACCTGGATAAAGTGCTTGATGTGGTCACATGGCATGTTTAGGAAGTGAAATCCTTCCTATTGTGGAATTTCCCTGGCTGGTCAGTCGATGCCATGATGGCCACGTGATCCCTTGCACCAAGGGGCATCCAGTGAGGGAGGCAAATCACACTGTGCTTTCAGCTTGAGTGCTGATATCTGCCTTGAATTCAATTTAATCCACTGCCCTCTCGAACAGAGCATCCAACACCTCCATGATGCAATGATGTGCACTGTCCCTGAGATTCCACCAATGTCAGCAGCCACTTTTGGAAGGAGCCAGTTGCAGGATAGTACAAGACTGCTGGGACTCTTATTGCACCACACGAAGGCCATAGCGATGGTTCCTGTGAACCCTCAGATGACCCTCAACGAGGGCTATCAGGTCAGCAACCATCTGGCTAGACAGGCACTGCTTTCTGTAGCACTGAGGCTCCACCATGTCCAGGCAGCTTCTCCTTTGACGGTGGACCCTATGCTGAGGGTGTCACCTGCATTTCATTCCTGCCCCTTATTCCTCAACTCTGCAGCCCTGTTGCCCAGCGTCTGCCTCTGCTCCTGCAGATGCTGCTCCTCATCATTGGTTGGACCAAGCTCGGAGCAGCTTTATCTCATTTCCTCTTATGTCCCTCCTTTCCATTGGAATGTGGAGTCTTCATAAACCCCCACCTCGTCATGAACCCCTGAGATCCGGAAGCAGAAAGATCCATCTGCCCAATCCTCCCCCCTCTCAGAGCTGGCCTTGTCAACAGTGAAGACTGCCATGCCCAGTAAGGCATGTCCCATTCATAACTTTAAACAGGGACAGTATCCAGCATAGACTGTCCTGGAACTGAATTTTCCTTTTTTTTAAAGGAACCATAAGGGACATTAAAAGGCTGTTATAAGATGGCTGCCAAGGACCAGGTGGCTTTTCCAATTGAATGATCATCATGGGTGGAGTGCCTCCCTTGAATGGGCATGCCAAGACAAAACCATTTATGGAATTCACACCTTTTATTGTTTGTGATCCATCCCAAAACTCACTATCTATGGATTCTGAGATTTTTTTTTATTCATTCATGGGATGTGGGCGTCGCTGGCCAGGCCAGCATTTATTGCCCATCACTAATTGCCCTTGAGAAGGTGCTGGTGAGCTGCCTTCTTGAACCGCTGCAGTCCATGTGGGGTAGGTACACCCACAGTGCTGTTAGGAAGGGAGTTCCAGGATTTTGACCCAGCGACAGTGAAGGAACAGCGATATAGTTCCAAGTCAGGTAGATGTGTGACTTGGAGGGGAACTTGCAGGTGGTGGTGTTCCCATGCATTTGCTGCCCTTGTCCTTCTAGTTGGTAGAGGTCGAACGTTTGGAAGGTGCTGTCCAAGGAGCCATGGTGCGTTGGCTGCAGTGCATCTTGTAGATGGTACACACTGTTGCCACTGTGTGTCGGCGGTGGAGGGAGTGAATGTTTGTGGATGGGGTGCCAATCAAGTGGGCTGCTTTGTCCTGGACGGTGTCGAGCTTCTTGAGTGTTGTTGGAGCTACATCCATCCAGGCAAGTGGAGAGTATTCCATCACACTCCTGACTTGTGCCTTGTAGATGGTGGACAGGCTTTGGGGAGACAGGAGATGAGTTACTCGCCGCAGGATTCCTAGCCTCTGACCTGCTCTAGTAGCCACTGTATTTATATAGCTACTCCAGCTCAGTTTCTGGTCAATGGTAGCCCCTAGGATGTTGATAGTGGGGGATTCAGCGATGGCAATGCCATTAATTGTCAAGGGGAGATTGTTAGATTCTCTCTTGTTGGAGATGGTCATTGCCTGACATTTGTGTGGCGCGAATGTTACTTACCACTTATCAGCCCAAGCCTGGATATTGTCCAAGTCTTGCTGCATTTGGACACGGACTGCTTCAGTATCTCAAGAGTTGCGAATGCTGCTGAACATTGTGCAATCATCAGCGAACATCCCCACTTCTGACCTTATGATTGAAGGAAGGTGATTGATGAAGCAGCTGAAGATGGTTGGGCCTAGGACACTCCCCTGAGGAACTCCTGCAGTGATGTCCTGGAGCTCAGATGATTGACCTCCAACAACCACAGCCATCTTCCTTTGCACTAGGTATGACTCCAACCAACAGAGTTTTCCCACTGATTCCCATTGACTTCAGTTTTGCTAGGGCTCCTTGATGCTATTCTCCATCAAATGCTGCCCTGATGTCAAGGGCAGTCACTCTCACCTCACCTCTTGAGTTCAGCTCTTTTGTCCATGTTTGAACCAACGCTGTAATGATAACAGAAGCTGAGTGGCCCTGGCGGAACCCAAACTGAGCGTCACTGAGCAGGTTATTGCTCAGCAAGTGCTGCTTGATGGCACTGTTGATGACACCTTCCATCATTTTACTGATGATTGAGAGCAGGCTGATGGGGCGGTAATTGGCCGAGTTGGACTTGTCCTGCTTTTTGTGGACAGGACATACCTGGGCAATTTTCCACATTGCAGGGTAGATAACAGTGTTGTAGCTGTACTGGAACAGCTTGGCTAGGGCCGTGGCATGTTCTGCAGCACAGATTTTCAGTCCTATTGCCGGAATTGTGTCAGGGACCATAACCTTTACAGTATCCAATGCCTTCAGTCGTTTCTTGATATCACGCGGAGTGAATCGGATTGGCTGAAGTCTGGCATCTGCGATGCTGGGGACTTCAGGAGGAGGCCGAGATGGATCATCAACTCGGCACTTCTGGCTGAAGATTGTTGCAAATGCTTCAGCCTTATCTTTTGCACTGATGTGCTGGGCTCCCCCATCATTGAGGATGGGGATATTTGTGGAGACATCTCCTCCAGTTAGCTGTTTAATTGTCCACCACCATTCACAACTGGATGTGGCAGGACTGCAGAGCTTAGATCTGATCCGTTGGTTATGTGAACGCTTAGCTCTGTCTATCACATGCTGCTTACGCATTTTGGCACGCAAATAGTCCTTTGTTGTAGCTTCACCAGGTTGACACCTCATTTTGAGGTATGCCTGGTGCTGCTCCTGGCATGCCCTCCTGCACTCTCCATTGAACCGGGGTTGGTCTCCTGGCTTGATGGTAATGGTAGAGTGGGGGATATGCTGGGCCATGAGGTTACAAGTTGTGTTTGAGTACAATTCTGCTGCTGCTGATGGCCCACAGCGCCTCATGGATGCCCAGTTTTGCAGTGCTAGATCTGTTCGAAATCTATCCCATTTAGCACGGTGATTGTGCTACACAACTCGATGGAGGGTATTCTCAATATGAAGGTGGGACTTCGTCTCCACAAGGACTGTGCGGTGGTCGCTCCTACCAATACAGTCATGGACAGATGCAGCTGCGGCAGACAGATTGGTGAGGATAAGATCAAGTATGTTTTTCCTTCTCGTTGGTTCCTTCACCACCTGCCTTATGCCCAGTCTAGCAGCTATGTCCTTTAAGACCCGGCCAGCACGGTCAGTAGTGGTGCTCCCGAGCCACTCTTGGTGATGGACATTGAAGTCCCCCACCCAGAGTACATTCTGTGCCCTTACCACCCTCAGTGCTTCCTCCAAGTGCTGTTCAACATGGAGGAGTACTGACTCATCAGCTGAGGGAGGCAGTAGGCGGTAATCAGTAGGAGATTTCCTTACCATTTTGACCTTATGCCATGAGACTTCATGGGTCTGGAGTCGATGTTGAAGACTCCCAGGGCAACTCCCTCCCGACTGTATACCACTGTGCCACCATCTCTGCTGGGTCTGTGCTGCCAATGGGACAGGACATACCCGGGGATGGTGATGGCAGTATCTGGGACATTATCTTTCAGGTATGATTCCTTGAGTATCTATGTCAGGCTGTTGCTTGACTAGTCTGTGGGACAGCTCTCCCAATTTTGGCACAAGCCCCCAGATGTTAGTAAGGAGGTCTTTGCAGGGTCGACAGGGCTGGGTTTGCTGTTGTCGTTTCCGGTGCCTAGGTCAATGCCGGGTGGTCCATCCAGTTTCATTCCTTTTTATTAACTTTGTAGAGGTTCGATACAACTGAGTGGCTTGCTAGGCCATTTCAGAGGGCATGTAAGAGTCAACACCATTGCTGTGGGTCTGGAGTCACATGTAGGCCAGACCAGGTAAGGACTGCAGATTTCCTTTCCTAAAGGGCATTAGTGAACCGGATGGGTTTTTACAACAATTGGGAATGGTTTCATGGCCATCATTAGACTAGCTTTTAATTCCAGATTTATTAATTGAATTCAAATTTCACGATTGTCATGGTGGGATTCAAACCCATGTCCCCAGGGCATTAGCCTGGGCCTCTAGATTACTAGTCCACTGACATTACCACTACCCCATCGCCTCTCCCTAGAAGTTTGGATGTCATAAGGGGTTGGCTGCTTTCCAACATGATCATCACGTCTCACAAGCATCTTATCTCCTGGTTTTGCAACTTTCTCTAACTTTCATGTTTCACTCCGCATACATGTTGATCATTAGCTCTGCAGGGTAGATCAGGAAGACGTGTGCGCATGGACTTTTCAAAGAAGATTGTAGCTGGAGGTTTAACAGTAGTCGAGTGAGGCGTCACTCTGTAATTGCAAAGAAAATGATACAACCCCTGCTTCCATGGCTTGCTCTCAGTTGTAGCTGTACGGATCACTTTTCTCATGGCACACATAAATCTCTTGACTTCTCCATTAGCTCTTGGTCAATGGGGTGTGATGTCCTATGTAATTCACAAATCTACTGAACGCATCTCTGTTGAATGGGGTATTCCCAACAAGGCGAACATCTGGTCAAGCTTTGGGATGACTGCTTTAGTTGAAGTTGACATAACTAATTCTACAATTGGGAATCTGCTGTGGTCACCAGTGGGCGAATCTGCAAAATCAACACTAACTTCAATCCATGGTGCTGGAGGTAGCTTGGACATCTTGAGAGGATCGCGAGGATTTGACATTGTGGTTGCTTGACATGGCAAACACTGACTGATTTTGTGTTCCACCATGCAGTCAATTCCTGGGAACCATACCTTTTCCCAAAGGAGTTGTTTGGTTTTGACAATTCCATGGTGACCTTCAATACAGTTGTTGCGTAACAAGAGGTCAGACATGGTTGTAAGGGTGAGCTCATTTGAAACATTGTAAAGACCTACGTTTGTAGATGTTCTCTCAATCACGTCTTTCCAGTTTCTTGATTCCATAGCTGTCATAAATAGTTGCAATGCCTCAACTTGTTTTGTTGTCGCTTTGAACTCGTTTTAGCGACTTTGACATTAGATTTAGGTTTATGTAGTCAAAATGTTGTTTGGCAACCTTTTCCTCACGACTAGTAGGACTGTTGGCAACGGATGTCACAAAAGATAGTCCGTTGCGTTGAGCTAGCCCCGCTGATACGCAACTTGAAACTCATACTCTTGTAGTTTGAGTATCCAATGCTCTGTTCAAGTGGGTTGTTTGCTATGTGGATTGTTGAACTAGCTTAGTTGTGGTATATGATCAGTTATTCCTTCAAACTCATTTCCATACAAGTAGAGATGAAAGTGTAAGGTACCTTATGGGATTGAGAGTGCTGTTCTCTCAATTAATAACATTGCTCTACAGGCATTAACAATCTGCTTGCCATCGCAACGATTGATGGGTTACCTGTCTTGTCTTTCTGTACAAGAACTGCACCTAAGTCAACCGGGCTAGTATCCACAACTAACTGGGTGGTTTAATAAGGGGCAAAATAGTCATTTGTGCAACTTGCTGGTGTACCACCTATTTGTGTGATTTGGTCCACTCTTAACTGGTGAGGCTGAATTTTATTACCCCGCCACCGCTCCTGGCTGTGGGTGCGCAAAATGGCAATGGTCCTGCCTGTGACATCAGCGGCTGAATGCCACAATTACGCGGGTATCAGCCATTTAGCATAACTGTGATGGCTGCCCCCCCCCCCCAATCACGTGGTGGGGGCGGCAGTGGAGACTGTTCACGGCGTCACCTGATGTTGGAGCAGGTCCTGGTGCCATATTTAAAAGGTAGCCAGCCCTGCACATAGTCTCTCTGAGCATTGAGTAGCAGGGTATTAAAGCAGTACCTCTGTGTTTTGAATTAAATTCCTCAATCCACAGCAAGCCACCGGGCAACTTGCAGAGAACCCCCAGCCTTCAAACACAATCCAGTTGCAGAGTTCCAACACTCCCCCTTCAAACACAATCCACTTGCAGAGATCCCCCACCACCTTGACAAACAATCCCCTTGCAGATTCAACATAGCGGCAATGTCCGCTGCAAACCCCACTTCCCCTACAGAACTCTGGTGAAGTTACTTTTCCTCTCGAGGCACCAAGGACTCTCACCTTGGTGCTGCCAGCTTTTGAAAGACATGAAACTGAAGGTGTGTGAGTCCTGCACGTCAAACACAAAATTGAGAACGTCTCGTTGAATCATGGTGAATGACATTCAAATGTATGTAAATGTATGGGGCTTTGAACTTCAAATCATTTTGGGTGGACAACAGGAGGGTAGTGGTCAATTGGTCACATGATCAAAACTAAACACAATGACAGATCTTATATAATATACTGTTTCTCTCTCCACAGATGCTGCCAGACCAGCTGAGTATTTCCAGCATTTTCTGTTTTAATTTCAGATTTCCAGCATCCACAGTATTTTGCCTTTATTAACAGATCTTATTACTACAAGCACCAGGGAGAAAACTGGTCAGTCTGCAAACCACATGCTGGAGAGATTGCAACAAAAGGCAGTACCATCATGCCTTAAAAGAACTGGAGGCTGTAACATCTTAAGATCTCCAAGCCTGTTCCTTTTCAAATCCACCAGTACAGAAAACCAACCTCCTGGTAATGAGACTACAAGCAACTAACTTCGTGACCTGCTGAAAATCCACCCCTTCGAGAGAATCCTGCAATGACTTCGGTATACGACTCCGGCTATCAAATCCACCTAAGCATACTGCAGGAGTGAAAATGCCTTCCTCACCGGGCCCACAATGCATTACTTTTTCTCAGGATGAGCCAAATCTTACAAGCTATTCCTTTGCTTGTAATCTGTAAAAGTGCACTATCCATTTTAATGGCTTTCTTTCTCAAGTGTGTGTGTGAGAGTGGTGAATGAGTGGCATAGTGTCAGACTTCAGGGTGAACGTGTGAATAAAAAAATCCTCTTTATTTAAACCCACAAAAAGCATGCTGCTGGTTATTGAAATTAACTTGGGGTTAAGAAACACACAGATCTTCCTTACCAAAAGGAAAAGTACTGGGGTTTCCTTTCTCCCTCAATCCTGTGCGTAACAAGAGATGCAAAAAATAATTCTTCTCACTGAGAACAACTGGTTGCCTGTGAATGAGGGCCTTCTCTGGGCCTTCCCTCTTCAATGGCACCTCTTGTTTCTGTCCTGCCATTCTAATTCACTCCCCACTGTGTCACCCACTTCTCCTCCATCATGGTCGGGACCCTGCATGGATCCTGCGCCTTAAAAAGGAAATTCAAAACTGGCCCTTAATGAGCTGACAACAAGCTCATTAAGAGATTTACCTGGCCATTTTATGCAGTTCCGGTGGGTTTCCTCTTCCGGCTTCCATAAGAGTTTTTTAAACTCGGAGCATGCCAGTTTTATGTCAGGAAACCAGCATGCCAACCCAAGAAGCGGGTTTAAGCCACTGCCCATCACCAATCCCGCCCTCTCATTCAAATAAAAATCCCATCCAATATTCCTGCTTTTGACACTTCATACCAAGTATTATACCTTGTCATGAGGAATGTCTCCTCTGCTTTAAGAAAGGCTGAGATATGTGTGAATATAAGATTAGACCACATGTGGGCTTGTGTAAACATATCTGTCTGCTTTATGATATCTTAAACAATAGGGATGATTCTGTGATTCAACACCTCCAGTGATCAGCGGTACTTACATACAGCACATCTCAGGAAATCATCAATGTGCAGCTAGTGATTCATCCATTATTTTAATAGGCAGGTTGTGGAATCACCCCCAATGTGTAATGCTAAGGCTATGATCGGCATTGTGTATCCATGAATGGTTGGCAGCACAGCATGCAACTTAATCTGTAAATTGACTGAATAACCTGCTTCCCTTATGCTTCACGTAATCTGTTTTTGTTAGTATTACAACTGCATCCTGTATCCTGTTCAACTTGATGCAGAGTTGTGGAGGCAGAGAAGGAAGTATACAAATGAGAATTATGTATGGGAGGAATGCTCTATATAAAACACACTACACACACAGACACGCGCACATGCAGACACACACACAAACACACACACACAGAGTCCAGTACAACCACAACACATGTTGTCCTTTCCCAGATCTTGCGAATGATTATCTCCCTCAGCCTTCCCTTCTTCCTAGAATTTATTATTTTTAAAAGCTGAGCATGTGTCACCTGTCCACTACTTGCTGATTTAGTTTGACTTCATTCCAACTCTTTTCATTCCTAGTGGTGAGTAATCTTTCTCTTCACAAAGGCTTCTCAGTAAGAAAAAAAGATATGAAATCAATTTGGATTTTTACATCTCTAAACACTTTAGGAGAAATATTTATTAACTGGATGTAACTGTGTCCAGTTTTCCCAATGTCAATGATGGTTTGCACATTAAATTATTGAGATAAAACAGGAGTCATACATGATGATTCCATAGTGGAACTGTTATTTAAGTTCTTCTAATTTTTTTTACCCCAGATGGAGAAACCTCCTCAGCGAATGATCATTTCAGCAAAGAAAAAAATCAAAGCCAACCAGTTGTTATGAGGAATCCAGTGGGGATAAAGTCATCAATGTAACCCTCCTTGACCCAGAAGAGACATCCCCATCTCAATAAGCATTCAGGTAAAAGGTCAGCAAGTCTGCTTGTGCTCGTGTTTAATAAAAGAGCAGGTCTTCAGGTGAAGTAGCCCAGAGATAGGTCTTGTGCGCAATGACCATTGTAAATAGCTTCTGAATAACCGTAAGAATTTTCACTTCCAGCATGTTGGGGCAGTTTAACCCACAGAAAAGCATTACCTGTTGATGCTGCTGGATTGTAAGTCTTGAACAGAACTGTCATTTTAGGAGTGAAGCATTTGGTTCAGCAGCAAGATAAAAAAGTTCACCAAGGACTTATTAGTATGTCCCTGAGTTGTAGGAATGAAATAGTTTATGTACAATCAACATCTGGAGGGACATTGAACACTGACGCAAGACTATGCTGTCATAGTTTAAACTGTAGTGCTTCCATTAATGCAAGCAGCACAAGATCATGTTAGTTACTAGTCTTTTGTGAAAAGCAGTCCATTATGTGATGACTTGTTTAAGGGCCACTTTCAGGAATGCTGAAACCTGCTGTACTGCAGAGCGATGAGACATAAATCTGCACCTGTAATTTCTCAGTGAGCTTCTGATTTCAATTGTGGGATGCACTCAGTAGCTTTTGTAACTGTACTATGAATGTTGACAGTGTAGTAGGATAAAGTGTAGGAAAATTGGGTGGGGAGAGTTAACATTTCACTCCAACCAGGACCTTGATTTCCCTCACCCACATCCCAGCAGAAAGATGGTAAGTTGCCCTTCTACCACCCTACCACATGGCCTGGAAACTCGTCTGATTCCCATGACTTGCAGCACTGTTGCCACAGAGCCCAGGGACTGCCAGGGCAGAGGTGATAGACCCTGTGCAGTGGTGGAAGGCTCTCTAGTTTGATTGGAGAAGGAAGACCTATTAGTGGCCACTCTTGTCTCCCTGAAGGTCATATCACTCACCTTCTGAAGGTGGAATCAGGGCAGTGGGCAAGAGTTCTAATCAATCATCCTTCAGCACGAGTAGGAAAATCCAGTCTACAGTGCCTTCCTAATACACTGCCTTGCTTTTTTTCACTGCAGAGTGAGTGGAGATGGAATAGCCCCAGCGACTTTGACTTTGAATGGATGCCCAGAGGTGTATTGAGTAACAAAACTACTGAGGATGATGCATGAGGTGAGATGGGTCACGCCATCCTCAGGCTTTATTATAAGTACTAATGATGTAAAGTACTGGTGATGTAAAGCATAAAAGGGAATTGGATATATATATGAATTGGAAAAAATATGCAGAGCTATGGGTAAAGAGCGAGGCAGTGAGAATAATTTGAATAGCTCTCTCAAAGAGCTGGTACAAGTGTGATGGAAGAATGGCCCCCTTCTGTGCTGAAATATTCTATGATTCTAAATTTTATGCATGTTGGCACTAACTCTGCACATATGACCAAACTACAGGTGTTGCTGCTGCTACAAGCTAGATTCTATTTATTCTGACAATACAGCTGACAGATCTTCTAAACGTCCTGAAACAAAATCTGTAAAAGGAAGTATATGGAGACCATTTACAGATGTTACTATAATCGTACCTCCTTTGACAGGAAGCAATTCCCCTTAAGATATTCTCCTGCTTTCATGACACATATGCAATAGCAACAGTAACAACAACAGCAGCCGTTGGACTCCCAGCACTTTAAGCATGATTCCATTTGAAGTTTTAGAGCACGGAAATAACAATATTTCTGCTGCATTTTGGTTGTGTGATATTAGATAGTGGTGTTCCCCACGGAGGGAAGGAAATCTCTGGGGATCGCTGAGATAATGATGAAAGTGAGCCATCAACAACCAGACCAACAAAATGATTCAACTTTCCTTAGACCACAAAACCAGATTAAAATTTCTACTTCAGCTTCTTTTCTATATGTAGTTCCCTCAAGTTCTGAAAGATTCATTGCCTCACAAACTAAGATGGCCAAGCCTAGCTCTCTGCACCCAGTTGGAGCGGATAAAATGGAAAACTAGCTGGCCTCCCACCTCATTCTTGCCAGTGGAAATTTTAAGTTGTTAAACATCCAGACATCCTGGCCATTGGCTGGGCCTTCCGCTGTCACTCCCAGGTGGGTTTGTCACTCACTAAGCTGTTTTCCAGGTGTCCAGGAGTTAAAATTCTCCCATGTGTCTCAGTTCAGCTCAGCTTACCTCACCCAACCACGCTCACCCACCACAGCCCACTTCATCCCAGCTCACGACCACTGGTGACTAAAGGGACAGTGGAAAGTTCTGAAACTTAAATTCATTTGTTTGTTCTTTGGTGTTATCTTCTTCCCAGAAGGTTGACTCCACCTCTGTCTGTCATTACACATTGTGCATAGGTCAGCTGCATCCAGTCCATTATATCTGTCATCCATTTTCTTCGCTGCTTCTTTCTCCTACGTTTTCTGTCGATCTTTCCTTCCAATAATTATCTCTGTCTACCTTCTGCTCTAATGTTGTGACTGAAGTATTGTATCTTTCTCTCTTTGATGTTATGCACTAATTTGCTCTTTTTTCTTACTTACATTAGCCAATGAATGTTTTGTTTAGCTTAATTCAGATTACAACCAATTTGGTCATGTATTTAAACAATAACTGAATAAAACAACCAAATTGAAAAACTAAACCGGGGAAACTCGCTGAAGCATTTACACTGTGTGTACAGGTTTGATACAGGTAATATTTCTGGAATTATCCAGTCACAAAGTGTCAAGCTATATTACTCAACTACACTTTTCACTCTAATCAGGAAAAGCAAAGGTCTGAGTAAACATTCTGCCAGTGAAATGTTTGAACTTTAAAATTTAAATCGGACCACCTAAAAAAGCTTCAAAATTTAATTTTACACTGCTGGTGCAAACCTGGAGCAATGTGAGACTATTTACTCCGGTTTGACTTACACAATGGCAATGATCTGAATTAATTAAAGTTTGGTGACGGTAACCTATGGTCATCCTGCTCATTCTGCATCAATGCCACAAAAACTGCTTCTTGTTGAGTAGAGATATGCAACATAGTTGTCCAATAAAGTATCGATAAAAATAATCAGTGGTAAGAGTAACTGAAGCTGTAACATAAGCATCAAAGTGTATTGTAGAAATCCCAGTTGGGTGCAATAAAACATGTTTTCAGGTTCCTTCCTCATGCCCCCAATTAACACTGACATTAACACCCTGGCTGGCTCATATATCGAATAACTACTTCAAACCTAATACTGATGTCATTTGCAGGTTTCTGACAGTTTTATTTTCAAAACAAACAGTCAGAGGAGAGGGTCCCAGATAGATGGCTGCTGTTTTGAGGATTAGCAAGTCCATGCCCATAGATAAGATTTACCTGCATCGTAACAGAGGCTGTAGGAAAAACATATCTTCAGAATACTCTTCCCTTGAGGTAAATGTGGGGTTTTACACACTGGGAGTGGGATTTCCATTCTGGGGTCAGAACCCTGATGTGACAGTTACTTCTGGGTCCCGATCCCAGACCAGGATGGCAATGCATACAGTTTCAATTTCAATATGGAAAGTAGCTAATTGGCCTAGAGTCATGTTCACCCTCCAATTAGCAGTGGCAGATGTGGGAAGTGTAATGAGGAAATCATACAACAGGAAGGAAGCGATTTAAAAGGCAGGTGGCAGTCATTGCTGAGGTAATTTTAATTTTAATTAATTCAGATCACTGCCATTGTGTAAGTCTAACCAAATGATGGAAGAAGGAGCAAAGCAGAGGGAAGTGAAAAGAGAGTACCCCCCCCCCCCCCCCACCACCCACCACCTCGTGCCAGGGCAGCCCCCACTTTTTCTGACTCCTCACTGGAGGTGCTGCTGGGGTGGTACCTGAGCGCAGAAACATCCTGTTCCCTGCCAGTGGCAATAGAAAGCCTGTAAAGCTCACCAAGAGGGCATGGCTGGAGGTGGCTCACGAGGTCAGCAGCAGAGGAGTGGTGAGGAGGAACTGGGTGCAGTGCAGGAAGTGTTTCAATGACCTTCTCAGGTCTGGAAAGGTGAGTTTATAGACAGACCCAGATGGCATGCCTCCTGGTCACCAGTCACCAAAGTGCAAAAGAGAGGGGCATCCTGAAGGTGCATAGAGTTCTCCTGACCATGGGAGAAATGTGTGCTCAGCAGCCTTGATGACCCATAAGCATAGCTCAGAACCTTAATGCTGTCGGACAGGAGGCTGGAGTGCAGACTGTAGCAGGATCTGCAAATGAAAAGCTGCGAGTGGTGAGTGTGAAAGGTGTTATCCTAACTGCATCTTTCTTCACCTTGCGGGCCAAACAGGAGTTAACTCTTGAATAACATGCGAGGACCCACTGATATGTGATTATCAGTGCTGATGGAGGGAACGCAAGAAAGATGTGAGTGCAGGCTTTGATGTGTCTTTCTCCTCTGACTCCTTGGGATCTTGTTGGCACTGTGTGGGCGTCTGCCCTTCTGCAGCTGTCCCTATGGGAGACATAAGAGACGATGGTGAGAAGAGACTGGGACAGTCAACAGCTGCTCTTGCTGCTTAAAATGATGAGATGACCACTTAGGCATTGATAGCTCTTTGCACAGGGAGCATTGCCATGCCTCCCCTGAACCTAGAGATGTTCAGATGTTTTCACCCTTGGGAGTCATGAAATAGGTGGCAACACCTGGAGAACCAGCGTGAGATGTGTGCTCACCTATCGGAGTTACCTGAGGATCTACAGAGCCATGGGATGAGAATGGAGGAGTCCATTCATCTCATTTGCTCCACAATGGCTAAGGGCTTTGAGAGCATGAGCTCCTCAATTGAGAGAGTGGCCAACCTCATGGAGAGCCATATGCAGCAACACTCAGAGTGGATGCAGGAACAGTGCACTGACATGTACGGATTGCATGCTGGAGTCTGTAGCATTGACCGGTCGGTGGCGCAAATTGTGCAATGAAGCATGGCATGGATGCCAGTTGCGCCCCAGCTGGTGGTTCCCTCTGGCGATCGAGAGCGTCATGAAAGGGCTGAGTGGTGGCAGTTGTTGAAGAGGGGGCCTCCCCTCATGGGGCTCTGACATCATCATCCACCCCCATGGCCCCTCCGATGGAGGCATCAGTAGAGTTACGCCCTGTAACAGAGGCTGCCCTTCAGTGATGCCAGTGCAGCAGCTTGTGGAGATGCCTGCCCAGCACGTCCATGATGAGGCCGATCACCATGAGCATCTCAGGCCCAGACAGGCACTACTGAGCAGTTGGCCTCCACCTCATCCTCAGCCACAGGGAGAGCACCTCCTGGAGAGGCCTTGCGGCCAGGCTACTGTGTCTGTAATGTCACTTTGTGGATGTTGTAAATAATATCACAATGTACTTCAATAATTCACTGGCCATGTTGTCATGGCGACTGCTGCTGCCGTGAACCGTCGGATGAACCACATCTGTGGCAATGATGCTCCAACAGGTCCAGGTAGCTTCTCCTTTGGTGGTAGACCCTCTGCGTTCCTGCCCCTTGTTCCTGACCCCTGCACCCCTGTTGCCCATGTGTCTGCCTCTGCTTCTGGAGATGTTGCTCTTCATGGCTAGTCAACCCTAACTCGGAGTAGCTTAATCCCATTTCCTGTTACGGTCCTCCTTTCCTTCCAATTGGAATGTGCCGTCTTCATGAGCCCCCTTCTCCTGAACCCGTGAGGCCTGAAATCAGAGGGACCTGTCCAACACCACCCCCTCAAATTCAACCCCTCAAAAAGGCCCTTGTCAAGAGTAAGTAAATATGACAGATAATTCTGCTGAGTCTGTGGGACTGGCTGCCTGTGATTGAGGGCCTTGTCTGAGCCTTTCCCCTTTGCTGTTGTCCCACCATTCTGAGTGAGTGGCTTCCCCTTTTGTTTGTGCCTCCTCCTCCCTGTCATGGGCTTAACTGGCCATTTAACAATGTCAAGTGGGTTGGCTCTTACATCTCTCGGCGGAGCCTTTTAAACTTGGAGTGTGCCAGTTTCGTGTCAGGTTACCAGCACACCAACCCGAGGGGTGGTTTACGCAGCTGCCCACCCCTGATCCCCCTGATCTCAATCAATTTCTTCACCCAGAGAGTGGTGAACCTGTGAATTCGCTACCACAGAAAGCAGTTGAGGCCAAAACATTGTATGTTTTCAAGAAGGAGTTAGATAAAGCTCTTGGGTGTAAAGTGATCAAAGGATATGGGGCGAAAGCGGGTACAGGTTACTGAGTTGGATGATGAGCCATTATCATAATGAATGGCGGAGCAGGCTTGAAGGGCCGAATGGCCTACTCCTGTTCCTATTTTCTATGTTTCTAAATAAAAATCCTGCCCTGGGAGCCTGAATTGGGAGTATCTGAGTGGGTCCAAATTCCTCATATATGCTCCCAATTTTTTAAATTATTTATTCAGTCATGGGATGTGGGCATCGCTGGTTAAGCCAGATTTATTGCCCATCCCTAATTGCCCTTGAGAAGGTGGTGGTAAGCTGCCTTCTTGAACCGCTGCAGACCATGGGAGGTAGGTATACCCACAGTGCTGTTAGGAAGGGAGTTCCAGGATTTTGACCCAGTGACAGTGAAGGAACAGCGATATAGTTCCAAGTCAGGATGGTGTGTGACTTGGAGGGGAACTTGCAGATGGTGGTGTTCCCATGCATTTGCTGCCCTTGTCCTTCTAGTTGGTCAAGATCGCAGGTTTGGAAGGTGCTGTTTAAGGGGCCTTGGTGCATTGCTGCAGTGCATCTTGTAGATGGTACACACTGCTGCCACTGTGAGTTGGTGGTGCAGAGAGTGAATGTTTGTGGATGTGGTGTCAATCAAGCGGGCTGCTTTGTCTTGGATGGTGTTGAACTTCTAGAGTGTTATTGGAGCTGCATCCATCCAGGCAAGTGGAGAGTATTCCGTCACACTCCTGACTTGTGCCTTGTAGATGGTGGACAGGTTTTGGGGAGTCAGGAGGTGAGTTACTCACCACAGGATTCCTAGCCTCTGACCTGCTCTTGTAGCCATGGTATTTATATGGCTACTCCAGTTCAGTTTCTGGTCAATGGTAGCCCCTAAGATGTTGATAGTGGGGGATTCAGCAACGGTAATGCCATTGACTGTCAAGGGGAGATGGTTAGATTCTCTCTTGATGAAGATTGCCATTGCCTATCACAAATGTTACTTGCCACTAATCAGCCCAAGCCTGGATATTGTCCAAGTCGTGCTGCATTTCTACACGGACTGCTTCAGTATCTGAGGAGTCGCGATTGGTGCTGAACATTGTGCAATCATCAGCGAGCATCCCCACTTCTGAAGGAAGGTCATTGATGAAGCAGCTGAAGATGGTTGGGCCTAGGACAATACCACGAGGAGCTCCTGCAGTGATGTCCTGGAGCTCAGATGATTGACCTCCAACAACCACAACCATCTTCCTTTGTGCTAACTATGACTCCAACCAGCTGAGAGTTTGCCCCCTGATTCTCATTGACTTCAGTTTTGCTAGGGCTCCTTGATGCCATACTCGGTCAAATGCTGCCCTGATGTCAAGGGCAGTTACGCTCACTCACCTCTTGAGTTCAGCTCTTTTGTCCATGTTTGAACCAAGGCTGTAATGAGGTCAGGAGCTGAGTGACCCTGGCGGAACCCAAACTGAGCGTCACTGTGCAGGTTATTGCTAAGCAAGTGCTGTTTGATGGCATTTTTGATGACACCTTCCATCACTTTACTGATGATTGAGAGTAGACTGATGGGACAGTAATTGGCCGGGTTGGACTTGTCCTGCTTTTTGTGTACAGGACAGACCTGGGCAATTTGCCACATTGCAGAGTAGATGCCAGTGTTGTAGCTGTACTGGAACAGCTTGGTTAGGGGTGCAGCAAGTTCTGGAGCACGGGTCTTCAGTCCTATTGCCGGAATATTGTCGGGGCCCATAGCCTTTGCAGTATCCAGTGTCTTCAGTCATTTCTTGATATCACGTGGAGTGAATTGAATTGGTTGAAGTCAGGCATCTGTGATGCTGGGGACTTCAGGATGAGGCCAAAATGGATCATCAACTCGGCACTTCTGGCTAAAGATAGTTTCAAATGCTTCTGCTTTATCTTTTGCACTGATGTGCTGGACTCCCCCATCATTGAGGATGGGGATATTTGTGGAGCCACCTCCTCCAGTTAGTAGTTTAATTGTCAGCCACCATTAACGGCTGGAAGTGGCAGGACTGCAGAGCTTAGATCTGATCCGTTGGTTATGAGATCGCTTAGCTCTGTCTACTGCATGCTGCTTACGCAGTTTGGCACGCAAGTAGTCCTGTGTTGGATCTTCACCAGGTTGACACCTCATTTTGAGGTATGCCTGGTGCTGCTCCTGGCATGCCCTCCTGCACTCTTCATTGAACCTGGGTTGGTCTCCTGGCTTGCTGGTAATGGTAGAGTGGGGGATATGCCAGGCCATGAGTTTACAGATTGTGGTTGAGTACAATTCTGCTGCTGCTGATGGCCCACAGCGCCTCATGGATGCCCAGATTTGCATTGCTAGGTCTGTTCGAAAGCTATCCCATTTAGCACAGTGGTAGTGCTGCACAACACGATGGAGGGTATCCTCAATGTGAAGGTGGGACTTCGTCTCCACGAGGACTGTGCGGTGGTCACTCCTATCAATACTATTGTGGACAGATGCATCTCCAGCAGGCAGATTGGTGAGGACGAGGTCAAGTATGTTTTTCCATCTTGATGGTTCCCTCACCACCTGCCGCAGACCTAGAATAGTAGCTATGTCCTTTAGGACTCGGCCAGCAGTGGTGCTACCAAGCCACTCTTGGTGATGGACATTGAAGTCCCCCACCCAGAGTACATTCTGTGCCCTTGCCACCCTCAGTGCTTCTTCCAAGTGGTATTCAACATGGAGGAGTACTGAGTCATCAGCTGAGGGGAGGCAGTGGATGGTAATCAGCAGGAGGTTTCCTTGTCCATGTTTGACCTGATGCTGTGAGACTTCATGGGATCTGGATTCGAAGTCGAGGACTCCCGGGGCAACTCCCTCCCTACTGTATACCGGTGTTCCGCCACCTCTGCTGGGTCTGTCCTGCCAGTGGAACAGGACATACCCGGGGATGGTGATGGCAGTGTCTGGGACATTGTCTGTCTGGTATGATTTCATGAGTATGACTACGTCAGGTTGTTGCTTGACTAGTCTGTGGGACAGCTCTCCCAATTTTGGCACAAGCCCCCAGATGTTAGTAAGGAGGACTTTGCAGGGTCGACAGGGCTGGGTTTGCCGTTGTTGTTTCTGGTGCCTTGGTCGATGCCGGGTGGTCCATCCGTTTTCATTGTTTTGTCATTGACTTTGTAGCGGTTAGATACAACAGAGTGGCTTGCTAGGCCATTTCAGAGGGCATGTAAGAGTTACTGCGGGTCTAAAGTAACATGTAGGCCAGACCAGGTAAGGACAGCAGATTTCCTTCCCTAAAGGGCATTAGTGAACCAGATGGGCTTTTACAACAATCGACAATGGTTTCATGTCCATCATTAGACTAGCTTTTAATTCCAGATTTATTAATTAAATTCAAATTTAACTTTCTGCTGTGGTGGGATTTGAACCCATGTCCCTGAGCAATACCCTGGGTCTCTGGGTTACTAGTCCAGTGACAATACCACTACACCCCCGCCTCCCCAGATTCATGAATATGTCAGCTGTGGTTCAGTTGGTCACACTCTCACCTCTGAATGAGAAGGTTGTGGGGTTTAAGCCTCACTCCAGAGATTTGGGCACAAAATCTAGGCTGACACTCCAGTGCAGTACTGCACTGCCAAAAAGAGCTGTCTTTCAAATGAGAAGTTAAACTGAGGCACCAACAGAAAGAAGCCATGGCATTATCTCGAAAAAGAGCAGGGCAGTTATCCCCAGTGCTCTGGCCATTATTGTCCCTCAAACAGCATCACTAAAACAGATTATGTGCTCATTATTACATTGATGTTTGTGGGACCTTGTTATATGCAAATTGGTTGCTGCATTTCCAACATGATAACAATGACTACACTTCAAAAGTGCTTCATTCAACGTAAAGTGCTTCAGGACACCCTGAGGTCATGAAAGGCTCTATATACATGCAAGTCTTTCTTTTCAAATGTAGACCCCAGGAATTTCTTCCAATCTCCCATTATATCTTCTGCACAAGATCGATGAACACGCTGCAGACGATGCTGTTCATTCAAAATTTTGACAATCTATCTATATATCTTCCCTAACTATTTGTGGCATTTGGCATGAAATTGCACAGTGCAATATTAATTTTCAGATGATCAATGTGTTTGTATAAAACATAAATAAGTAAATGCTCAGTTAAAATAGAAGAATTTCACACAAATACATTAATTATTTATACACTAAAGGGGAGAATTTCCACAGGATTCTCCCACTGTTACCTTGGTGGAAGATTGACAGAGGCAGCATAAATGGCCACTAATGCTATTTATACAATTTCTCCATGTGCTGCACTGATCTTGATCAAAATGAAAGGTGGAAACTACACACATGAAGGATGGGACTGCAGCACATGATGGGACTGCAGTACATGAAGGGTCGACTGAAATAGAACATAGAACATAGAACATAGAACATTACAGCGCAGTACAGGCCCTTCAGCCCTCGATGTTGCGCCGACCTGTGAAACCATCTGACCTACACTATTCCATTTTCATCCATATGTCTATCCAATGACCACTTAAATGCCCTTAAAGTTGGACTGCAGTACATGAAGGGTTGACTGCAGGACATGGAGGATGGGACTGCAATACGTGAAGGATGGGACTGCAGTACATGAAGGATGGGACTGCAAAGCATGAAGAAGGGTGGGACTGCAGTACATGAAGGGTTGACTTCAGTACGTGAAGGATGGCACTGCAGTACATGAAGAAGGGTGAGACTGCAGAACATGAAGCAGAACATAATCAAACTTGTCTCACATTGAAATACACTAAGTAACATCCTTCTTTCTAGCACTACAATGCACCAATTAGGAATCCAAACCTAACCATAACGTCCAGGAAAACTCACAATGGGAGAGAGAGGCCATGTATATGTAAAAATGTCTGTGCATAAACTTTGATATTGTTTAGCAGGCAGGAAGCCAGATAAATGAGGGTGGCAGAGTGTCCAATTCAAAGTGAAAACATTATTGTGCACTAAAAGTGGTGGCTCTGTATCAAGCAAGATGTCATTTCTGTAATAAAACTAATGTGAGTTAATCATCTTAGTTAAGGATTTGATTTTAAATTTAAGAAACTAGTTAAAGTAAGATGCCTTATGCTGCTGTTGAGACACAAAATTAGGAGGCAGAGGTTTCAATCCACGGGGCACTGGTACTAGTACTGGGGAAAGAGGGAGTTGTTCCGTTGGGATGGACTCCATTTAAACCAGGCCATGACATGTGTCCTGGCGAATTGATTAACTAGGGTGGTAGCTAGGGCTTTAAACTAATAGGGGTGATGGGAGATTCAGGTAAGGGTAAATTTATAAGTCTGAAGGGAAATGTCAAGGCTCTAGACCAGAGTAATTGATATGGATTTCGTCAGGAAGGGACAGAGTTTAACAACAGTAATAGGGCATTAGTGACTAGGGCCACATCAAGGAAAAATAGTTTAGAAAGTTAAAATTAAAGGTTTTACATCTAAATGCATGAGGCAATTGTAACAAGATAAATGAATCAATAGCACAAATAGTGATAGGTTTGATCTGGTAGTCATTACTGAGATGTGGTTGCAGGGTGATCAAGGTTGGGAACTAAATATTCCAGGGTACTTGACTTTTAGAAAAAAAAGGAAAATGGAAAAGGAGCATGGGGTGGTCCTGATATTAAAGGATAAGTTTATAGGGCAAAAGCAGAAAGGAGAAAATATTTAGCAAAGAAAATCAGGTGAAGCATCAGTATGGGTGGAGCTAAGAAATAACACAAGGCATAAAACACTGGTGAGAGTAGTTTAAGGCCCCTAACAGAATCATAGGCTGAAATTTTAAGGGACTGTTGAAGATGGGAATGGAGAGGGGGGAGTAAAATAGAGACAGAAGGCGTTGGATTAGAAGTGCAATGGCTTGAAGTCCCTTCCGGATTTTACTGTTGGTGGCCAACATGGAAAGTGCACTTTACACATCCACGAGGCGGGAAGGCAATTAAGGTATGTAAGAGCCCAATAGACTGAAATTTTATTCATTGGGTGCGATTTAACTAATGGCTTACGGGAAGCACAGGACTTCAGAGCCTTACCTTTTTAAAGGAGGTGGGAGGGGAATGTTGGCTTCATTGGGAAGCCATCGGGTGAAGCAGTGTCACTTGGCAGCAAGGGTGGAAAAGGGAAGGCGTCGGGAAACACTGTCAGGAGTGGGGCCAAGGTCCCAGCTTTGCAGGGGAGCCAAAATGTTGGGACAGTGCCACCTTACCAGAGGTGAGAAGTGAGGGAAAGTATTTGCTTTAAAGATCTTGCACTCGGGGAGAAGCAACCTGTCATGGGTTTCATTCACCCTGGCTCCGCATTGAGGAGGAGGAGCAGCATAGAGGGAGGGAGGTACAAACACCAGCAGGGGCACCGCAGCAGCCTGGGGGCCCACAGGAGGGCCAGCCTCAGAAGCAGGAGGCTGCAGAAGAACACAGAGGGGCACGACAACCATCGCCTGCACGTAAAACAAGCTATGCTCCAGAGAGGGTTTACCAGCCAAGGCTCAACTACCTGCAGATGTCTGAGTGGAAGTATCTCTGAAGATTCCGCCTCTTCTGGGGAGGCTGTCATTGATCTACGTGCCATCATTCAGGATGAGCTGAGCCCCATGAGACTTGGTGGACACCTGATGCCAGTGTCGCTGACGGTCACCATGGCACTGAACCTCTACAGCACCGGATCATTCTAGGATCCACTAGAGATGTGTGTGGAATCTCTCAATCTGCAGCCCATCGGCACATCAAGGAGATCACCAACGCCCTGTTCAGGAGGCCAGCGACTATGTGCACTTCTGCACTGATCCAAACAGTCAGGATAAAAGGCCATCAACCTGAAACATAAACTCTGTTTCACTCTCCAGAGATGCTGCCAGACATGCTGAGTATTTCCTGCATTTTCTGTTTTTATTTCAGACTTCCAACATCTGCAATATTTTGCTCTTGTTTTCCGTAATCTTGTACTCCAATCGCCTTGCAACAAAGGCCAGCATGCCATTTTCCTTCCTAATTGTTTACTGTATCTGCATGCTAACCTTTTGTATTCCTTGTACAAGTACACCCAAGTCTTTCTGAACATCAATATTTAACAGTTTCACATCTTTTAAAAAATATTCTGGTTTTTTGTTCTTACTACCAAAGCGAATAACCTCACACTTCTCCACATTATACTCTACCTGTCAACATGTTGCCAATTTTCTCAATCTGTCTCTATCTCTTTGCAGCCTCTTTGTGTCCTTCTCACAGCTTACATTCCTACCTAGCTTTATATCATCAGCAAACTTAAATACATTACGCTTGGTCTCTTCATCTAGTTCATTACTATAGATTGCAATTAGCTGAGGCCCCAGCACTGATCCTTGCGGCACTCCACTGGTTACAGCCTGCCAACTTGAAAATGGCCCATTAATCCCTACTCTCTGCTTCCTGTCCATTAATCAATCCTCCATCTATGCCAATATATTACCCCAACTCCATGCACCTTACCTTACATATTAACTTTTTGTGTGACACCTTATCGAATGCCTTTTGGAAATTCAAATATACTACATCTATTGGTTGCCCTTTACCTACTCTGTTAGTTACATTCTCAAAAAACTCTAATAAGTTGACAAACACGATTTCCCTTTCATAAAATCATATTGACTTTTACTGACCACATTATGATTTTCTAAGTGTATTGTTAAGACTTCATTAATAATAGATTCCAGCATTTTCACAATAGCTGATGTGAGGCTAACTGGTTTGTAGTTCCCTGTTCTTTCCCTTCCTTCTTTCTTGAATAGTGGTGTGACATTTACAAACTTCCAATCTGCTAGGACCATTCTAGAATCTAGGGAATTTTGGAAAATCATAACCACTGAATCCACAATCTCTGCAGCTACCTCTTTTAGAACCCTCGGATGTAGGCCATCAGGTCCTGGGGATTTGTTGGCTTTAAGTCCCTTAAGTTTCGCCAATACTTTTTCTCTGCTGATATTAGTTTAGTTTAGTTTAGTTTACAGATACAGCACTGAAACAGGCCCTTCGGCCCACCGAGTCTGTGCCGACCATCAGCCACCCATTTATACTAATCCTACACTAATCCCATATTCCTACCACATCCCCACCTGTCCCTATATTTCCCTACCACCTACCTATACTAGGGGCAATTTATAATGGCCAATTTACCTACCAACCTGCAAGTCTTTTGGCTTGTGGGAGGAAACCGGAGCACCCGGAGGAAACCCACGCAGACACAGGGAGAACTTGCAAACTCCACACAGGCAGTACCCAGAATTGAACCCGGGTCGCTGGAGCTGTGAGGCTGCAGTGCTAACCACTGCGCCACTATTAATTACCTTAACTTTCTCACTCTCATTATCCCCTGGTTACCCTCTATTTCTGGTTTGTAATTTGCTTCTTCTACTGCGAAGATAGGCACAAATTGTTTGTTCAACATCTCTGCCATTTCCTCATTCCCCATGATGATTACTCCTGTCTCTGCCTCTAAGGGACCAATGTTTACTTTAGCTACTCTCCTCCACTTTATATACTTGTAAAACCTCTTACAATCTGTTTTTATATTCCAGGCCAGTTTACTCTCATATTCAAATTTTTCCTTTTTATCAACTTCTTGGTCACCCATCAGATCCAAGGGACTTGTCAGCCCATCAGCTTTTCAGAGGCTGCAAAAAGTTAGAGACCATTTAAGTGATTGGGCAAGAAGGTGGCAGATGGAATATAATGTAGGGTATTGTAAGGTTATCCATTTTGGTAGGAAAAATGGAAAGCAGAATTTTTTTTTAAAGGCAAGTGACTCGTAAATGATGGGATTTGAGGGCCCTTGCACAAAAATCGCAGAAAGTTAACATGCAGTACTGCAAGCAGTTAGGGGGTAAGTGGTACGTTAGCTTTTATTGCAAGGGGGTTGGAGCATAAGAGTAAAAAATTCTTGCTACAATTGTACAGGGATTTGATGATACCATACCTGGAGTACTGTATACAGCTTCAGTCTCCTTACCTAACAAAGGATTTACTTGCCTTAGAAGGGGTGCAGCAAAGGTTACTAGATTAGTTCCTGGCAAGAGAGGGCTGTCCCATGAGGAAAGATTAAGAAGAATGGGCCTATATTTGGAAATTAGGAGAATGAGAGGTGATCTCATTGAAACGTATAAAATTCTTAGAGAGCTTGACAGGGTAAATGCTGAGAAGTTTTTTCCCTGGCCGGAGAGTCCAGAACTAGGGGCCAAAGACTTAGGATAAGGGACTGGCCATTTCGGACTGAAATGAGGAGAAATTTCTTCACTCAGAGAGTTGTGAATCTTTGGAAATCTCTACTCCAGAGAGCTGTGGATGCTCGGTTGATGAGTATATTCACGACTGAGATTAATAGATTTTTGGGCACTAAGGGAATCAAGGGCTATGGGAATAGGTTGAGAATGTGGAGTTGATGTAGAAGTTCAGCCATGATCTTACTGAATGTTGAAGCAGGTTTGATGGGCCTACTCCTGCTCTGATTGCTTATGTTCTTATTGTATGTGCAGTCAATCTGAATGAGGTACTTTCGTGCACACGCCAACAGTTATCACATGGCTCACACAACAGTCTATTCGTCCACTGTGCTTCAGACCTGGGTATCTTAGGTTTCTTGACAGTAAGTGCATGATAAGAAAACTGAACTAATCCAACAACACTAACCTTCATGTCCCCTGCTTTCTTCCATCCATAGCACAATTACAGCATGCACCAGTTTGTTTCTGTCAACAGCGTGTGACTTTGCCAGCGATCATCATCTTTCTGCATAAATCAATATTGAAATTAAACACACTTACATAATCAAAACTGTGCACAGCCTTTGTAAATACTATGTACTTACACTAAATTTTGGAAAACAGTTAATTTGTAACAACACTTCTTTGGCAGTGAACTCAGCAGGTGCAATGGATGACAGATACAGTGGGTTACCAAGCATAGGTGTGATGAACCTTATATCTTTCTTATATACTTGGATCTGAATGCTGACAGATATGTATTATACACATACAACATCATGGTTGTGTGCTACATTTTAAGTTTAGTTTAGAGATACAGCACTGAAACAGGCCCTTCGGCCCACCGAGTCTGTGCCGACCATCAACCACCCATTTATACTAATCCTACACTAATTCCATATTCCTACCACATCCCCACCTGTCCCTATATTTTCCCTACCACCTACCTATACCAGGGACAATTGCTAATGGCCAATTCACCTATCAACCTGCAAGTCTTTGGCATGTGGGAGGAAACCGGAGCACATGGAGGAAACCCACGCAGACACAGGGAGAACTTGCAAACTCCACACAGGCAGTACCCAGAATTGAACCCGGGTCGCTGGAGCTGTGAGGCTGCGGTGCTAACCACTGCGCCACTGTGCCGCCCTAATTACAGGACATGTTTTCATAATCCCAAATTACATTCACAGATGTGGCTCCATTACTGATGTTTTTCAGCCCAGTAGTTCCACAGCACATCAAAATAATTTCAGCTCAATTTTAAAGATGAATAATTTAATAAAATAACGCTAAGCATGAGGTGAGTTGGGAACTTATAGTTGAGTTAACTTTACAATAATGATCAAACTCGAAACTGAACTTAAATGATCTAAGGAGCTGACAGGTACATATCTGTACATATATTATCTCATTTACAAACAGAAAGTGGTTTAATTCCATGATTGTGCAGAGACTGTGACCAAAGATATAGAACACATGGTGTCCTGGTAGTTGTCTCACTGCTAGCAGCCTTGAGGTATGTCTTGAAAGGAAGGGAGGAAAAATGGGTTATGATTGGAGGAAGGAGCTAGGTGGAAGTGATTGCAGGTATAAGGTAGCCCTCAGAAGGGCTATGGAGCCTAGAATAGCACTTCTGCTCTTCCAGCCTCCACAAAAAGATAGGTTAAAAAAAAACTTATCTTTTGGTGGCACCTGTTAGGCTGCAGGAAACCCATCAAAATTTGAGTGGAGCGGGCCTGCCAGTTGCTTCACTTAGTGCAGACAAATTTTCTTGAGGGGCCCTTAAAAAGATATTAGGCCATTCATTTGCATGGGGCCTAATGTATGATTAAGGTCATCATCCAGGATGCTTGAAACTCGACCAAAACCAGTTTGGTGTTAGATGTATTTCAGGCGCCCTTGGGACATAAGACATAGACATGCAAAGTAGGTAATTTTTGTCCCCAATTGTACACTTGGAAAATGGGTGCAATATTGAACCATTTTTTTCTACCCCATAGAACACATTTCTGTCTAGGATAGGGGAGAAAATATTTACATTTTAAATGAAATAGGAATTAATGACAGAAACATATGACTAAATATTGCTTTCTGTTATTTTCAAGGCCCATGAACTCTGATGCTTACAAATCAAACCTTACACTGGTGTTGCCTTTTCCCCTCCTTGGCAGTGCACTATGAATTAAATGCTGAAGAGACAACAAGGAGAAGAGGCAAGTTCTGACTCTTAAACATAGAAACATTTTTGTCACAGTCCTAATAAATTTATATTTTATCGCTCCATGTGCTGCTTAGGTGAGCCAATAACTGAAGTATTATAAAAGCAAAATACTGCGGATGCTGGAAATCTGAAATAAAAACAAGAAATGCTGGAATCACTCAGCAGGTCTGGCAGCATCTGTGGAAAGAGAAGCAGAGTTAACGTTTCGGGTCAGTGACCCTTCATCGGAACTGACAAATATTAGAAAAGTCACAGGTTATAAGCAAGTGAGGTGGGGGTGGGGCAAGAGATAACAAAGGAGATCTAGATTGGACCAGGCCACATAGCTGACCAAAAGGTCACGGAGCAAAGGCAAACAATATGTTAATGGTGTGTTGAAAGACAAAGCATTAGTACAGATTAGGTGTAAATACACTGAAGTATTATACATTGATGGGAACCTCACTGAGGAAATTAAATATGGCAAGAACACTACTCACCATGGGGATCAATAGTTAGCATTCCCTACCATCCTGGGGAATCAAATAGTTTAGTAATAGGTTCGTGTTGGTGTCAGCTTGGCTCAGTGCCAGCACTTTTGGCTGAACTACTGTGCGTTCAGCCCCTCCTCCAGACTTGAGTACATAATCAAGGCTGACATTTCAGTGCAGTACTGAGGAAATATTACATTGTTGGAGATGCTGGTGATGAAATTGGTCTTTACCAGTAGTGCAAATCAGCAGCCCATTTTATACCATGCCCAATTTTCTTTTCCATTGAAGTGCAAAACTAGAGGCTGATTCGCTGTGAGCCCAGTTTGTGCAACTGGAGAAAACCAATTTCACCCCCTGTTGTCTTTCAAATGTAATGCTAAACAAGGGTTCCACTTGCCTGATCAAGTAGATGTAAAAGATCATGTGTGACTGTTTGAAGGAAAGCAGGGAGCCAACGTTCTTCTGTCAACCAGCACCACCAAATACAAATGATCTACTCATTCATTTTGAGGTTGATTGCAGTTTTCTGTGTAAAGGTTGGCTGTTACAGTTGCCTACATATTGTACACTTGAACAAAAGGAAATTCATTGGCTGTGGTGTACTTTGAGATAGCCTGAGAACATGAAAGATATTGTAAAAATTCAAACTCTTTCTATCTGTTGTAAGGTAATTTAGGGGAGGAAACGGGAATTAATGTATATTGAGTTGCAGCCCAACATTCTTTTATTTCTGATTCCTGTAACAGCTCTAATTGCAGTTCAACAAATTCAATTTCAGACTGAACCAAGTAATTTGTCTCTATTTTCCGCACCTAGCTTATAACAGCCTAAGTTTTATTATTTGTTGACTGAAGGAACACCTGGAGTTTGTGGTGGTTTTGTTGGTGCCTGAGTGCAGTTAGGATGGACATCTTTTGTGCACACATTTTAAAATAATCTCCTCATGAAAGTGATAAGGTGTTTACACAATCCTATCTTCAACATGCCAAGAAGCACTTAGTGGCCTTTACTGCTCGTTAACATTTTTCCCCATGAAAAGCTGGAGTTGAGTTTTATATTCCTGTTTTGTATCTATAATTACAATTAAATAAACAGTTTATTGTATACTCAAGTGATGTGAAAATTCTTACCAACTATTATTCCCAGTTGCTCATACAGGATTGATAAAATAAATTATTTTCAAGTTCACTGCATTTAAGCCCAAAAAGGAAGTTAGTTGAGCTGCCAGGTGTTGTATAGTTGTATGTTTGTTCAATTTATTCATAGTTAACTCCCGAGTAAGTAAAATTATTACTTCATCAACAAAATAGATGTGACAGATGCTGCTGCTTGTGAACAAAGCCTTTTTCACATTTCACAGAAACAGGGTTCTTTGGTAAATGTTGATCAAAATACAAGGATAAAGGAAACATGAAACAAGTATACAAGCCATAGAAAACGATTAAAATCTAATTTAGGTCTGCCAAAAGAAAGTATTTCTAATGTACAGGGAAATGCAGCACACTGCAGATAGAGAGTATCAATCTGAAACATGTGGCAAGTTGGAATTTTAACCACAATTAAAAATGTTCTGCAGATAATAAAAGGGAGAAAAACAAGTTTCTGTCATGAAACTGATCCTCCAATGTCTCAGTAGTAAAATTCACTAGATCTGAGAAGGTTAATGGATGGCCTGATAGAGGTGTTGAAGATTATGAAACATTATTATAAGGTAATTAATAACAGATTGTTTGCACTGATTCCCTAGCCAGCGGAAAAGCCCCTGGGAAGGACAGCATTACCCCTGAAATAATCAAGAGTGCCAAGCCTGCTATACTCTCAGCACTACATGAACTGCTATGCCTGTGCTGGGATGAGGGAGCAGTACCCCAGGACATGCGCGATGCCAACATCATCACCCTCTATAAAAACAAAGGTGACCGCGGTGACTGCAACAACTACCGTGGAATCTCCCTGCTCAGCATAGTGGGGAAAGTCTTTGCTCGAGTCGCTCTGAACAGGCTCCAGAAGCTGGCCGAGCGCGTCTACCCTGAGGCACAGTGTGGCTTTCGTGCAGAGGGATCGACTATTGACATGCTGTTCTCCCTTCGTCAGATACAGGAGAAATGCCGTGAACAGCAGATGCCCCTCTACATTGCTTTCATTGATCTCACCAAAGCCTTTGACCTCGTCAGCAGACGTGGTCTCTTCAGACTACTAGAAAAGATCGGATGTCCACCAAAGCTACTAAGTATCATCACCTCATTCCATGACAATATGAAAGGCACAATTCAACATGGTGGCTCCTCATCAGAGCCCTTTCCTATCCTGAGTGGTGTGAAACAGGGCTGTGTTCTCGCACCCACACTTTTTGGGATTTTCTTCTCCCTGCTGCTTTCACATGCGTTCAAATCCTCTGAAGAAGGAATTTTCCTCCACACAAGATCAGGGGGCAGGTTGCTCAACCTTGCCCGTCTAAGAGCGAAGTCCAAAGTACGGAAAGTCCTCATCAGAGAACTCCTCTTTGCTGACGATGCTGCTTTAACATCTCACACTGAAGAATGCCTGCAGAGTCTCATCGACAGGTTTGCGTCTGCCTGCAATGAATTTGGCCTAACCATCAGCCTCAAGAAAACGAACATCATGGGGCAGGATGTCAGAAATGCTCCATCCATCAATATTGGCGACCACGCTCTGGAAGTGGTTCAAGAGTTCACCTACCTAGGCTCAACTATCACCAGTAACCTGTCTCTAGATGCAGAAATCAACAAGCGCATGGGTAAGGCTTCCACTGCTATGTCCAGACTGGCCAAGAGAGTGTGGGAAAATGGCGCACTGACACGGAACACAAAAGTCCGAGTGTATCAGGCCTGTGTCCTCAGTACCTTGCTCTACGGCAGCGAGGCCTGGACAACGTATGCCAGCCAAGAGCGACGTCTCAATTCATTCCATCTTCGCTGCCTTCGGAGAATACTTGGCATCAGGTGGCAGGACTATATCTCCAACACAGAAGTCCTTGAAGCGGCCAACACCCCCAGCTTATACACACTACTGAGTCAGCGGCGCTTGAGATGGCTTGGCCATGTGAGCCGCATGGAAGATGGCAGGATCCCCAAAGACACATTGTACAGCGAGCTCGCCACTGGTATCAGACCCACCGGCCGTCCATGTCTCCGTTATAAAGACGTCTGCAAACGCGACATGAAATCGTGTGACATTGATCACAAGTCGTGGGAGTCAGTTGCCAGCATTCGCCAGAGCTGGCGGGCAGCCATAAAGACAGGGCTAAATTGTGGCGAGTCGAAGAGACTTAGTAGTTGGCAGGAAAAAAGACAGAGGCGCAAGGGGAGAGCCAACTGTGCAACAGCCCCAACAAACAAATTTCTCTGCAGCACCTGTGGAAGAGCCTGTCACTCCAGAATTGGCCTTTATAGCCACTCCAGGCGCTGCTTCACAAACCACTGACCACCTCCAGGCGCGTATCCATTGTCTCTCGAGATAAGGAGGCCCAAAAGCAATAACAGATTGTTTGCACTATCTATGAGACAGTAACAAAGGAGCACAAATTCAAAATAATTAGAAAAAGTGTTCAAGCGGAGGTTAGAAAGAATTTCAATACCATAAGATGATGAGAATGTGGAATTATTTGTTGCAAAAGCCTGTTGAGCCAGAGTCCTTAAATTCTTTTGAAAGAGTATTAGATAGTCATTTGAAAAAATTGAATAGTTAAGGGGCATTGGAATCGAACAGGAGAGTGGAATTAAACTTGATGGTTCATGAAGAAAATGTTGGCGCAGATTTGATGAGCTGAAGAGGGTGTTTCTGCGCTTTAATATTCTAATGTACTCGGCTCAATCCTTGCTCTGCTGCAAATTAGCTAATCGCAACTGAGAGGACATTGAGTGTGAAACTTTTTCTCCAAGTTATGTTTGATGGAAATTTGGTGCTAAACTGGATAAATCATCACACCAAACTACGATATGTGAAAAAATATTTCTGTTGCATCTTATCCAGTATTCTGGTAAGAATCAAACCATCATGATACCTCAAAACAAAAAAAACAGTTTTATAGATCGCAAGGGAAATGGCTTCTCTTGAGAAAAACTATTTTTAACAGACATTAATTAAAAACTTCCTCTTGCTTCTTCGTGACTGGATTCACTGTGCAACAGATCATTTTAAAGGAAGTCACAGACTGGAAAAGGAAGGTAAACTGAGGCCGAAAAATTCAGTAGTTCTGGTATTTATATAAAACTCCTGACTGTTCACACGGATATCTAATTAAATTGCTAACCTTGCCAATCTACAAAAGATTTAGATCTACTAAATTGGCCTCAATTAACTTACTGGATAGTACTGAAAATTTAGATGTCCACTGTACATAGTATTACATAGTGCTTACAGCACAGAAACAGGCCATTCAGCCCAACAAGTCTCTGCCAGAGTTTATGTTCCACATGAGCCACCCCCAACCTTGCTTCATCCTATCAACCTTAATCAATCTTACGCACCTCGTTGTTCTACAAAAACAAATTTGACTTTTAAATGAAACAAAGTTAAAATGAATAGATACAGTTTTCATAAGCAGGCTGTTTCCAATCAGGTGGATGTTATAATTTCATTTATTTAATCATTTCAACTTAACAATTGTACAGATTCACATTTTGGAATTTGCAATTAGTTTTCTTGCTTACCAGGTAGCAATGAATGTGTTGAAAACAGCTGTAAATCTAACTAAATGAGAGAGGGAATTGAACATTTTATTTTTGCGGTTTCTTTTTCTTAGTTTATAGTCCTGTGTCAATGCCACTTGGTAAGTTACTATTTGAAAGTGTTCAGAAGGTTTTCAATCCTGTTGCTTTGGAGAAGCAACTAGTGTCCACTTGACAGTTCCATGATAGGACAGCTAAGATTGGGAGCTCACATGTGAAGGATTATGGGTATAAAGCAACTGTCACGATGTGGTATACCATCACACTCTTGGTTACGAACATTTGAAAAAGGTGGACAGGAAAAGACTAGCTGGTCCATCAAGCCTACACCACACCATGATGGCTTGACTATTATGGCTAAATGCTCCTTCTCTCCTGCTCACCGCACAACCACACCCACAGAGTTAGCCCTGAAAATGGAGACAGGGATCACAACGTGCAGTTAATCCATGCCAGTTGAGTTGAATGCAGGCAGCACACCAGCTTTGTGCTGCCTGCTAATTACAATGATTTCTGCATGCAGCCAGCAATCCCAGAGCTATTTACCAACTTACACTACTTAAATCTAGCCTGCACCTCTTAAAGGGGAGGTACATTGTGGCTGGTGTAGGTGCTGTAAGTCATTCTGCAACTGAATCTGACCTAAGAAAGAGAGACGAATGGCTGGCCATAGGTAACAGCAGGCCTCCAGGTTTTCAGACACTGCACTGAAGGTCTTCGTGGAGGAGGTGGAAAGGAGTAGAGATGTCCTGTATTCACAGAAGGGCAGGAGACTGTCCAGACACATGATGAGAAGGCATGGAGGTAAATGCTAGTGATGTAGTGAATGTGGTCTACATGAATTTTAGTAAAGCATTTGACAAGGTCCCGTATGGCAGACTTGTCAGTAAAATGAAAGCCCATAGGATACAGGGGATTGTGGCAGGTTGAATCCAGAATTGGCTCAGGGACAGCAAACAAAGGGTAGTAGTCGACAGAAGTTTTTGTGAATGGATAGCTGTTTTCAGTGGCGTTCCACAGGGCTCAGTGTTGGGTGCCTTGCTGTCTGTAGTATATGTTAATGATTTGGACTTAAATGTGGGAGGTATGATTGGGAAATTTGCTGATGACACAAAAATTGGCCATGTAGTTGATAGTGAAGAGGATAGCCGTAGACTCCAGAATGATATCAATGGTTTGGTTGAATGGGTGGAAAAGTGGCAAATGGAATTCAATCCAGAGAAGTGTGAGGTAATGCACTTGGGGAGGGCAAATAAAGTGAGGGAATACACAATAAATGGGAGGATATTGAGAGGTGTAGAAGAAGTGACAGACCTTGGAGTGCATGTCCACAGGTCTCTAAAGGTGGCAGGACAGGTAGAGAAAGTGGTGAAGAAGGCATATGGAATGCTTTCCTTTATTGGCCGAGGTATAGAATTCAAAAACAGGGATGTAATGCTGGAACTATATAAAATGCTGGTTAGGCCATAGCTGAAATATTGCGTACAGTTCTGGTCATCACATTACAGGAAGGACATATTGGCTCTGAAGAGAGTACAGAGGACAAGAGTACAAGAATGTTGCCAAGGCTTGATAGTTGCAGCTATGAGGAAAGGTTGGATCAGCTAGGCTTGTTTTCCATAGAACAGAGGAGGCTGAGGGGTGACTTAATAGAGGTGTACAAAATTATGAGGGGCCTAGATAGAGTAGACAGGAAGGACCTGTTTCCCCTAGCGGAGACGTCAATTACCAGGGGGCACAGATTCAAGGTGATTGGTAGAAGGTTTAGAGGGGACATGAGGAAAAACCTTTTCATCCAGAGGATGGTGGGTGCATGGAATTCACTGCCAGGAATGGTAATGGAGGCAGAAACCCTCAATTCTTTTAAAAAGTACCTGCGCCTGCACCTGAAGTTCTGTAACCAGCAAGGCAATGGACCAGGTGCTGGAAAGTGGGATTAGATTGGGCAGTTCGTTTTTTTTCCGGCTGGCATGGACACAATGGGCTGAATGGCCTACTTCTGTGCCATAATTTTTCTATGGTTCTATGCTTCCAGTCCCAAGAGCCTGGATGCAGTGCCAGTAGAAGTTCAATGACCTCACAAGCGTGGTCAAGGTCAGTGAATGCATCTTCAAATGCCATATCCTGCATATAACTGTACCACTGGCCTCACCCTCTGCTCAATTCACCAGAACCCCATCAATCACCTGCCAACAATTTTTATCAATCAGGAATCATACCTAACATTCATATGTTTCACCTCACCCTGACACATTTCACACTGATGCAACCCTCACACCCACATATCACAGATTGCACATATTGGCAGCTATTCAACCATGACAACCATATTATCCAAAATGATTGCACAATGACTAACATGCTTTCCTCACTCTTGCAGGACAAGTGCCACACAACCAGAGGTGGCAGGAACTAACTGGAGAGGGAGAGGTATGCCTGCATGTCCTAACCCCCATGGAGTTGACAATTTTTGTCATTGTGGGAATGACCATTGCTGTGGCCATGTCCACTGGTGAGGCTGAAGCCATTAAAGGTGATGGTATCTTCATAACTAATCCTCTTTCTCACATTCCACTTTGCCATCATTCCACACTCCCGTCTGACTTACAAGCTACAAATAGTTTAAGCATGCACTTCTTACTTTCTCCTCGCCCCTCACCCAACACTTGTCCCTTTTTTCATTTCAGATCTCCAAGAAGTATAACCTGCCCAGGCACTGGTGGAAGAGCAAGATGACAATGAAGATGAAGAAACACTGTCGCTTAGTTTTACATTTGCAGCCACCAGCTCTGATACTGGCACTGCATGTAATTTAGAGGATAGCGCAGAGGAAGGATCTGCGTGTGGTGAGACATTGGGCACAAGTGTGCTGCAGCCGGGGAAGGAGGAATGGAGAGCACAGGTACCAGTACGCTGGAGGGCAAGGTCACACACTAGTTCTGCTGCAGAAGACTCAGATGATTACTTCAATGCGACAGGCTACAGAAAAAGCTGATAGATGCACACACCTGAATGCTTGGTGCAGTGGGAAGCCTGCCAAGAAACCTGGGTTCAACGCCAAGGTGCATTGAGGAGTTGGCACCAACTTGCACAAATCTTGAAGCTCATCCTTTCCAGGATGGAAAGGGTGACCAACTCCATTAATGCGCTTGTGCAACCAACCATAACACAACATCTGATGGCCAATATCTCAGCTGCCATTGTAGCACGAGCAGCAGTACTCAATCTCTCAGTGCTGCAGTGGAAGCTTAGACTGCTGCTGTCATGTCTCTGTATACCAGTGTTCAAAGGGGCTTCTACGATGTTACAGCAGTCCAGCAATTTGTTCTCCAACATATTGCTAAGATTGCTGAGGCGCCACCCCGGCGAGCAACAGTGGCTCCATTGAGCATAAAACCTCTGTCCTCTCACCAGATGACAGCATTCATGCTTACATCCCTGCCACTCCACCTGTGCCATTGCTGGTGCCTGCCAGTCAGCCAGCCAGCCCATGCTGCTGCCACTCATGTCCTGGTGGTGCAGTCTGAAGCCAGGCCTTCTAAGGCCAGAGCTACTGGAGATTTTCCTGCAAGATCATCTGCAGTCTCCCCCACTGAAAGTCAGTATCCATCCAGCACCCATACTGCAGCCATTGGGATAGAACCTCGTAGGAGCACTAGGACAGGCAAAGGGGGTGCATGGATGATAGGCACCAAGAGAATGCACATGGGTGATTAGTTTATTTTTGTATGCAATATGGCATGGTTTCATTTATAAATTTGGATTGGAATATGTATTTTTGTGCTTGTTTTTATTTTTGCATTGTGGGAAAGAGGATGAGTTGACAGAGATAGGGAGTGTGGGACTGTTGGTGAATGGGGAATTGAGTTACCAGTATCATTCTTGAATTGATTTTTCATGTACAACACCAAGCAGAAAGGGACTGTGTAGGTTGCAGCCTCCCTTCCTCTTCCTCCTCCATCTCCTCCTCCTTGTCTGCCTGCTTCTCAGCTGCTGATCGAATAGATCATGTCAAGGGCTGGTCCCTCATGATGGCAAGGTTGTGCAGTATGCAACAGACCATGACAATTTTTGAAACCCACCCAGTTGAGTACTGCAGGGCTCCTTCAGAGCAGTCCAGGCAGCAGAATCGTTCTATCAGATTTCTTGTCTTGCTGTATGATTGTTGCAGACCAGAGACATGAGCCATGTTGTCAGTGGATAACCCTTGTCACCCAATAGCCACACTCTGGTTTGCCATAGTTGTTGAAATACAACTGGCACAGCAGCCTGCCACAATAATAACGCATTGTGACTGCTGCCAGGATACTGGGCATTGATAAGCATGATGGGCAGTCTGTAGTTGTTGTATTGTTGCATTAAGAGTGATTCCCTTTAAGAATTCAATATGCTTTGCTTAAGGTAACACAAAGAAACTCATGACAGTAGTCACACATCAGCTGGATGCTGAGGCAGTGGAATAGCGTATAGGTTCAAGTATAGGTTCAGGTAGAGTTGACATGGAGTACACGCAATGTGTGTACAGTCAGTTGCAAACCCTCATGCTCATTCCACCGACTTCTCTCTGGCAAAAGGGAATGAAATGAAGTTATCTCTCTTTGCATGAAGAGCCTCAGTGACCTCCCTTATGCAGCAAACTGTGAGATGTTTCTAATAGCTCTAGCAGCAGCCTGGAACAAGCCAGACACATAAAAGTTCATTGCCACGGTTACCTTCACAGCCACTGGCAATGTGATCCTCGCCATGCTCTGAGGTTGCAGTTGTGGCTGCAGAAGTTGTTAGATTTCAGTGAGGACATCCTTAGTGAAATGCAGACATCTCAAACACTGGTCTTTGCTGAAGTTCAGGTAGGAGAATTGATCTCATCGGTCTCACTGATCTCATTGAAACATATAAAATTGTTAAGGGCTTGATAGTGTTGATGCTGGGAGGATGTTTCCCCTGGCTGGTGAGTCTAGAACTAGGTTTCACAGTCCCACAATAAGGGGTTGACCACTTGGGATTAAGAGGAGGAGATATTTCTTTTATTCTTCTTCACTCAAAGGATTGTGGATCTTTGGAATTCTCTAGCCCAGAGGGCTGAGAATGTTCAGTCATTGAACGTGTTCAAGATCGAGATTGATAAAGGAAGTTAAGGGATATGAGATAAAATATCAGCCATGATTATATTGAATGGCAGTGCAGGCTCAAAGGATTGAATGCCCTATGCCTGTTCCTACCTCTTATTTTATTTTACTCTTATGTATATAGACTCCTGTTGAGAGTCCTTCTCCCACTCTTCCTCCTCCATCTTCTAGCAGCCAGTCCTGCCCTGCATGGCCTCTGCTCATTCTGAGTCATGCTGATTTCTAAGAGGAAAGTTTATCAGTCTACCTATGGTTGGAAGCAACTGGTTAATGGAGAAATCTTGAAGTCAGCAGAAAAACACTTCAGCACCAACCAGACCACTCTCTGTAGACTTTTGAAGCTTTAAACAATGATAGAAAGCACCCCAAATTTGTAGAATTGCAGCAACGGCCAGAAGAAATAAATCAGCAATTAACCTGTAAGTAGTTAATGGGCTCGAGGGGCTGAATTGTCTGCTCCTGCTCCTAGTTCTTATGTTCTAATGTTCTGAACAGAGAGGCCAGACAAAGAGCAGGTTTGCAATACATTGTTGTACGCCATGGGGGAGTGTGCAGACGACATTCTCATAAGCCAAGGAATCGATGAGAAGCAGACTATTTATGCAGAAGTTATAAAATCTTTAGAACAGTATTTCAAAATCAGGAAAATCGTTATCATTGAACAGGCAAAGTTTAATGGTCACACCCAGAGAAAAGGGGAAAGCATCGATTCGTTTACTAATGACCTATACAAGATCGCAGAAGATCGTGAGTATAGAAGCTTGCGTGAAGAGTTGATTCGAGATAAAATCGAAGTCGGGGTTATAGAGGATGTGCTGTCAGATCAACTACATTCAAGGGGAGACCTGAGTTTACAAAAATGCCATTCAGTTGAGCAGTCAGGCAGAGATTAGAAAATTCAACCAACCCAAGTTTCGAAGGGACAGGGAGAGTCTGATCTCGAAGACATTCGACTCAGTTGAGTTTGTGAAAAAAAAGGAAAGGAATGGCGCCAAAAAGCTAGAAAGGCAGGAAAGGCATCCAGAGACAGCAGGACTGAATTGCACTCGGTGTGGCCGGGAAAGGCACCAGTGGGAAAATTGCCCAGCCAGGGAGGCGGAATGTTTCCTATGTAATTTGGACTCTTCGTCCAAAGGTAACTGCCAAAATCCACTGTTTGAGTCTAATTTCGTAAATATAGAGCTTTTCCCTAGTTTTGCCAAACTTTCATCCACTGATGCCATTGAGTGGATCTCTCTCTCCACTGCTATATTACGTTGAGTGCGGTCTGTACAGATTCTTATGGATTCATTTGGATTCTTTACTGGAACCATACCAGAGCACCATTTAGTAGGTTTTATTATTGCTGATATCACTCCTTGGTTCTGCATTGCTTCTATTTCTTTTTTAATCTTTTCCAGTAGTGGGTGTGGGATCTTTCTCATTGTGAATAAACACTCTGCCTCTTTCCTCAGAGTGATGTGATATTGTTTTCAATTTTCCCAATCCTCTAAATAGCTTCGGGAATTCAGCCCTAAAATCTCTCGGTTGCTTCGCTTGTCCCTTAATTTCTTCTACCATACGTAACAGTTGTAGGTCGATGAAAGCCATCCTGCTCAGTAATGAACAACTCTGATTCTTAATAATATGCAACGTTTCGGGAATCTCTTTATTCTTGTATCTTAAAGTCATTCTCAGTTCCCCTATAACTTTCAGCTCAATGCCTCCAGGCCCATATAGCTTCTTGTCTGTTGTTCTAAAGCTTCCCTTTTTTAGCCATGGTTCCTCATCCAATAAAACTGAAACCGCTGCTCTCATGTCCAACTTAAAGCTAGTTTTATTTTCTCCTACCATGATATCTGCTGTCCAGCATTTTTCATTTTCTCCTTGTATTTCTTCTAAGAAAGGAATTTCAATCCTTTGCTCATCTTGTACCTTGTTAATTATTTTGTTTAAATGATTTGTTCTTTTGCTGGTCTACAGCATTTGCTTCTTGCTGCGGCACATCAACTGGAAATGTCCCTATTTTTTATAAATTGTTGACAACATTTATAACACCATTTGAGAGATTCTGTTTCAACAGGTTACCATTTGGTATTACATCAGCACCTGAGATCTTTCAGAGAACAATGTCAAGGATCCTGGAATGTTTAGAGGGGATAATCTGTCACGTGGACAACGTCCTAATTCATTGAGCAAACCAGAAAGAATATGACAGAAGGATAAGAACAGTATTACAAAGATTAGAAGAAAGAAGCAGGTCTCATATTGAATGAGAAGTGTGTATTTTCACAACCAACAGTGGTCACATAATTGATGAGTCATGTATCAAGGCAGATCCACAGAAGACAAAAGCTATAAAAGATTTCCTAGAACCAAAGAACATAATGGAACTACAAAGATCATGCAAATGGTGAATCATGTAGGGAAAATCTTACCAAATTTAGCAACTATAAACGAGCCTTTGCAACAACTGCTAAAGAGCAGTAATATCTGGTGTTGGGGAGAATGCCAGAAAATATCCTTTGAGAAAATCAAAGAGATGTTAACTTCATCAGAGGTGTTAGTGCACAATGATCCAGAGCTAATGACCATAATTGCGGTGGATGCATCAGCAACAGGATTAGGTGCAGCCTTGTTTCAAGTCCAGATGGATGGAAGATGCAGACCTGTGTATTTTGCTTCTCATTTGTTAACTGAAACAGAACAGAGATATGCAGTCATTGAGAAGGAAGCATTGGCAGCAATATGGGCATGCAAAAAATTTTCAGACTATGTATTGGGCCTTAAGTTTAAGATTGAAAATGACCACAAACCACTCATGACATTGTTGAATTTGAAAGAGCTAGCAAAGTTACCTCCAAGGGTATAAAAATTTTGACTAAGTCTTATGAGATATAATACAATGACTGGATATGTTCCAGGTAAACAGCAGATGCGTTATCAAGAGCGACAAGTGGAAGACCTGGAGAAGGAAATGTCTTACTTCGGGAGGAAGCAGAAGTCTTTGCTTTAACAAAACTGAGAATTTACCGGCAACAGCTCAGAAATTGAGTGAAATCAGAAATTTGCAGGAAGAAGATGAAATATCAGAAAGAATAAGCAAATATTGTCAAAATGGTTGGCCATAATATATGCCACATAACCCGGTTTTAAGGAACTATCATGAGCAAAGGAGTCATCTGGGTATTGTGGATGATTTGCTACTCTACAACAGAAGATTGGTCATCCCAAGAGCTTTAAGATTGGATATCTTGCAGAAATTACACCAAGGTCATTTGTGTAATGTACAAATGTACGGTAAGAGCGAGAAACTCAGTATGGTGTCCTGGTATATCAAAAGAGATCGAAGAAATGATATCCAGATGCATCACATGTGCTACTACCAGACAACAGATGAGAGAGCCACTCAGGTCCTCTTCGTTTCTGTCTAAACCATGGGAGCATCTAAGAATGGATCTTTTACAGCATAAAGGGAAGATGTTCCTTATCGTCATTGACTATTACTCAAGATGGGTTAAAGTTAAGCTACTACTTGGCCAGAGTTCAGAAGCTGTGATCAATTCTTTGAGAGAAATTTTTGCTACACTTGGCATTCCAGATATTGTGATATCTGACAATGGGCGCAATTTGCGAATGACTGTTTCAAAGAGTTTACTGAAACATACAGATTGCTCATGTCACCAGTTCACTGAGGTACCCTCAGGCCAATGGAGAAGCAGAGAGAGGTGTAGGAACTGTGAAGATGTTATTGAAGAAAAACAAAAATTTTCAACTGGCACTGCTAAGCAAAGATTTCGACCAAGACTAGCATCTACACCACTCCAGAATGGATTAGCCCCATGCAAATTGTTAATGGGAAAAAGATTGAATACATGACCCGGGTTCGATTCTGGGTACTGCCTGTGCGGAGTTTGCAAGTTCTCCCTGTGACCGCGTGGGTTTTCGCCGGGTGCTCCAGTTTCCTCCCACAGCCAAAGACTTGCAGGTTGATAGGTAAATTGGCCATTATAAATTGCCCCTAGTATAGATAGGTAGTAGGGGAATTGAGGGAAGGTGGGGATGTGAGAGGGTAATGGGATTAATGTAGGATTAGTATAAATGTGTGGTTGATGGTCGGCACAGACTCAGTGGGCCAAAGGGCCTGTTTCAGTGCTGTATCTCTAAATAAAAATGAAAAAAATAAAATAAAAAATAAAAAAAATAAAATAAAAACAACTGCCTATACTCCCAAGTATACTGAAGCCATGAGTTAGTGCAGAAGACTTGGAAAAAGTGAGGGAGAGAGAGGATAGAGAGTGGTCAATTCAACCAGAGAATTATGATAGACACCACAGAGTGAGAAATCTGTCAGACATCAAACCCAGAGAATCAGTTTGGGTTAAAGACCAGAGTCGATGTGGAGTGATAGAGTGATAGAGAAATTACCCTATTCACGATCATACATTGTTCACACTGATCAGGGGATGATAAGAAGGAGCAGAAGATCATTGGTACTGGCACCGCAGAGAAACAAATGGAAGAGAATCAATCATCAGAGAGAGTTGATGAACCAGTGATGCTGCAGTCAACAGATAACCCAGAGGACAACAGGAATAGAGAACTTGAGTCATCGAATAGTTCCATTCAAATACAAGAAAGTGAGGTGGAAGAACTAAAAGATGGAAAACCTCAAACATCTGCAAGTGAAAGGAGAACACGTTGCGGCAGAGTCGTGAAAACACCACAGTGTTGCTCAACCTGATGAATGAAGTCAGAGACTTGGAGGGGAGATGGAGTATAATGTGATATAGGTTTGATGAAGAGTGCAGGAAGGCATGCCAGGAGGAGCACCAGGCATACCTCAAAATGAGGTGTCAACCTGAAGAAGCTACAACCCAGGACTACTTCCATGCCAAACAGCATAAGCAACATGCAATAGACAGAGCTAAGTGAGTGGTCCCATAACCAATGGATCAGATCTAAGCTCTGCAGTCCTGCCTCATCCAGTCATGAATGGTGGTGGACAATTAAACAATGAACTGGAAGAGGTGGCTCCACAAATATCCCCATCCTCAATGATGAGGGAGCCCAGCACATCAGTGCAAAAGATGAGCATGAAGAATTTGCATCCATCTTCAGCCAGAAGTGATGAGTGGATGATCCATCTCGGCCTCATCCTGAAGTCCCCAGCATCATAGATGCCAGTCTTCAGCCAATTCGATTCGCTTCATGTGATGTCAAGAAATGACTGAGGGCACTGGATACTGCAAAGGCTATGGGGCCCTGACAATATTCCGGCAATAGTACTGAAGACCTGTGCTCCAGAACTTGCCCCTAGCCAAGCTGTTCCAGTACAGCTACAACACTGGCATCTACCCTGCAATGTGGAAAATTGCCCAGGTATGTCCTGTACACAAAAAGCAGGTCAAGTCCAACTCGGCTTATCACCGCCCCATCAGCCTACTCTCGATCATCAGTAAAGTGACGGAAGGTGGCATCGACAGTACTATCAAGTGGCACTTGTTTAGCAATAACCTGCTCAGTGACACTCCTGACCTCATTACAGCCTTGGTTCAAACATGGACAAAAGAGCTGAATTCAAGAAATGAGGTGATAGTGACTGCCGTTGACATCAAGGCAGCATTTGACCGGGTATAGCATCAAGGAGCCCGAGAAAACTGGAATCAATGGGAAACCGGGGGAAAACTCTCTGCTGGTTGGAGTCATACCTAGTGCAAAGGAAGATGGTTGTGGTTGTTGGAGGTCAATCATGTCAGCTCCAGGACATCACTGCAGGAGTTCCCATGGGTAGTGTCCGAGGTCCAACCATCTTCAGCTGCTTCATCAATGACCTTCCTTCAATATAAGGTCAGAAGTGGGGATGTTTGCTGATGATTTCCCAATGTTCAGCACTATTTGCAACTCCTCAGATACTGAAGCAGTCGGTGTCCAAATGCAGCAAGACCTGGACAATATCCAGGCTTGGGCTGATAAGTGGCAAGTAACATTCGCGTCACACAAATGCCAGGCAATGACCATCTCCAACAAGAGAGAATCTAACCATCTCCCCTTGACATTCAATGGCATTACCATCGCTGAATCACCAATATCAACATCCTGGGGGTTATCATTGACCAGACACTGAACTGGAGTAGCCATATAAATACCATAGCTACAAGAACAGGTCAGAGGTTAGGAATCCCGCGGCGAGTAACTCATCTCCTGACTCCCCAGAGCCTGTCCACCATCTCCAAGGCACAAGTCAGGAGTGTAATGGAATACTCTCCACTTGCCTGGATGGGTGCAGCTCCAACAACACTCAAGAAGCTCGACACCATCCAGGAGAAAGCAGCCCGTTTGATGAGCACCCCATCCACAAACATTCACTCTCTCCACCACCGACACACAGTGGCAGCAATGTGTACCATCTACAAGATGCACTGCAGTAACGTGCCAAGACTCCTGAGACAGCAACTTCCCCCGCGACCTCCACCACCTGAAGGACAAAGGCAGAAAATGCATGGGGGGGAGAACGCCATCACCTGCAAGTTCCCCTCCAAGCCACACACCATCCTGACCTAGAACTATATCGCCGTTCCTTCACTGTCGCTGGGTCAAAATCCTGGAACTCCCTTCCTAACAGCACTGTGGGTCTCCCTATTCCACATGGACTGCAGGGGTTCAAGAAGGCAGCTCACCACCACCTTCTCAAGGTCAGTTAAGGATGGGCAATAAATGCTGGCCTAACCAGCGACACCCACATCCCATAAATGAATAGTTACGACCAGGTGAGGCAGGGGTCTAGGGCTCCCTCTCAGCCTTTGCCTGGTTTGGCCATAACAGGGTTTTATTTTTAAAATACCATGTTTTTAGCTTCCCCTCGGTGAATCCTTGTTCACCGCTCTCTAATTATAATAGCAAAAAAATCAACCAGACGCGTTTTCTTAGATTTAAACAAGAAAGGTGTTATTTTATTAACCTTAAAACTGGCCTTACAGTTGTCTTGCAGTTCTCGTTGTGGCCCAATGCACTTTCAAACTTGTTTAGCTACGGGAATCTTCTCTCTTGAGGTTTGAGTGGTTTCAGTGGATCCCCTGGAACATTGTGAGAGAGTGAGAGGGAGAGACCTTCCCTTCTCTGTTGTCTTCAAATTGCTCTCTGCTCAAAACTGTTCTGAGAGCACAATTCAAAACTCCAAGTTGGCCAGCAGGTTAGTCATGTGACTAACTCTTTACTTGGAACAACCTCTCCTGCAATTTGTGGATTTCAAAGCTCTCAGTGGTTGCGGGGGGTGGGGGAAGGGTGGGGTGGCGGTGGTGTAGTGCTTTCCCTTATACAGACAAGGTGTGGATCACTGTTGCCCAGACCAATCTCTGTTAATTGAATCAGTGAGCAGTTTCCATTGTCTCTTTTTTTCAACTGTCTTTTAGAATGCAAAACGAGCAGTCATGTTTCAGTGGCCTTTTGAACCAAGCTATTTTTTCAGTCCAGTAACAGTTTAAAATTCATGTTCCATATGATGAAATCAACATGTCTCACTTTGGGAGGTGTGGTTTTCAGGGCAGAAATAAAAAAGAGGTTGTTGCTGGGTAGATTATGTAAATAGACTGTAAGCATCTTTACAGGATGTGATAACATGAATTGGACAGAACCTTGTGTGAGGAGTATTGTAGTGGAAGCCATAGATGCTAGACAGTTGTAAATAAACTCCAGTTACCATAACTCACAAGCTAATATCTTTATTTGGTACAAAGTGTATAGTAACCCGGATATTACAGTTTTTATAAACAAAAGTAAAAGAACAATTGAAGAGTGGGTAGGATCACTCAGGGATGATAGGGAACTTGAGTTATGAAATTACAAGAATGATCATTTTCATGCTGGGAGAGTGGCTCATGCCTGCAACGGCACAGGATCAGGAACCATTTCTATGGAGGCCTGTAAATTCAGAGTGGTGCCATGTCACTTTGACGGTGGAAAGAAGATATCAATGGAAAGTGAAATGAAGAGGATTGTAAAGCGAGCAAATCCAGTTTACCACCAGGTGGTTAAGGTTAAAATTAACCTCAATAAATCGGTGTACGTAGTGAATGGAATGATGCCGAAGGGTTAGAAGGAACAGAGAGAATATATAATTCCTCAAAAGTATGAATGTGGGTAAATAAAGCCATAAAAAACCAGTAGCATTTTTGCGTTTGATAAGTAGGATCATAGGCTACAAAAGCCAAGAGTTAATGATAAAAATGTGCAATTCTTAATTTGTCAATGGAAAACCAAGTTTCCTTCCAACTCACACACTGTCTGACTTGTTATTCATTGTCACTGGATCAGTATCTTGGAACTCTCCACAACATCATTGTTTTAGCAACAAGAACTGTAGCAATTGCAGGAGAAGGTCCACCACCTCTCAGGGCAACCAGAAATGGGCAAGAAATGCAGCTTTGCCAGGGATGCAAAAATCCTAAGAACACATTTTTAAAAATGTACAAAGCAATGGTTAAGCCACAGAATATTTTATGTCGATTTGGGTGTAATGTCCTTCTGGACTCTACTGAGGTTCAGCCAGGTTTAGTGTAATGTATAAGGCTTAGACTGAGACAGTGGGCTGAATTTTATTCTCCCACTGCCGGGAGCAGCTGCGGGTGAAAAAAATGGCCACCCGCCCGCACGGGCCTCGTGCCGCCACACCACCGTGATCTAGCACATGGTGGCTCATTTAAATATGCAGGGTGGGCTGCCCCCACCCCCCCAATCATGTGATGGGGGCGGCCTCAGCGACACCGTGAATGGTGTCAGCTGCCTCTGCGCAGGCACTGGCACTGCAGATATGAACCCCGTACCGCACCCCCAACTGCACTGAAAATAAATGTCTGACCCATTCCCCTCCCCCAATATACTGCAAGTAAATGGTCGGCCCGTTCCCCTCACCCTCAGAAAACACTTAAATTGAAGAGTTGACTTCCTCCCCCACAACTGCACAAAGTGCAGAGATCAGCCCTTCACCCGCCCCCATCTCCCCCGCACACTAGAAATGCAGAGTTGACCCCATTGCCCCTGCCCTACTGCACTAAAAATCCAAAGATTCCCTCTTCCCCATCTTCGTGATGCCAGCTTTCCTTGGAGGGGAAAGTGAAGGCGCATGAGTGCTGCACGTCACACGGAAGATCCTGGACAGCCGGTAAGACCATGGGGAATTGCAGGTAAATATATTCATGAGGTTTATTTAAATATTTAACATCAGGTCCCATCATCGAGCGGTGGTGGGGGTGGGGGGTGGGTTGCCCCCACGGAGTCTCGCCACCGCTGGCAAGATCGGGCCTGGCAATCCTAGTATTGGGCTCCGTGGCGGACCACTGCAGCTGCAATCTTCCGCCTCTCCCCGCACCCACCGCGGAACCCGACGGCGGGAGCTCAACAAAATTCAGCCCAGTGTGATGAGACAAAGCAGCAGGCTTTGAACATAAAGGCTTCTTCTTTATTCTGTTTTAGTTTCACTTTCCCTTTGCTAGCATATGTGTTCTCCTGTAGCCTCCAGTGTACACAATGCACAATGCAATTGAAATTTCAAAACACTACAACACTACATCAGGTATCCCATTACAAGAAGAATTTCAAGCCGTAGTGTACAAAGTAGATTCACCAGGATAGTACGAGGAAAAACAAACTAGTTATGAGTAGGCACTTGAAATATTGGGGGCATTTTCACTGTAACGGTGGACAGTAAAGGAGATTTAATAAAAGTTTCTTCAAATTATTAAAGGTTTTAATAGGATGAATAAGGAAAAATGATTTTCCCTAGTTAGGCATCAGTCAAAATGAGTCATCAATTTAAAACCAGCATTAAGAGTTGGGAGAGAGACTTGGAGAAATATTTATATAGAGAGCATTGTGGGAGCATGTCAACCTTTTCCGCAAAGAATAGTTGAGGCAGAAACCACTTCATCTATTAAGGGAAGAACAGATGAACATTTGAATGAGAGGAAGATGTAGGGCTATGGATAGAAAGTAGCACAGCGAGATTAGTTTTGGATTGTTCTCGCAAAATCTCCAGCTCAGACATGATGGGCTAAATGACCTAATTCTGTGCTATAAACTTTTATGATTCTGTAGTTCTAAATGTTCTGCTTGAAGTAGGATTTCTATAAAAAACAGTTTGTGAAGTATACCAGTTGATCCTATATTACAGCAAATGCGATAAGCTCATGGATGTCCGTGTCGCTAAGATTTAGACCATCTATGTCATTGCCTCTGCTGCGTTCCTCCTTACCTTGTTGCCACCCAAGCCAATCTATGTTTGAATATCTCCAATTAGCTTTCCACCTCTGCAACAGCACTGAAACAGGTGCAACTAAAGTCGCAAATCACGTCTTGTGTGACTGTGACCATGGGTCCCTATCTCTCCTCATCCTCCTTGACTTGTCTGTAGCCTTTAAAATGTTCATTTACACGTCCTTCTCCATTGCTATTTCACCATTACCCAGCTGAGTAAAACACCCTCTCTTGTTCCACTCTTACCTATCCAATCATAACCAGAGCATCTCCAGCAATGGCTTTCCTTGCTGTCCCCAAACCACTTTCTTTGGAGTCTCCCCTAGGACTTATATTTTTTTCTTCATCAACATGTTGTGTTGTCAGACTGCTTGTTTGACATCCAGTCCCAGATGAGCTATAATGTCATTCAGTTACACATTCTGAAGACCAAAGCCATCTTATTTATATCTTCCCAAAGTCCTCCACATAAATGCCTTTCCTTTATGAACCCTGTTTGTTGCACTTCAGGTGAAGTAATGGTAGCGGATCCAAAGTATCTCTGAGGAATTTCCCAGTTTATGTATTGGCTTAATAGTCAATGCGGTGGTCTGACATATATCTCCAATGCATTGTGCTACATTGTGGTGGGGCATTGGAGTTATCTGTGATTGCTTACTCTCAGAATTGTTAATCTCAGCAATACCATCATGGGACAAACAGAGGCCAGATAATATTCGAATAGCAAGTAAATAAAATCAAAGACAAAGGTACCTCAGGCCAAAGGTAACCTCAGGGCAGTACAGTGGCGCAGTGGTTAACACTGCAGCCTCACAGCTCCAGCGACCCGGGTTCAGTTCTGGGTACTGTCTGTATGGAGTTTGTAAGTTCTCCCTGTGACCGCGTGCTCTGGTTTCCTCCCACAGCCAAAGACTTTCAGTTTGATAGGTAAATTGGCCATTGTAAATTGCCCCTAGTGTAGGTAGGTGGTAGGAGAATGGTGGGGGTGTAGTAGGGAATACCGATTAGTATAAATGGGTGGTTGTTGATCGGCACAAACTCAGTGGGCTGAAGGGCCTGTTTCAGTGCTATATCAATAAATAAATTGCAACCCACTGCAGGCTGGTAGAATAATATTGGAAGAACATTGGAATAAATCATTTGTCTGCTTCTAATGTGTGGGAGATCAACAAAAGATTAGGAGCAAAAAGAATTAATAATTTTGCAATAAATAAAACATAACCAATCTTTATTCTTTATGAGTTTCAAAAATGTTGAGAAAAACTGGATTATAAACTGCAATCCAGTTCTTATTAACATCCTTAGAAAGGCTATCTTGTCTGTGGGTATCTCTGTTTGGAGTTATTTTATTGTTTTCTGGCCAGAATAGCACAATAGAACTGATACAGTCAAGCTATCCATCAATACCTGTAGCTTCCTAAGCTAATTTTCATTGATAGCATTGCTTTAAAAAATAAAATAGATGTTGCTATTGATATATCTGCAGTCCACAATTCTATTGTCAGTTACTTAATGAGAACTCTGTGTATTCTGTGTATAATTTGTCATAACTGAAATTTGATGCACTTTTAACTGAAATTCATTTTGCATGGCTGTATGCTTTTAATCGGTAATGATTTATTGGATAGTGTCTCCTGTTCTACCTGGCAGCTGGTCATAGGATTGCTGCTAATGTGCAATAACAGCAACAGTATCTTAGGGAATAATTGTTTGACGTTTAATCATTTTTCATGTCCTAGACACAGTTGTCAGACAAAGGCTGTTCCTTTCTTTGACAATGACTAGAGCATTTTGTCAGCTGAAAAGAACTTTGGTTTTATTTCTGCTGTGGGGTAAAGTAAAATGTTATCACAACTATTTGCACAGCTGGTTAAATAAAATGAAGTTCACAAGAAAACAAGGTAGAGACTGATGAGGGAGGCCACTCGGCCTATTTTAACTCGTCCAGCCAGAATAAAACACTTACACCACCACCATATCAAATCTCCTGTCTCTTGAATGAGTCCAGAAATGGAGCTGCTGTTGGAGGACCAAAAAGGGGGAAGGTGGCGCTATCTTCCCAATTAAGTGTATGGGCCCAGGAGAACATAGTTACAGTGCTCCAGGGAAGCACTGACAAAATTTGCCAGTTCTGAAGAAGGGTCACTGACCTGAAACGTTAACTCTGCTTCTCTCTCCACAGATGCTGCCAGACCTGCTGAATATTTCCAGCATTTCTTGTTTTTATTTCAGATTTCCAGCATCCGCAGTATTTTGCTTTTATTTCAGCACTACCTGTTGCTGTCCAGATTACTAGAGCACTGAACATTTTTGCTCTGGGTTTCTCCAGGCTCCCTACAGGATATCAGTAGCATTAGCCAATCTGCAATCCATATTAGCACTAAACAGATAACTGATGCCTTGTCTGCTGGAGCAAACGCATTCTTCCCCTCAGCATCTGGAAGCCGCAAAATAGGGCTCTGGGGTTCACAGAGGTTGCAAAATTCCCCTAAGTTCAGACTTTGTTCCTGTGTGCTCCTGCCCACAAAGTTGCAGCTTTTATGAAACACAATGGGTATTACACATTCATATGTATATATGTGCAATTGGTCTAGAATAACTAACAGCGTACTATGCAAGTCTGTGCCTTACATTTTGGATGATGTCACCAACGGTGCTGCATTGATAAGGAAGAGGAAGGAACTAAGCTGGATACTTGGGGGACACCAGATTTAATGGTGTTGGGACAGGCTATGATTGCATTGTTAAGAATGGAACCAAGTGAGGGAAAAAGACCCACTAAGCTGGACAATGGAGGAGTGGTGTTGGATGAAGACGGTGTGCTTGATGGAATCAAGAGCTGCAGAGGGATTGAGAAGGATAAGGAGTGATAGGGCAGCATGACCACAGTCATAGAGGATGTCACTTGTGACTTCCTACACATAAAGATCAGGCACTTCATCTTGAAGTTACCTTGACAACAGAGTGATGACTTATTTCCCCCCTCCCCACCCAAACAGAATAGTCAGTAGCTTATTATCAGACAAGGACCGAGTTGAGACCTTCCTACCTTATTGCACAGGTTTGATGGACCAGCTGGTTTTATTCCTGCCTGTCAATTTCATACGTTTGTATGCACAATAGGTACCAGAAACTCCTCATGAATTTCAATGATGAATATATTGCCACCACCCTCCTCACATACAATGGTATTGTGTGGGCCCCAGTTGCGAATCCTTTATATTCAAAATGAATCCCCCTAATGTCATATGCAAGGTCATTCAGAAGCATGTAAGATATTCATAGGTGTTAGATAATGTTTTATTGAACACAACTGAAGAATTTTCTATAGTCCATCTAAGTGAAATAAGCATCATCTATCTGTAACATTACAATGGCCTGAATTTTCCAGTAAGAATAATAGTGAGGCAATTAGCACTCACCGTTATTAAGGAGTAAATCAGACAGCAACCTTGGGCACATGCAAAGTTAAACACGGAAATCAGGAAGCTGCTGTCTGAATTGCCCTGTTTCTCCAGGAGCTTCACTCTAATAGTATGTCACCAAGAATTGTGCATTGACAATAACATGGAAGGCATGATCTGTGGTACCTACCCATTAGATACCCATTAAACATGACAGAAAAAGTTAGGGCTTATCCACTCAAGTGTAAGTGAATTTATAATGGTGTGGTAAATCTAAATTGCTGCCAAATAACCTCTCTGGCACTGAAAATTTACTTTTAAAAGCGTGAAGTCTCATTTCTACAGATTTAAATATTATTGGAGATTTTAAAAAAATTAAAAATTGAATTTTTAAAAAACTTTTTCCTTCTTTTACTTCGCTCCCTGAATCCCATCTTCCTTTTCCTCTCTTTATTTTGCTTTCTACATGTGATTTGGCTTTGAGTTAAGTATTCTAACTTTCACTTCCTGGTTTATCCTCTGGGCTGAATCTTGTGGCGCCGGCAGGGCTCCCAGCATGGGCCAAAAAGGCGGGGGGAATACCGCCTTGGCCATTTGGAGCCCCCTAGCTTGATTCTACAGTGCCAGGCCAATTAACAGCCCAGCCCCAGTATTCCCATCCTTTTAAAGATGGGGATCCCACGTCCAAGAGCTGCCAGCCAATCACAAGGCCAGCAGTTCAGTAGTATCGGCAGTGCCACCAGGAGTGGTGGCCACTGCTGGTACTGCACCATACCTTGGACCCAGGCCCAGCGCTGGAGACACAGACCTGTGCTAAGTGAGGCAGCATCGTGGGGGCCAATCCAGCAGGCTCAAGCAATGGTAGGAGAAGGGGGGTCATTCAGTACAGGCAGTGGGGGGGGGTCCAGGGAGGTGGGTTGTTTGCTGGCAGGAGCCTTCCGTGGGCCACAGATTGCCCACAGAGGAGGGCCTACCCAAAGCCAGCAGGGAGGTCGCCTCGTCTTACTGGGGAGGCGGAGGCCTCCGCCCTCCCGCCGCTGGCATTAAGTTGTTAATAGGCTTCTTAAGGGGCTCTATTGGCCTCTGGTCAGGAAGGCCATCTTCACCCTATCCCGTCCCGACAAAATTTTGCTGCGATGTGAAGGCGACGGGCTCTCTGCTCCCCCCGCCTCTCATCACAATGCTGTGGGTCCTCCTGCCTCATAACCCATCTCCTGGGGGCCCATAAAATTCAGCCCTCTGTGTGGTTCAGTAAGGAATCAGGAGCCACCCCATTGCTTACCCAGCCTGGTCATATAGTCCCAGACTCCAAGTAGAGGGCACTTCATTGTTTGTTGCATAGCATCAGTATTTTCTGTGCAATGGGTGTCATTTTGATACCAAAATATATGTATGCTTCTGGTGTGGGCCATGCCAAATGACATTGTGAGTAGTTTGTTTGCACAGGCGCTGGGAGCACATGCTGCAAGTGTGCAGATGTCAGTCATCCTATAAAGCAGATATTATGCCAGCGGTGACATTTTCAGTCTCAGCGCTCCAGTTACTGCCCTCTCTTGGCGTTGCAGATCTAAACATGGGTTCAGCAGCAGGAAGGACCCCCACCAGCACTATTAAAAGGGATCATCAACTACTTTCAGGTTAGCTGCTGATTGATTTCTACTGCCTGTTGCTGAGTTATAGAGTCATAGATTCATTTACAGCACCGAAGGAGGCCATTCAGCCCATTGAGTCCATGCCGGACTATCCCATCAGTCCCACTCCTCCGCTCAATCCCCGTAGCCCTGCAAGTCTATTTCCCTCACGTGGCCATCCAACTTCCTCTTGATGTCATTGATTGTCTCCGCTTCCACCACCCTTGTGGGCAGCGAGTTTCAGCTCATTACCGTCCGCTGCATAAAGAAGTGCTTCCTCATATTCCCCTGCATCTTTTTCCCAAAATTTTCAATCTGTGTCCCCTAATCCTTGCACCATTAGTTAATGGGAAAAGCTTTTCCTTGTCTAACTTATCTAAGCCTGCATAGTATACATGGATTTCCAGAAGGCTTTTGATAAAGTCCCCCACAGGAGGTTGGTTCGCAAAATTAAAGCACATGGGATAGGAAGTGATATGCTGGCATGGATTAAGGATTGGCGAACAGGCAGAAAATAGAGAGTAGGAATAAACGGGTCATTCTCACATTGGCAGGCTGTAATTAGTGGGGTACCACAGGGCTCAGTGCTTGGGCCCCAACTGTCCACAATATATATCAATGATTTGGATGAGGGCACCAAATGTAATATTTCCAAGTTCGCGAATGACACAAAAGAGGTGGGAATGTGTGTTGTGAGGAAGATGCAAAGTGGCTTCAAGGGGATTTGGACAGACTTTAGTGAGTGGGCAAAAACGTGGCAGATGGAATATAATGTGGAAAAATATGAGGTTATCCATTTTGGGAAGAGGAACAGATATCCAGAGTATTTCTTAAATGGTAAGAGATTAGAAAGTGTAGATGTACAAAGGGACCTGGATGTTCTCGTCAATAAATCACTCAAAGCTAACATGCAGGTGCAGCAAGCAATTAAGAAGACTAATGGTATGTTAGCCTTTATCGCAAGAGGATTTGAGTACAGGAGTAGTGAAGTCTTGTTTTATTTGTTAAGAACCTTGGTTAGACTGCACCTGGAGAACTGTGTGCAGTTTTGGTCTCCTTACCTTAGGGAGGATATTATTGCCATAGAGGGAGTCCAATGGAGGTTCACCAGACTTGTTTCTGGGATAGCAGGACTGTCCTATGAAGAGAGATTGGGGAAACTGGGCCTGTATTCTCTCGAGTTTCAAAGAATGAGAGGTGATCTTATTGAAACCTACAAAATACTTGAAGGGATAGACAGGGTAGATGCAGATAAGATGTTTCCACTGGTTGGGGAGTCTAGAACCAGCAGACACAATTTCAAAATAAGGGGGAAGCCACTTCAGACAGCGATGAGGAGAAATTTCTTTACTCAGAGGTTGTGAATCTTTGTAATTCTCTACCCCAGAGGGCTGTGGAAGCTCAGTCATTGAGTATGTTTAAAGCAGAGATTGACAGATTTCTAAATACCAATGACATAAAAGAGATATGGGGATAGTGTAAGAAAGAGTCATTGAAGTGGATGATCAGCCATGATCGTATTGAAGGACGGAGGCAGCTCGATGGCTGTATGACCTACTCCTGCTCCTATGTTTCTGTTTCTGTGTCATAATCTTGTACATATCTATTAACTCTCCCCTCAATCCCCTTTGCTCCAAGGAGAACAATCCTAGCTAATCCAACCTAACCTTGTAGCTAAAATCCCCCATCCCCGGAACCATTCTGGTAAATCTCCTCTGCACCCTCTCAAGGACCCTTACATCCTTCTTAAAGTGTGGTGACCAGAACTGAATGCAATACTCTAGTTGGCGCCTAACCAGAGCTTTCTAAAGGTTCAGAATAACTTCCCTGCTTTTGTATTCAATACCTCTAATATGAAGACCAAGATCCCATATGCTTTACTAATCACTCTCTTGACATGTTCTGCCACCTTCAAAGATTGATGCATATGCACTCCAGGTCCCTCTGTTCCTGCACACTCTTTAGAACTGTGCCATTAAGTCTATATTGCCTCACCCTTCTCTGTATTAAATTCCATCTGCTACTTATCCGCATACTCCGCTCGCCTATCTATGTCCTGTTGCAGGTAATTCATATCATCCTCACTGTTTACCACTCCTCCAAGTTTTGTGTCATCAGCAAATTTTGAAATTTTACACTGTATTCCAAGATCCAAGTCATTTATAGGTAACAAAAAAAAAGCAGTGGCCCCAGTACTGACCCTTGGGGAACACCATCGTCTACCATCCTCCAGTCTGAAAAAGAACCATTTTTAGATTAGATTAGAGATACAGCACTGAAACAGGCCCTTCGGCCCACCGAGTCTGTGCCGAACATCAACCACCCATTTATACTAATCCTACACTAATCCCATATTCCTACCAAACATCTCCACCTGTCCCTATATTTCCCTACCACCTACCTATACTAGTGACAATTTATAATGGCCAATTTACCTATCAACCTGCAAGTCTTTTTGGCTTGTGGGAGGAAACCGGAGCACCCGGAGAAAACCCACACAGACACAGGGAGAACTTGCAAACTCCACACAGGCAGTACCCGGAATCGAACCCGGGTCCCTGGAGCGGTGAGGCTGCGGTGCTAACCACTGCGCCACTGTGCCGCCCTCATTTACTACGACTCATTGTTTTCTGTCCTTAAGCCAATATTTTATTCAATTGGACACTGACTCTCCTATTCCATGAGCCTCAATTTTGTTAACCATATAGACAATATCCACCGCATTCTCTGTTACTTCAACAAAAAATTCAGTTAAATTAGTTAAGCATGATCTGTCTTTTACAAATCCGTGCTGGCTCTCTTTAATTAACCCAAACCTCTCCAAGTGTCTGTTGATTTTTCCCCTGATTATTGTTTCTAAAACCTTACCCACCACTGATGTTAAACTAACTGGCCTATAGTTGCTAGGACTGTCCTTACACCCTTTCTTGAATAAGGGCGTCACATTTGCCACTCTCCAAACATCTGGCACCTCCCCCATATCCAGGAAAGATTGGAAGATGATGGCAAGCCCTTCCATTATCTCCATCCCCACTTCCTTTAACAACCTGGGATGCAAGCTGTCCAGACTAGGTGACTTATCTACCCTAAGCATAGCCAGCCTTTTTAGTACATCTCCCCTCTCAATTTTTATCTTATCCATTTCCTCTACTCTCTGCTTCTGCTATTTTGTCAGATCTCATTTCTTTAGTGAACACTGATACAAAGTACTTGTTAAGTATATTAGCCTTGCACTGCACTTCCAAGCATATATTATCCTCTTTCTCCCAATTAGGCCCCACTCCCCCTCTTACTACCCACTTACTATTTACATGCTGGTAGAAGATTTTTGGATTCCCTTTTATGTTAACTGCCATTCTATTCTCATATTCTCTCTTTGCCAGTCTTATTATCCTCTTCACCTGCCCTCTCAACTTATTGTATATGGCCAGGTTCTCAGTTGATCAGTTCACCTGACATGCATCATACACCCTCTTTTTTTGTTTCATCATAATCTCTATCTCTCTCGTCAACCAACGAGCCCTGTTTTTGGTTCCTCTACCTTTCACCCTTATTGGAATGTACCTAACCTGTAACTGAAGCATCTCTTCCTTAAAGATAACCCATTGTTCCGATACAGCCCTTCCTATCAGTCTTTGGTTCTACCCTGGCTATCTTTCCCATCACATTGAAATTAGCCTTCTTCCAATCTCGACACTTTACCTTATTTTGTTTCTTGCTTTTCTACATTACTAATCCAAACCATATGATACGATGATCACTCTTACCCAAGTGCTCCCCCTCAGGCACTTGGTCCACTTGGTCCACCTCATTTCCTAGCACCAGATCCAGTAATGCCTCCTTTCTAGTTGGACTGAGAAAATACTGATTAGGAAAGTTCTCCTGAACAAATTTCAGAAGTTCCTCCCCCTCCTTGCTCTTTACTCTAGAATTATCCCAATTGATATTTGGGTAATTAAAGCCCTCCAACAGCACCAGTCTATAGTTCTTGTACATCTCTGTGATTTCTCTGCAGACTTGCTCCTCTCTGTCCCTCTCACTATTTGGAGGGCTATAGAATACCCCTAGTAGCGTGATCATACCCTTTTTTTCTCCTCAATTCTAACCAAATGGATTCTGTCCTTGCCCCTTCAAAGACATCCTCCCTTTCTAGCACTGCAATGTCTTCCCTAATCAGTACTGCCACCTCACCTCCCTTTTTTCCTTCCCTATCTTTTCTGAACACTTTATATCTTTATATATTAAGCACCCAGTCCTCACCATTTTTAAGCCACGTTTTTGCTATTGCCTCTACATCATATTCCCACAGTGCTATTTGTGCTTGTAGATCACTAACCTTATTCACCACACTTTGTGCATTTACACACATGCATTGTAATCCTGTCTTTGTGTCATAGTCCTTCTCTCTCTACTCCCATGTAATATGGAACTATTCCCTTCTCTAGTACTGTCTAACACTCTCACTCTGACCCCACCTCATATTTTGCTATTTCTGACTCTATTGCTATCTGTCTCTTTCAATTCTCTGTGCACCTTGGTGCTTCTCTCTTGTATTACCTCCTGGTTCCCACACCCCTGCCAAGTTGGTTTAAACATTCCCCAATAGCACCAGAAAATCGTCCCACAAGGAAATTTGTCCCAGCTCTGTTCAGGTGCACCCCATCCGGCCTGTACAGGTCCCACCTTCTCCAGAAATGGTTCTAGTATCCCAGGAATCTAAAGCCCTCCCTCCTGCACCATCCTTCCAGCCACGTAATCAACTGCACTATCCTCCTATCTCTATACTCATTTGCACGTGGTACTGGAAGTAATACAGAGATTACTATTTTTGAGGTCCTGCTTGCTCACTTCTTATCTACATCACTAAATTCTTTCTGCAGGACCGCATGTCGTTGGTACCAATGTGGATCACGACTCGTGGCTGTTCACCCTCTCCCTTCAGGGTGCTCTGCAGCCATTCACTGGCATCCTTGACCCTGGCACCAGGAAGGCAACATGTCATCCTAGATTCACGTTTGCAGCCGTAGAAATGCCTGTCTATTTCCCTAACTATTGAATTGTTAATGGAAGTGTATTGGGAGATTGTAAATGTACTGAAGTCTACAGGGAGTAGTGCAGCAAGTGGCGAAGGGCTTGGTTCTGACTTCAAGGGTTCTGCTCAGACCACTTGCTCCCAGTCATGGGTGCAGTAGTTTCTATCCACCATGGCCTGCAGCATGACAGAGAGAATAAGCAGAGGTGACAAAGTGGAGGACAAGCTGCTCAAAAAGGGAGAAGGAGGACAAGGGCTCTCAGTAGGAGGCCATATCCAGCTAGTGTCTTCAGGGAGCATTTCTCCTATCTCAGCCTCAGCAAGGAACAGTATGCACGATGTTTCTGCTTCACTAAGGACATGTTCGCTGAAATATGCCACCTTTTGCATCTGGAAATGCAGACTCTTTTTTATTCATTCGTTCATGGGGTGTCGGTGTCGCTGGCTAGGCCAGCATTTGCTACCCATTCCTAATTGCCCTTGAGAAGCTGGTGGTGAGCTGCCTTCTTGAGCCACTTCAATCCTTGGGGTGTAGCTACACTCACAGTGCTGTTAGGAAGGGAGTTCCAGGATTTTAACCCAGCGACAGTGAAGGGCGGTGATATAGTTCCAAGACAGGATGGTGTACGGCTTGGAAGGGAACTTGCAGGTGGTGGTGTTCCCATGCATTTTCTGCCCTTGTCCTTCTAGGTGGGAGAGGTTTGGAAGGTGCTGTCGAAGGAGCCTTGGTGTGTTGTTGCAGTGCATCTTAGAGATGGTACACACTGCTACCACCGTGCGTCAGTGGTGAAGGGAGCGAATGGTGGATGGGGTGGATGGGGTGCCAATCAAGTGGGCTGCTTTGTCCTGGATGGTGTCGAGCTTCTTGAGTGTTGATGGAGCTGCACCCATCCAGGCAAGTGGAGAGTATTCCATCACACTCCTGACTTGTGCCTTGTAGATGGTGGACAGGCATTGGGGAGACAGGAGGTGAGTTACTCGCTGCACAATTCACAGCCTCTGACCTGCTCTTGTAGCCACAGCACTTTTGTGGCTGGTCTAGTTCAGTTTCTGGTCAATGGTGACCCCCAGGATGTTGCTAGTGGAGGATTCAGCAATGGTAATGCCATTGAACGTCAAGGAGAGATGGTTAGATTCCCCATTATTTGAGATGGTCATTGCCTGGCACTTATGTGGCACAAATGTTACTTGCCAATATCAGCCCAAGCCTGGATATTGTCCAGGTCTTTCTGCATATGGACATGGGCTGCTTCAGTGTCTGAGGTGTCGCGAATGATGCTGAACATTGTGAAATCAGCAGCAAACATCCCCACTTCTGACCTTATGATGGAGGGAAGGTCATTGATGAAGCAGCTGAAGATGGTTGGGCCTAGGATACTACCCTGAGGAACTCCTGCAGTGATGTCCTGGAACTGAGATGATTGACCTCCAACAACCACAACCATCTTCCTTTGTGCTAGCTATGATTCCAACCAGCGGAGAGTTTTCCCCCTGATACCCATTGACTTCACTTTTGCTAAGGCTCCTTGATGCCATACTCAGTCAAATGCTGCCTTAATGTCAAGGACAGTAACTCTGACCTCACCTCTGAAGTTCAACTCTTTTGTCCATGTTTGGCTGTAGTGAGGTCAGGAGCTGAGTGGCCCTGGTGGAACCCAAACTGAGTGTCACTGAGCAGGTTATTGCTGAGCAACTGCTGCTTGATAGCACTGTCGATGATCCCTTCCACCACATTGCTGATGATCAAGAGTAAACTGACAGGGCGGTAATTAGCCGGGTTGGATTTGTCCTGCTTTTTGTGCACAGGACATACCTGGGCAATTTTCCACATTACCGGGTAGATGTCAGTGTTGTAGTTGTAATGGCACAGCTTTGCTTGGGGTGTGGCTAGTTCTGGAGCACAAGTCTTCAGTACTATTGCCGGAATGTTGTCAGGGCCCCTAGCCTTTGCAGTATCTAATGCCTTCAGCCGTTTCCTGATATCACACGGAATGAATCGGATTGGCTGAAAACTGGCATCTGTGATGGTGGGGACCTCGGGAGGAGGCGGAGCTGGATCATTCATTCGGGACTTCTGGCTGAAGAGGGATGCAAATGCTTCAGCCTTGTCTTTTGCACTGATGTGCTGGGCTCCCCCATCATAGAAGATGGGGATGTTTGTGGAGCCTCCTCCTCTTGTTAGTTGTTTAATTGTCCACCATCACTCACAACTGGATGTGGCAGGACTGCAGAGCATAGATATGATCTGTTGGTTGTGGCATCGCTTAGCCCTGTTCATCCCATGATGCTTCTGCTGATTGGCATGCAAGTAGTCCTGTGTTGTAGCTTCACAAGGCTGACACCTCATTTTTAGGTATGCCTGGTGCCCTCCTGTACCCTTCATTGAACCAGGGTTGGTTGCCCAGCTTGATAGTAATGGTTGAGCGGGGGATATGCTGGGCTATGTAGTTATAGATTGTGGTTGAATACTATTCTGCTGCTGCTGATAAGACAACAGCGCCTCACAGATGCCCAGTTTTAAGTTTCTAGATCTGTTTGAAATCTATCCCATTTAGCATGGTGGTAGTGCCACACAACACGATAATCGGTACCCTCAGTGTGAAGACAGGACTTTGTCTCCACAAGGACTGTGTGGTGATCACTGCTACCAGTACTGCCATGGATTGATGTTCTGTGACGGGTAGATTGGTGAGGATGAGGTCAAGTAAGTTTTTCCATCTTGTTGGTTCCCTCACCACCTGCCACAGACCCAGTCTAGCAGCTATGTCCTTTAGGACTCGACCAGCTCAGTAAGTAGTGGTGCTACCGAGCCACTCTTGGTGATGGACATTGAAGTCCCCCACCCAGAGTATATTTTGTGCCCTTGCCACCCTCAGTGCTTCTTCCAGTTGGTGTTCAACATGGAAAAGCACTGATTCATCAGCCAAGCAGGGGATGCAGCAGGTGGTAATCAGCAGGAGGTTTCTTTGCCCATGTTTGACCTGATGCCATGAAAACTCATGGGGTCCGGAGACAATGTTGAGGACTCCCAGGGCAACTCCTCCCGACTGTATACCACTGTGCTGCCACCTCTGATGGGTCTTCCCTGTTGGTGGGACGGGTCATACCAAGGGATGGTGATGGTGGTGTCTAGGACATTGTCTGCAAGGTCATATTCCGCAATTATGACTATGTCAGGCTGTTGCTTGACTAGTCTGTGGACAGCTCTCCCAATTTTGGCACAAGCCCCCAGATGTTAGCAATGAGGACTTTGCAGGGTTGACAGGGCTGGTTTTGCCGTTGTTGTTTCCAGTGCCTAGGTCGAAGCAGTTTGATACAACTGGGTGGCTTGCTAGGCCATTTCAGAGGGCACTTAAGAGTCAACCACATTGCTGGGGGTCTGGAGTCACATGTAGGTCAGACCAGGGAAGGATGGCAGATTTCCTTCCCTAAAGGACATTAGTGAACCAGATGGGTTTTTACAACAATCAACAGTGGTTTCATGATCACCCCTAGTCTACCTTTTAATTCCAGATTTATTACACCATCTGCCGTGGTGTAATTCGAACCCATGTCCCCAGAGCATTAGTCTGGGGCTCTGGGTTACTAGTTTAGTGAAATTACCACTACGGCAACCCCTCCCCACCTCACGCAGCAAAGCGAGGATGGAATTGCCAGGTATTGCAAAGGTGACTGTGACCATGAATTTTTTTTCATTGGGCTCCTTCCAGATTGGAGGGGGTGATATTTCCAACATCTCTCAGTTTGAAATCCACTGTTGCATCAGGGTGGTCAATGAGGCTCTGTATGCAAAGAGAGCTAAATACATTTCATTCTCTCTTGTTAAACAGAAGCTGGAGGAACGAGCACATGGATAGCTGGTTTCTCCATGGTGCAGGATGTCATTGTCTGCACACATGTTGCTTTGGGTGCCGCATGTAAATTTGAAGTTGGATTGCAACAGGAATGGGTTTCATTTCCTCAATGTCCAGCTGGTGTGTGACCAAGTACTCAGTGCATCATGCAGGTTACTGCCCAATATCCTGGCAGTCGACCAGCTGGCTGATGACTCTGGTGTGCAACCTCGTGGGCAGCATACATGTAATGAGAGCCTTGCTGCCACAGAAAATGTAATCGTGCAAACCAACGGGGTTCGTAAGCAGCAGTTCCGTTGCCAGGAGCATTCTGGAGTAGCCCTGCAGTACTTGGCAGAGTATGTGTCATGATTTGTCATGGTCTGCTGAATTCTGCACAGCCTTACCATCCTGAGGGCACAGCCCTTGTCACCAGGCATACACCAAGCAGCTGAGGAAGACAAAGAAAAGGATGAGAAGGAAGAGGAGGAGGAGGAAGGGAGATTGCAACCAACACATTCCCTTTCTGGCTAGGCTGTCCCTGATTGACTCATCTAACTGTGGTACCAGTGAATGCAAACCCAATTCCCCATTCACCAATAGTACCACTCCTTATAACAAGTGACCAATCTGCTATCACCCATTTTGCAGCTCCTGCCAAAAGTTGAATTCCTTTTTTCCCTTTAAGTGGAATAGAAACTGTTTAATGATGAATGAGGAATGAAGTTTTGATGATTGTCATTACTGCTTTGATGTCAAGTTTTTGGTAGTCTGAAGGTTACTTCAAAAGGAGACAGCTTGCATTATAATAATGTAGAATACTTCTGAAACTCATTTCAAATATGCAAAGCATCTATGCAAGATAAATTGATGGACATTTAGGTGAATCATTATAAATTCCTTTGAAGCTCTATAAAATATCCATTCCCATGGTAGGTAAAAGGGCAGAATTTCCAGTTTGGCAGCTTGGGCTGTCCAGTCTCTGAGAATATTTAGAATGTATGCAAGGTTAATTTCTTTAACATAAAACCAAAAGCCAAAAAGCATGAAGAAGAACGTAACCACAAAATAATTCAAATATATGAAAAATGTTTAATAAAAAAATTTACGGAAGTGAATCTTTTCCACATTAGTTCCCGAGAACTCTAAAACAAAACATATATGAACAATTTTCTAAAAATTCAACACGCATTCATTAATGAGATTTGAGTTGCATTTAGTTTGAAACTTTGAACAGTTTTGTGAAGATTAAATTTACAGTTTTAAACCAAGGCTAAGTTCAATAAATTATCATGGACCAGAAATGTGTTGGTAATAAATGGGACAAATAAACACTGTGGAGTGGAGGGGTGGGGGGGGAGGGGGGGGAGGGAGGGTGCAGGGGAGGGGGGAATGTGGGTGTTGGTTGGTGCTGTGGTGGCAGTTTGGATGTATCATTGCCAGGCGGAAAACTGATGATTGTGAATCAGCTTCCCATCATGCACCAGGTCCAATTTGCCATTTACATTGACGTCAATTCACATTGTCTGACTGGGACATGTGACAGACCACTTTCTATATGATTACATTCCTTCAACTAAAGGAATGAAAATTATTCATTAAATGTCGGATAGTTTGATGACAATGTTTTTGAGGTAAAACATTTCAGTGTTTTGTTCCTCATAGATTGAGTTTAATCCTTAAACATTTGTTTTCTGCCTAGCCAAATCATCCAAGGTGGGCACAGATTTCAGGTGATTGGTAGAAGGATTAGAGGGGAAATGAGGAAAAACTTTCTCACCCAGAGGGTGGTGGGTGTTCTGGAATTCACTGCCCAGATTGGTGGTGGAGGCAGAAACCCTCAACTCATTTAAAAGGTACCTGGATTTGCTGCTGAAGTACTGTAACCTGCGCCTATGGACCATGTGCTGGTACGTGGGATTAGATTGGGCGGCTAGTTTTTTCAGCCGGTGCAGATACGATGGGCTGAATGGCCTTTTTCTGTGCCGTAACTTTTCTATGGTTCTACCTCATCTATGGTTTGGTTTAATACAATTTGTTGGGACACCCTCATGGAAACCAAATTGTTTTATATTTTAAAAAATGAATTGGATAAGATGCAATTCCCCCATTAAAACACATTGATGCCTACTGCATTGGCACTTTTAGAAGATGCGTATCTTTCATTATCTCATCTGTCTGATAATGGAATAGCTTGTCCTGCAACCTTCTGTAAGCATGTGTGAGAATTCCAGGTACTAAGTCAATTGGTTGCAAAAATGTCAGTGCGTTCAGATCAATAATCAACACATTAAGATTAACATTAGAAGAAGTAAATCCTTCCCTTATCTATATGTTCCACCTAGAAGTCCATTGTCCGACATCAGAAAAGACTATCTGGGAGAAGGGTAGAGAAAATGGCATAATTAATTGTTTGGTGCTCGCTGAATTTAAAAGTCTGTCCAAAAAGCAAGTTTACGATAACATATCAATTTAATTTGCTTCAACATTACCAAATTTCTCTACTATAGAACATGGATTTTCTATAAGATTATTATTGACAAACTGAATACAAATCTAAAAAAATGTCAAAACATAATATACGTATTGTACAATAGCATTAATTGCCTTAAGCAGATGTTAATTCATCTGTAATACTGCATGTCTTTTGAAATATTTCACTTTTGGAAGACAAAAGACAGAGAACCAGAGAACTAAAATGAATAGCTGCTCGAATACTCTCTTTATATAAAGTAATTTTGTAATAAAAAATCTTTCATTTATGAAATAATACATTGATCACTTTGGGGCCTTTTCCATGGTGATTGTGCAAACCATAATGAAGGCTCTCACTATTCACATTCAAAAGTAGTAAAAGAGTAGGTTTTGATCAATATATATTATACACAGCACAATCCAATCTGTTTTCACTTCTAGTTAGATGCTTATATATGTTTAGTTGGCAGCATTTTATTTTGATTGTCACTCAATGAAAAGAGTGTATGTACCACCAGATGAACCTTTCATGGTTTTCCTATTTAATAAATCCAATGTTCCTTCAAACATAGCAGTAAAGAACGTGTACGGTATACAGCATGCTCATTCAATGAAAACCTTATTATCTGTGTTCAATATATTACATTTATTTGTGAATCTGCAGACATTCAACACTCAGGTGCTATAAATAGGTGCCTATCTATACTTCCTCTCTCTCTCTCTTTGCACGCACTCAAATGTCTAACTGGAAAGCTATCCATCAAGCAGGGATGAAATATGGCACTATGGGATTTATACATTCAGACAGTTTCGTTGTCTATTACGAACCCAACCTTAGTTACAAGGTAACATTCAATTGTGCAGTGTTTCATTCAACAGAAGCATCTCCTCAGCCTAGAATTGCTTGAAGTTAATAGGCAACTTGATGCAATGCCGTATTGTGATGTGATGTTGGCCACCAACATAATAGTCAATGTTTGCCACATTTTCCAGAGAGCAATTCTGACAGCCTTGTTTATTCCTTGTGTTTTGTGTGATGGAATTTATTTATTGGACAACCAAGGCTGAACTTACAAGAGCAGAACAGACTGGAGTTAGCTTGGCCTGATGAATTGCTCAAGCTAAATAATAGATATAGTATTGGCTGCAAGTTTACTTCACTGACCTTATCTGCTATATAAAGATACCTAGTGTCAATATTAATAGTAGTTCTATTTTTTAGAACAAAGTTCATATTTTGACAATATTTTAGATAACATATGCGGTAACTTTATTCAATTAAGGCTTAGGTGAATTTGCTACAAGATGGCATCCTCTGAGATTTGTATTGAATTCTTAAACAGGTGGCGCACTATATCGAATCACAAGGTTGTAATCAGCTGGTAAGGTGCAGTAATTTTCCTTTGTTTTTGCTTCTTCATTGCTGTAAGGAGCTGTGTCAGTGTCATCAGAATGGTATCCTGACTGGTAGCCACTCGTCTGGTTGGAGACATCAGATGTCACAGATTCATTACTTTTGCTAGGAATTAAAGCACTGTAGAAAAAGAGAAAACATATGTTACAATTTATGTACATCATTTAGAAATATTGTTGACACAAAAATACAATTGAAGATGTTTGGGGTAGCATTTTCTCCTTTTATTTCTATGAGTTTGTTGTGAACCCAGACGAAACTGATTGGATGGAAATCTCCTCTATCTGTTGACCATAGAGTAATTAATGAAGAGGCTTAGGTGAATCTCAACCCACTATCCAATGTGTGTGTGCCTAAGTGCAAAGCGACATTTAACTTGTCGCAACATGCAGAAATTCCACTGCAGGTGCATAGGTGTTATTATTGCATTTGGTCCTGCATAATTTCTCTTTCTGAAACACAGTGGAGACTCCCTGGCTTTTTTTGAGATTTTTTGGTTTCCCCTCATTTTACTGGCATTCACAGTGCATGACGCAAATTGAACTGGGACCATGGTGGCTGGGAACCCCTGAATTTCTGTTGGCTGCAAATTGTCCAATTCTGCTTCTGCTGTATATTGTGCTGTAGGACATGTGCCTGCCAGTCCCCTAGGAGGTGGAAAGACAGCCCCTATTTATCATAGAGGCCTGGAGGTCATGCTAAGGGTGGTGATGTCAAAACGGCTTGCCATTTCTGGATGTGAGGGTCACTATCCTTGGCATGCTGTGATCAGCATTGCCTGGGCAGAGGTTGCTGAACAAATAGATGCAGTTTATGTGATATGCTCTTTATACAGGGTGCCTTGGATAGGCACAAAGCCAAGGAAACCTCCTAAAATCCAGGGACACCTGCCTCTACTCCTCTTCACCTTCCATCTCACTTAAGGGCAAGGGGAAAATCCTAAAGGTGTTCCTATGATTTCTGCAGGACACTGGTGCCTAGCTCAGGCAGACTGCCTTAAATGGCGTATGGAGCGAAACTTAAATTCAAACCAAAAAATGGCAACAAGTTAAAGATCCAGTCCAAAGAAACGATGAGAGAACAAAAACGGAATACAAAGCAAAAAAAAGCCCCAAAACAAAAACTGTTGAATCACTCCGAAACATTAGACAGAACAGTTTTAAGAGTACTTCCAGTGGCTATATGCATGCAGGAGTATGCAGCGCTCAAGGCTTGACAACTGCACAGTGTGACATTCACCAAAGCTATGACACATCTGAATTTTGGGGGCAGCAACACGTCCAGGAATGAAAGAAAATTAATGCCTCAATAAGGCTCGCAGGCCTCCTGCACAACTGGCACAGAATCATAGAATGTTTACAGCACAGAATGAGCCCATTCAGCCTGTCATGTCCGTGCTGACTCTCTGCAAGAGCAACTCACCTAGTCCCATTCCCCTGCCTATCCCCCACAGCCCTGCCAATATTTTCTCTTCAGGTAATTATCCAATTCTCTATTGAAGACCTCAATTGAACCTGCCTCCACCACACTCTCAAGCAGTACATTTCCAGATCCTACCACTCACTGCGTAAAAAGATTTCCTCATGCCGCTGTTGCTTCTTTTGCTAATCGCCTTAAATCGGTGTCCTCTGATTCTGGATCCTTCCACCAATGAGAACAGTTTCTCCCTCTTTCTGTCCAGACCCCTCATGATTTTGAACACCTCTATCAAATCTCCTCTTAATTTTCTCTTCGCCAAGAAGATCAACCCCAGCTTCTCCAACCTATCCACCTAACTGAAGCTTCATCATCCCTGGAACCATTCACGTGATTTTTTTCTGTACCCTTTCTAATGCCTCAAATTCTTCCCAAAATGTGGCACCCAGAACTGGATACAATACACCAGTTGTGGCCAAACCAGTGTTTTAATTTCCTTCTTTTTGTACTCTGTGCTCCTACTTATAAAGCCCAGGATCCCATATGCTTTATTAATCGCTTTCTCAAGCTGCCCTGTCACATGCCCCCAAGGTTCCTCTGCTCTTGCATCCCCTTTATATTTGTAGCCTTTAATTTATATTGCCTTTACTTGTTCTTCCACCAAAATGAATCATTTCACATTTCTCTACATTAAATTTCATCTGCCACGTGTCCGCCCATTCCAACAGCCTATGTCCTCGGTGGTGTGTAGATAAGGTAAGGCTTTTTCTATTTCTTTTTTTTTCGTGTGATTGGTAAGAACTTTTCGTTCCTTTTTCATTTATCTAGGTTAAGACTAAGTTAATTTTAAGATTAAAAATGGCAGGAGATCTCAGACCCGTGTTATGTCTTGCTCAATGTGGGAGCTCAGGGACACGGCTGATGACCCTGACTCCTTCACGTGCTGGAAGTGTGTCCAGCTGCAGCTCTTGTTAGACCGCATGACGGCTCTGGAGCTGCGGATGGACTCACTTTGGAGCATCCGCGATGCTGAGGAGGTCGTGGATAGCACGTTTAGCGAATTGGTCACACCGCAGATTAGGATTGCTGAGGGAGAAAGGAAATGGGTGACCAAAAGGCAGAGAAAGAGCAGGAGGGAGGGCATCAGATTTCTGAGACATTGGGACTTGTTCTGGGGCAGGTGGGACCTGTACAAGATGGATGGGTTGCATCTTAGCAGGACTGGGACAAATCTCCTCGCAGGGAGATTTGCTAGTGCTGTTGGGGAGGGTTTAAACTAAATTGTCAGGGGGATGGAAACCTGAGAGGGAGTTCAGATTGGAGGGAAGCAAAACTGGTAACATGTAGGGGTTGGGAACCGGGAGCAAGTATCAGAGAGGAATGCCAAGGTGCACAGAATACTGGGGGAGATAGATAGCACAAGAGTAGGGAATAATTAGTTAAAGGTGGGGTCAGAATAAGGAAGTGTGGTTAATAAGACTGGTGAGGTACTGGCACAGATTGCCATGTGGATATATGATGTTGTGGCTATAGCAGAGACCTGGCTCAAAGAAGGGCAGGACCGGTGTCAAATATTCCTGGGTACAAGGTGTTGACGAAAGATAGGAAAGGGAAAAAATGGGGAGGGGTGGCGATATTGATTAAGGAGAGCAATGGACAGAATCAATTTGGCTAAAGCTAAGGAACAAAAAAGGTGCTCAGTGTTGTCTATAGGCCACCAGCTAGTGGGAAGGAGGTGGAGGAACAAATTTACAAGGAAATTACAGAGAGATGCAAAAATTATAGAGTTGTTATAATGGGGGACTTTAATTATCCACACATAGACTGGGATAATAGTAGTGTAAAGGACAATGAAGGGCAAGAGTTCCTAGAGTGTGTTCAAGAAGATTTTCTACAACAGTATGTTGCTAGTCCAACAAGAAAGGAGGCACTGCTAGACCTGGTTCTTGGGAATGAGGTGGGTCAGGTGGATCAAGTATCTGTAGGAGAGCATTTAGGGGATAGTGATCATTGTATCATAAGGTTTAGGCTGACTATGGAAAAGGACAAAGAACAATCCAGGGTAAGAATAATTAACTGGGAGAAGGCCAACTTCAATTGGGTAAGAATGGTGCTGGGGGTGAATAAATTGGAGTCAAAAACTGGCAGAAGAACCGATAGATGAACAATGGGCTATCTTGAAAGAAGAGATAGTTCAGGCACAGTCGAGGTATGTTCTCTCGAAGGGGAAAAGTAGGACAAACAAATCCAGAGCTCCCTGGATGAGAAAAGAGGTAGAGATTAAGATAAAGAAGTAAAAGTGTGCTTATGACAGATGCCAGGTAGAAAATACTATTGAGAACCAGGCTGAATATAGAAGGTCCAGAGGGAAAGTGAAAAAGCAAATAAGAGAAGAAAAGAGAGAGCATGAAAAGAGACTGGCAGCTAACATTAAAGGAAATCTCAAAGTTTTCTATAGGCATACAAACAGTAAAAGGGTGGTAAAAGGAGGAGTGGGGCTGATTAGGGACCAGAAAGGGGATTTACACATGGAGGCAGAGGGCATAGCTGAGGTATTAAATGAATACTTTTCGTCTGTCTTTACCAAGGAAGGAGATAAGTCAGACACTAGAGGGGTTTAAAATTGATAAAGAGGAAGTATTAGATAGACTGTCTGTACTGAAAGTGGATAAAACACCAGGACCAGATGAAATGCATCCAAGGATACTGAGGGAAGTGAAGATAGAAATCGCGTAGGGGCTGGCCATAATTTTTCAGTCTTCCTTAGACTCTGGGGTGGTGCCAGAGGACTGGAGAATTGTAAACGTTACATCCTTGTTCAAAAAATGGTGTAAAGATAAGCCCAGCAATTACAGACCAGTCAGTTTAACTTTGGTAGTGGGAAAACTTCTAGAAAAATAATTCAGGACAAAATCAATCGTCACATGGACAAATGCAAGTTAATTAAGAAAAGTCAGCATGGATTTCTTAAGGGAAAATCATGTTTAACTAACTTGCTAGAGTTTTTTGAGGAGGTAACAGAGAGGGTTGATGAGGGCAATGCAGTTGATGTGCTGTACATGGACTTGAATGGGACCCTACGTATCTAGGTTCTGGCTTAGTTTCCAGCCTGTCCAGCATATTCCGATCTGTTGTGACAGCAGTATGTCAGAACAGGCACAGAAGAAAATTATCTCCCAGAAATTTCCATAACCATTTATGAGTAGAATCAGGAATAAGTTTCAGACACTAACTATCAGCATGCTGATATTAACAAGATTTTGGTCCCAATCCATTAGAGTGATCCAGTGGAATACAGGGGTGAAATTGGTCTTTTGGCAATAGCACAAAATTGGCCATAGCCAATCGGTAGCACATTTTACATCCCATGGAAAAGAAAATCCGGTGGATGAAGCACAAGTAACCAATTCATCAAGACCAATTTTACCTCCATTGATCTTAAAGCCAATCATTAAGCCCTTCAATATGTATGGAAAATTGCATTAGTAAAGGCCTGCCTGCTTTTTCTAGGAATTTCTTCTAGCTGCTTGGAGAGAAATCTTGATCTGGCAAACAGATGGAATTTTCCATCATTTGGTAACAAATAGCTTTGTGCTAAAGCCTTTCTGGCTCCTCTGAGATACAGCAGAATAACATTGTGCTGTTTTAATATCTTAGGAATTAAAAGTCCATTTGATACCAACCAACAAAAGATGATATTGACTCCAAGCACAGCACATTCTAATTCCATTGGGAAGTATATCAGATATTAAAGATTTTTGGCTCATCAAAAAACAATTTCCTTAACATAAAACTAAAGCTGCCAAAATAAATCACATTTTTCAGTTTACTCCATTACTCTAAACTCCATTATTCGTAATAATTGAATAATTTAAAGAAGTGTTGTTATCCTCCCACAGGGAAATATTACAAAAGGACAATGCAGCCAAACTACTGAAGGAAGACACCCAGGAATGAAACTATAGAACAGCTTCTTGTTAGGGCTGGAGGTGTGCCTGAAATTTCACAATGTTGGGGAGAGGGTACATCTTGCAAAATTTATCAATGTCTCCCTAAAATCAATGGCGCTCATTGATGAGTTTCACAGGGGTTGCAGAACTTTATGTGCTCCACATAACAAACCAGCCTGTGAAAAACACTGCTTTTGTAATGCATAATATAAAATTACATGCTTAGCCTGCCAAAAGTTCGCCTCAGATAGAAAGATAAGTATGTTTGCAATCTCTCCTTGAGCTGTCAGGAGGCATCTGTGCTTCCTATGATTGCATCATCAGCCAGTGCTTAAAGCACTTTTGAGGGTCGAAATTACTGTTGGTGATACTAGCAGACGGACACTCACTCTGGAAAAGAAAATTTGGTGAGGGGTCAAACCAGCTGATGATTCGCATTATTCTCTTGACAAAGTGATGCATGGTTTTAATGACTATCTTCTCGCTCCCCAAAGAAAACTTTTTCTTATGAAGACAATTACCATAAACAACCATGTATAATGAAGGCTTACCTAAATGCCAAAGTCTGACTCTGCCTTGTTTCCAGTGTTTGAAGTTCCTCTGATGCAAGTATCATGCCACTGTCAGTCTGGTTATCCTAGTCAGGGAAAAATACTCAGTGAAGACAAGTAAACTCTTCATAAGGAAGCATGGAATGAGAAAGAGGCAATTATCTCACCAAGTCTGCTCCTTCCACAGGCCATGTGCACCATACCCTATTATGGACTCTACTCATTTGATCTCCTGAGAGAAAACTTTATATAAAATGCATCCTGACTCCCATAGGCAGCTGAGCAAACCCACAAAATATTCCTACACACTGATATGGCTGGTATTAAATCCTAACTTACTATCCTACAAATATCAAGCCAGTATCCACTCCCCATTCTCCATTCCTTCCCTTCATAGCTCAAGACCCAGTGTATCCTCTTGAGTATTTGATTTTATCAGTGCATAATGCATTGTTCCTGCAGCCACCAATCCATGTTTGAAACTGATATTTATCTACCTGCTTTTCTAAGTAATTAATTGATTCAACCTCAATTTCTTTTTCTGGAAGTCTTTTCCACACCCACATATGCTGTACTCTGCAATACTTCCCCCAACCTCTAGCCTCTCTTTTTTTTGTTCTCATGATGTGGGCAACACTGGCAGAGCTTCATTTATTGCCCATCCCTAGTTGCCCTGAGAAGATGATGGTGGGCGTTCTCCTTGAACTGCTGCCATCCTGGTGCTAACAGAGATCTCACAATGGTAATAGGCTTATTAATTTTGAACCTGTTCCCTCCATTTCTGTGTTCATAGCTCTAACTCAAATTGCCTCGATTTATCTTAACACCAGTATGAAATAAAAAAGAATGCAAATCTGTGGTTTCTACTTGGAAAAGACTTAATTTTATATATCTATATGTACCTCTTGCACAACAATAGCTGTTTGCTCCACTGGTACTTCATCAAATGTTTTAACACTCGCAGGCCTGCTTCGTTTTTTACTGCCATTCAGGTATCTAGAAAAAGAAACAAGACAGACCATGGTACACAGTGCTAAAAACACATGCTTCAAAATCTAAAAAGGATTTATTTTGTAATTGGCACGTTGTAGCAATGTCATCGGATAGCAGGTACAATTCTTCCGTAAATTAACTCATGTAAGGAGTGATTCTGCAATCCAGCACTCCCAGCAGAGAATGGAACTCACAACGAGTGTATCTCAGGATAGTGCCTGTGCCTCCAATTTCCCAAGGTTCTCTCCCTGAAAGCACTGGTCCCCGATGGGAGCAAATGAATCATGGAATCATCCTGTAATCCTGTGGGCATCACAGGACAATATATTTGTAATCATAGTCGATATCAATAGTTCATGGAATAATGAAATTCAAAAACAGTTTTCGCTGCAAGCTGCGCAACCGCACAGCAACCCCAAAGTTCCCATGCAGGCCACTCACAAGTCGGCCCCTTTAAGTTACTGTGCGTGCGCAGCCATGCAACAAATTTACAGGGCCTGCACAGTTAAACAAATTGCGGGCACACTACACAAAAAGAAATTGAGGGTATGTTGCCCAAAACACGAAGGAATATTATTAACAGTGACTAATTTGCAAACCTTTTAATGGAGAAACCTGTAGTGAAATGAAACCAATACCCTAAGCAATTTTTGATTTTGCGCCCTCTTTCTGCAATGAATATTTTCTTTGTTAAGGTGGAGATTCTCTCCAGCAATCCCTGTAACCCATAAGTTGCCTGTTTTCAGTATTTCCTCTGTTTTTGAGGTATTTCTTTCCCAGTATGCTTTCACAGCTAAATGTAGTCAATGTTTATAAATTCCCTACATATAGCTGCTACCTGTGATTAAAACACATAATCCATTATTGTCGTGTCAGTTGGAGCTAGATGGAAGTTCATATGACAAATATGCACATGAATGCACATAGTGTCCGCAGACAATGTTGTCAGTGCTCTTGAGTAGATTCACTGCCAGGAAATTCTGACCCTTTAAGTCATGGCTGAAGCAATGATCAGTACACCTCTGTGAATGGGGTTATTTTATTTGTATTTTTCTGCCCTGTTTTCCATTCCTTCTGGATACACCATATACCTCCTACGGTAAAAAGTTTGGGCAAGCCACTTTCTTCAGATGGTCACTGGGAAGCATGCAAAGCATTCACATGATAATTCATCCTCCAATCGTCCCGTGCTCCCTGCACAGAAAAACCTGGCCTCTGCTCAGTGCCATTACACAAGGAGGATATTGGGACTGGGACTTGATCAGACTGAGAGAATCAAAACTGCATTTAACTGTGTGACTCCTCAAAACATTGCTGCAATGTGTCACTATGCCCGAGGGAATTCCCATGTCAGAAGCTTCCTCAGACCCAGTCGCCATACCATGAGTGTCCTGAAAGGCAGGAAGACCCTGGCATACCAGTTAGCTCAGTGGTGGAACGAGAATCCAGACCCTGAAAAGCCCAGAAACTGTCTCTCCTTTAGAGGGGCCTGATCCACCTGTGCGTCAGCACTTATGCAGGGAACATGCCAGTTGACCTCACTGAACAATCATCAGTGGACCCAGTTCAAACTGCCTTTCCTCCAAGAAGTGTTCACAGTCCTATAGGGACTTGCCAACAGTATTCAAAATGTAAGAACATAAGAAATAGGAGCAGGACTCAGCCATTCAACCAAATGACCCCAACTTAACCCTGGATATTCTGTGGAGTCAGAAGCAGAAATAACGGCTGGATTTTATGCGCCCGACCTGAGGCTGGGTCAGAGGCGGGATGGCAAACATGGAGAATCGCGACGTGTGGTGGTTGCCAAGCGATATTACTTGGGGTGGGATAGGCCGACAACGGCCCACCCAGAGGCCAATTGAGGCCCTTAAGTGGCCTATTAACGGCCAATTAAGGGCCTCTTCCTGCTGCCACTAGGATCTTTGCAGCGGCAGGGAGTGCCCCTGCCATGCGGGGAGGGCACATTGTAACACGAGGTGAACTGCCTGTGGCTTTGGGGAAGTGGGGGGTCCCTCCTTCGTGGGCAGTCTGTGGCCCATGGAGGACACCCAGCAGGAACGACTTTACCCCCGGGACCTCCCTCCCCCTGGACTGCACAACCACACCGCCACCCCCCAACCAGGGCCTTCCAGACTAGCCTCAGCGAGCCTGCCTCATTTACCTGATCTCTGGAGTTCCAGCACTGGCCTGGGTTCAAGGCTTCTGCAGTATCGGCAGTAGCCACCACACCCGGTGGTGCTGACGATGCTACTGAGCTGCTGGCCCTGTGATTGGCCGGCATCTCTTTGAGGTCGGATCCCCATCTTTAAAGGGACGGGGATCCTAGCGCAGGGCACTTAGGCAAAACAAAACTGAAGGATCGCTCCGGGGCGGTGGAGTGAGGGGGAGTGGGGGGTGCACAAAAAGGCCGAGGCGGGGTTCCCCCCACTTTTACAGCCCGGTGCCGGGTGCCACACCTCCTACACAAAATCCAACCCATTGTGCCTTCAACTAGCAATGAAGGGCCAGGAATTTTCATTCCAGTGATATATGAAGGCAACTGGAACCAAATATTATCTATTGTCATTACAAATAGCCATCTTGTGATCCTGAAAGCATTCATCTTACTCACTATGAGCTATCAGCTAATTATGTCCGGAATTTTACGCTGGTTGGACGGGAGCCGGATTCCGACGTAAATGTCGATGCCGAACCCGCTTCCGCCCAGCCTGGGGATCCGTCCCATATTTTACGGATCCCCAGGCTTTAATTGGCCCGAGGCGGGACTTCCACCCACTTGAGGCAGGAGGTCCCGCCTCAGTGAGCTGCCAGCCAATCAGCGGGTCGGCAGCTCTTAGTCTCAGCTGCGCCACCAAGAGTGGTGGCCACTGCTGGGACTGCAGCCGAACCAACCAAGGAGGATACCAAGGAGCTGGGACTGAAGGTAAGTTTGGGTTGCCTCACCAAGGGAATCGGTCGTGCCCTGGTGAGGCTAGGGTGGTCGTTTGGGGGGAAGGGGAGACGTCTTGGATCCCGGGGTTGGGTTGGGAGGCGGGGGCGGCCCTCATTCGGGCACCCTGTGCCCGATTGCCAAAACCACCCCCCCCCCCCCACCCGGGGTGTGGAAAGGCCGGCAGCTATAGCTGGGCGACCTTTCACATCCCCGGCACACCGGCTTACCATGGGTAAAATACCCGTGGAGGCGGGCGAGGGCCCTTAAGTGGCCGTTAAGTGGCCACTTAAGGGTCTTGATTGGCCTCGGGCGGGCGGGCTGCTTCTCACCCCCCGCCCCCCCCCCCCCCCCACCGGACCTCCGTAAACTTGGTCGGAGGTGGAATTTGAGCGGTTAGGCCTCCCGGAGCCTGCCGCTCAGTTTTACGCCACCCCCACGCCACCATCCGTATGCGCTGGAGTGGCATAAAATTCCGGCCTATGTTATGATCTATTGTAGCTTTCTGTAACTGTCTCATCAACTGATAGATTGTTTAATCTCTCTACTGCTTTAATACTTTGGATTTTATCTACTGTTGGATTTTTTCAATTTTTTTCCATTCATTGTTCTGTAACATCCCACAACTTTTATGTCCAATCCTCTGAGCTGACCCACAAGTCAAATGAAATGGCTCAGCAGTGTTTCCTCTTATTTTCCTTCTCTTCACAGACCCTAAAGGCTGCCTTCAGGAATAGTAGGATGTCCACCAGATAATTACCGTATTCCTGCTGTGTTGTCGTAGTGGAATTTTGGATCACACCCTTCCTGTTCCTCTGTACAGGAAGCAGGAGAAGTTGGCAGAGAAAGCCCGGAATCATCTTCTATAATCAGTGACATGTTCAGCGGAATATAGTCCTTACCATCCTAAAAAGTACAGGACAGAGGCATTTTTATGAATGTTATGGTCATTGTTTGCAGAGAAAAAAAACACAGAACTCAGTATAACAGCTTTTGTCTGCTCTCTGATCCAAACCTATATTAAGGTTTGAACAAGTTACATTCCGAACAATGTTATCTTTGATTCCCACATGAACTAATATCGACATCATTTATTTAACAATAAATCAGATTCCTGCAACATTTGTTAATTACATGGAGTTTGATTTAGGTACAATAATTGCAATTAATGGACAAAGTATCATTCAGGGATAACAGCAGAAAAGGCATGACATAGTATTACAAAGAGCATCCACATGAGAAAAACTGGCTGTTGAAAAGATTAAACTGACATCTATATTGTAAGTAAAGGAATCGTTTTATTGAAGTCACCCCTAGGCTGTTGTTGGATGTTTAGAGGGAAAAATTCAACAGCCTGTGAAAATGGGCGCAGGGATTGCGATGTGTGATTGACCTGTGCTTCCAATGCAGGCAGCATACAAACTGTGCTGCCTGATAAGTTAAATGATTGCAGCGTGCAACCCAGTGCTAAATGTACTGTTGAGTAGCTGCATGCCTCAGCAGGGAGCCCATATTGGTGCAAAGCTAGCACCACTTAAAGATAGCCTGTACCTCTTAAAAGGATGGTACATTGTGGCTGGGGAAGACTGTCTGACCTACAAGAAGAATGACTAATGGTGCAATAGGGCAGAGAGTGGGCTCCAAGGTTCTCAGACACTGCACAATAGGGCTCGGTGCAGGAAATGGAGAGGAAGAGAAATGTCCTCTATTCACAGGGGGCCATATAGCCAGCAGAGTCAGTGCCAACAGTCAAGCCCAGAGGACCTGGATGCAGTTCTGCAAGAAGTTCAATATCCTCACACGAGTAGTCAAGGTCAGTGAATGTATCTGCAAATGCCTCATCCTGCCAACTGCACCACTAGCCTCACACACTGCTCAATTCATCAGAACCCCATCAGTCACCTAACAATTTCTATCAAGCGAGACTCAAAACTAAGCTTTATAGCTTCATCTCACCCTCACACACTTAGTACTCTGCAAACCTCACAACATACCTCACAGCTTGCACACACTACCAGCTATTCAACCATGACAACCACATCACCCAAACACATTGCACAACACTCACCGGCACACTTTCCTCTCTCTTGCAGGATAAGGTGGCACAGAACCGGATGCAGCAACACCTAACTGGCAGGGGACAAGCATGGCACACACTCTGCCAAGTACCGCAGGGCTCCTCCAGAGTGCATGTGTTGTCTAAGTACCTCAATAGTCTGCTTGATGACATTTTCTGTGGCAGCATGGCTCTTATATGCATACTTCCCATGTGTGCATGGGTTATGCACCAGAGTCATGAGCTGGATTTCAGCGGATAGCCCTTGTTATCCAGTATTCACCCTCTGGTTCATCATGGTAACTCAATTGCACAGCAGACTGATGCAGAATGAAGGCATCGTGACTGTTGCCAGGATTCCGGGTATTGATCTGCATGATATGCTGCGTATGCCTTACACCAGCTGAATGTTGAGGGAGTGGAATCCCTTCTGGTTGTGGTACATTTCTGAGTTGGCATGCTGGGTCTCCAAAGCGATATGCATGCAGTCAATGGCATCCTGCATTATATGGGGAAGCCAGCTATCCAGGCTCCACCTGCTTCTATCTGGTAGGAGAGAATGAAATGTACTCAGCTCTCTTTGCAAAGAGAGCTTCAGTATGCAACAGTGGACAGCGAACTGAGAGATATTGCAAATATCACCTACCCCTGCCTGGAAGGAGCCAGATGCATAATAGTTCAGGGCCATAGTCACCTTCAAAATCACTGGCAATGCCATCCTCGCCGTGCTCTGAGGCTGCAATTGTGGCTACAGCAGGTGACTGATTTCAGTGAGGACGTCCTCAGTGAAAGGAAGATGTCTGTTTCTTGCTGAGGTTGAGGTAGAATTGTTCCCTGAATACCCTGGGATGATATGGCCCCTTGCTTTTTTTTTTATCCTTTCATGGGATGTGAGCATCACTGGCAAGGACAGCATTTATTGTCCATCCCTAATGGTCCTCAAGCAAGAAGGTGATGGTGAGCCACCTTCTTGAACCGCTGCAGTTAATGTCATGTAGGTACACCCATAGCACTGTTAGGAAGATAATTCCAGGATTTTGAGCTGGTGACAATGAAGGAACAGTGATATAGCTCCAAGTCAGGATGGTGTGTGACTTGGAGGGGAACTTGCAGCTGGTGGTGTTCCAGTGCACTTGCTACCCTTGCTCTTCTAGGTGGTAGATGTTGTGGATTTGGAAGGTGCTGTTGAAGGAGCCTTGGCGAGTTGTTGTAGTGCATCTTGTAGCTGGTACACACTGCTGCCAATGTGCCTCGGTGGTGGCGGGAGTGAATGTTTGTGGATGGGGTGCCAATCAAGCAGGCTGCTTTGTCCTGGATGTTGTCGAGCTTCTTGAGTGTTGTTGGAGCTGCACCCATCCAGGCAAGTGGAGAGAATTACATCACACTCCTGACTTGTGCCTTGTAGATGGTGGACAGGCTTTGGGGAGTCAGGAGATGAGTTACTCACCATAGGATTCCGAGCCTCTGACCTGCTCTTGTAGCCACGGTATTTATATGGCTACTCCAGTTCAGTTTCTGGTCAATGGTAGCACCGAGGATGCTGATAGTGAGGGATTCAGCGATGGTAATGCTATTGAATATCAAGGGGAGATGGTTAGATTCTCTCTTGTTGGAGATGGTCATTGCCTGGCACTTGTGTGGCGTGAATGTTACTTGCCACTTATCAGCCCAAGCCTGGATATTGTCCAGGTCTTGTTACATTTCTACACGGACTGCTTCAGTATCTGAGGAGTCGCGAATGGTGCTGAACGTTGTGCAATAATCACGAACATCCCCACTTCTGACCTTATGTTGAAGGAAGGTCATTGATGAAGCAGCTCAGATGATTGACCTCCAACAACCACAACCATCATCCTTTGCACTAGGTATGACTCCAACCAGCAAAGAGTTTTCCCCCTGATTCCCATTGACTCCAGTTTTCTAGGGCTCCTTGATGCCGTACTCGGTCAAATGCTGCCTTGATGTCAATGGCAGTCACTATCACCTCACCTCTTGAGTTCAGATCTTTTGTCCATGTTTGAATCAAGGCTGTAATGAGGTCAGGAGCTGAGTGGCCTTGGTGGAACCCAAACTGAACGTCACTGAGCAGGTTATTGCTAAGCAGGTGCTGCTTGATGGCACTGTTGAGGACACCTTCCATCACTTTACTGATGATTGAGAGTAGACTGATGGGGTGGTAATTGGCCGGGTTGAACTTGTCCTGCTTTTTGTGTACAGGACATACCTGGGCAATTTTCCACATTGCCGGGTAGATGCCAGTGTTGTAGCTGCACTGGAACAGCTTGGCTAGGGGCACGGGTCTTCAGTACCATTGCCGGAATATTATCAGGGCCCATAGCCTTTGCAGTATCCAGTGCCTTCAGCTGTTTCTTGATTTATTTTATTTTATTTATTTTATTTAGAGATACAGCACTGAAACAGGCCCTTCAGCCCACCGGGTCTGTGCCGACCATCAACCACCCATTTATACTAATCCTATACTAATTCCATATTCCTACCACATCCCCACCTGTCCCTATATTTCCCTACCACCTAGCTATACTAGGGGCAATTTATAATGGCCAATTTACCTATCAACATGCAAGTCTCTGGCATGTGGGAGGAAACCGGAGCACCCGGAGGAAACCCACGCAGACACAGGGAGAACTTGCAAACTCCACACAGGCAGTACCCAGAATTGAACCAGGGTTGCTGGAGCTGTGAGGCTGTGGTGCTAACCACTGCGCCACTGTGCCGCCCATATCACGGAATGAATCAAATTGGTTGAAGTCTGGCATCTGTGATGCTGGGGACTTCAGGAGGGGGCCGAGATGGATCATCAACTCGGCACTTCTGGCTGAAGTTTGTTGCAAATGCTTCAGCCTTATCTTTCGCACTGATGTGCTGGGCTCCCCCATCATTGAGGATAGGGATATTTGTGGAGCCACCTCCTCCAGTTAGTTGTTTAATTGTCCACCACCATTCACGGCTGGATGTGGCAGGACTGCAGAGCTTAGATCTGATTCGTTGGTTATGGGATCGCTTAGCTTTGTCTATCGCATGCTGCTTACGCAGTTTGCCATGCAAGTAGTCCTCTGTTGTAGCTTCACCAGGCTGACACCTCATTTTGAGGTATGCCTGGAGTTGCTCCTGGCATGCCCTCCTGCACTCTTCATTGAACTGGAGTTGGTCTCCTGGCTTGATGTGATGGTAGAGTAGGGGATATATCGGGCCATGAGGTTATAGATTGTGGTTGAGTACAATTCTGCTGCTACTGATGGCCCACAGCGCCTCATGGATGCCCAGTTTTGCATTGCTAGATCTGTTCGAAATCTATCCCATTTAGCACGATGATAGTCCCACACAACACGATGGATGGTATCCTCAATGTGAAGGTGGGACTTTGTCTCCACAAGGACTGTGCGGTGGTCACTCCTACCACTACTGTCATGAACAGATACATCTGCAGCAGGCAGATTGGTGAGGACAAGGTCAAGTATGTTTTTCCCTCACCACCTGCCGCAGACCCGGTCTAGAAGCTATGCACTTTAGGACTCGGCCAGCCCAGTCACTAGTGGTGCTACTGAGCCATTCTGGGCGATGGACATTGAAGTCCCCCGCCCAGAGTACATTCTGCACCCTTGCCACCCTCAGTGCTTCCTCCAAGTGATGTTCAACATGGAGGAGTACTGAGTCATCAGCTGAGGGAGGGCGGTAGGTGGTAATCAGCAGGAGGCTTCCTTGCCCATGATGCCATGAGAATTCATGGGGTCCGGAGTCGATGTTGAGGACTCCCAGGGCAACTCCCTCCTGACTGTATACCACAGTGCCACCACCTCTGCTGGGTCTGGCCTGCCGGTGGGACTGGACATACCCGGGATAATGATGGCACAAGCCCCGATGTTAGTAAGGAGGACTTTGCAGGGTCGACAGGGCTGGGTTTGCCATTGTCGTTTCCGGTGCCTAGGTCAATGCCGGGTGGTCTGTCCAGTTTCATTCCTTTTTATTGACTTCGTAGCAGTTAGATACAACTGAGTGGCTTTCTAGGCCATTTCAGAGGGCATGTAAGAGTCAACCATATCTTTGTGGGTCTGGAGTCACATGTAGGCCAGACCAGCTAAGGACAGCAGATTTCCTTCCCTAAAGGACATTAGTGAACCAGATGGGCTTTTCAACAATGGTTTCATGGCCATCATTAGACTAGCTTTTTAATTCCAGATTTATTAATTGAATTCAAATGCCACCTTCTGCTGTGGTGGGATTCGAACCCATATCCCCAGAGCAATACCCTGGGTCTCTGGGTTACTAGTTTAGTGAAATTATCACTACGCCGGCGCCTCCCCATTCAATTGGATCGTGGCTGATCATGTACCACAACGCCACTTTCCTGCACTATCCCCATATCCCTTGATGCCATTAGCATCTGGATATCTATGGATTTCTGTCTTGAACAGGCTCAATGATTGAGCTTCCATGGCCCTCTGGGGTAGAGAATTCCAACGATTCACCATCCTCTAAGTGAAGAAATTCCTCTTTATTTCAGTTTTAAATGGCTTACCCGTTATTCTGAAACTATGTCCCTTGGTTCTAGACTCATCAGCCAGGGGAAACATCCTATCTACATCCACCCTGTCACGCCCTGTAAGAATTTTGTAAATTTCAATGAGATGACAGGCTCAGTTTCCTCAATCTCTCCCCATAAGACAATCCCGCCATCCCAAGGACTAGTCTGATGAACCTCCATTGCACTCCCTCTGTGGGCAAGTATATCCTTCCTTAGATGAGGAGACCAAAACTGTGCACAGTACTCGAGGTGCAGTTTCACCAAGGCTCTATACAATTGCAGCAAGACTTCTTTACTCCTGTACTCAAAACCCCTTGCATGAAGGCCAACATACCAGTTGCCTTCTTAATTGCTTGCTGCACCTGCATACTAGGTTTTAATGACTCACAAACAAGGACACCCAGCTCCCTTTGGACATCAACGCTGCCCAACCTTTCACCATTTAAGGAATAGTCTGTCTTTCTGTTTTTTTTCTACCAAAGTGGATAGCGTCACACTTATTCATATTATATTCCAAGTACCATGTTCTTTCCCATTCACTTAGCCTGTCCAAGTTCCCTTCAAGCTTCCTTGCATTCTCTTCACAACTCACATTCCCACCTAGTTTTATGTCATCAGCAAATTTGGGGATATTACATTTGAGGAGGAGTTGCAAATGGAAGTGAGCACTGTGCAATCAGTAATCATCCCCACTTCTGACCTTATGATGAAGTGAAGTTCATTGATGAAGCAGCTGAAGATGGATGGGCATAGAACACGACCCTGAGGAACTCCTGGAGTGATGTCCTGGGACTTAGATGTTTGGTGTTCATCAATCACAGCCATCTTTCTTTGTGCTAGTTATGACTGCAACCAATGGAGGGCTTCCCCCAATGCTTATTGACTCCAGTTTTGTTCGGGCTCATTGATGCCACACTCAGTCAAATGTTGCCTTGATGTCAAGAGCAGTCACTCTCCTCTCACCTCTGGAACTCAGCTGTTCTGTCCAAGTTTGGACCAAGGCTGTAATGAAGTCTGGAGCTGAGTGGCCCTGGCAGAACACAAACTGAACATCAGGGAGCAGTAAGTGCTGCTTGATAGCACTGTTGATGACAATGGGATCGATGGGCCAAATGGCTTCCTTCTGTGCTGTAAACGACTCTATGACTCTCTGATCTTCCATCATTTTGCTAATGATTGAGAGTAGACTGATGGAGCAGTAATTGGCCAGATTGAATTTGTCCTGCTTTTTGTGGACAGGACATATGTGGACAATTTTCCACATTGTCAGGTAGATGCCAGTGTTGTAGCTGCACTGGAACAGCTTGGCTAGGGGTGTGGCTAGTTCTGGAGCACAAGTCTTCAGTATGACTGCCGGGATGTCGTCAGGGCCCATAGCCTTTGTTGTATTCAGTGCCATCAGCCATTTCTTGATATCACATAGAGTGAATCTAATAGGCTGAAGCCTGACATCTGTGATGGTGGAGACCTCCGGTGGAGGCCAAGATGGATTATACATTTGGCACTTCTGACTGAAAGCCCTTCTCCTCCTCCTCCTCCCTGTTCCAGCAACTTGTTCTGCTCTACGTCTCCTCTGCTCAATCTCTCTGTCATGCTGTAGTCCAAGGGTGATGCAAACAACTACACTCATGTCTGTCTAATACAGAATCCTTGAAGTCAGGACAAAGTCCTCCAGCAACTCCCACATCACTCCCTGTAGACTTCAGCAACTTTAAATAATTGTACAAACCAACAAACACTTCTACGAATTCAACAACACCCTTGCATAATTTACTATGGCTTGACATATGATCACAGTCTCAATACATTTTCAGCAGAAAATTAATTTTTGTAAGTTTATTAGAAGTTGTTTTAATCCACTCAGTTCCTAACATATGTAGAAATCTATCAATATGTAAGAATTCCAAACCAAGCTACCGAAGCATTCATTTAAGTATCACTGCCGTTGTGTTTCTTACTTGAATTTCCAGAATATTAAGTTTCTTTTTTACATACAGTTAATGTTACAGGTATCTAATGGTGAGTGCATCCTTTCCCCTTGTAGTGACAGATCTTCTGATCACTTTGCAAACCCAGAAAGAAGGCATACTTGGTTGTTAATGGAAGCGTCCATCAAGGTGAGTGGGAAAACCCTCTTTTAAAGGGCCCTACCCCCAAAATATATCAAATAAATTTATAACACCCTCAATAATTATTACATTAACTATTTGCCCATTCCCCCCCCACCAAAACACTTTCCTTTTGAATCTAACATTCCCCCCCCAGACTGCCTAAAGTTTGAAGTTCAAACCTTCCCACCATCCCTACACCGTTCCCCCCACTCCCACACTGAAAATCTTACCTCCTCCTCCCTCCCCAACAGCATGACGCCATTTTCCCTGGACAGGAAATTGAAGGCACAGGAGTGGCGGCCGCCACTCTGAAGGTCGCGGGGGGCCCTCAAGATTGCAGGTAAGTCTAATTAAGTGTATTCATTTTATTAATTTAAATATTTAAATTGAGGTCCTCTCATCGCCACCGGGAGGTGTCCTGGTGTCAAGGTCCGTGACGGGCCTCTTGCAGGCCCATCTTCCAGGCCCCCACCACCTGCCCTCCCCCACCTCCCCGCCCCCAGCTACGAAGCCCGACGTCGAGGGCGTGGTAAAATCCAGCCCAATTGACCCTGGATGAAATGCTGTGCAACTATATGGTTTATGTATTGAGCTGTTGTTCTTGTAGTCTAAGAAAATCAACTGAAACTATTTTGTCATGCATATACATTTTTACAAAGACAAGCTTACCTGTTGAGCATTTGCCTGCAGTAAGTTTCCTAAATGTTCCACTAGTTCAGAAAAGACAGGCCTCGCCTTGTAGTTACCATTCCAACAGTCCAGCATTGTCTGATAGCTGAAGGGACAGAACAATTAGGATGTTCAAAATTTATTTGGATACAATATGGAGTCATTAATTCAAAGGGCCCTGTTCATGTCATATGTGTGGGTCCTGCAACATCTTTGAATGTGCTGCCACCTCCCAAATCTGTGGCAATCTCTACTGGAACTCCACGTTTGAATCCCTCCAATCAGATTTCCATCCTTTCCACAAATACGGCTTTTATCATGGTCACAAATGGCATCATAAGTGACTGTGACAAAAATAAACTATCCCTCCTTGTCCTTCTCGATCTGTCTGGAAACTTTGACACAGTTGACCGCACCATCGTCCTCCAAATCCTCTCCAGTTGGGTGGGACTACATTCCCCTGGATGCTTTTTTATTGATCTAATCATAGCCAGGGAATCACCTGCAATGGCTTTACTTCCCTCTCTCGCACCGTTAACTCTGGTGTCCCTGAAGGATTTATCCTTTCCCACTCCAATTTTTCATCAACCTGCTGCCCCACAGCAAGATCATCCAAAATTATGCCAGTTTCCACTTGGACCCTGACGACACCCAGCACTATCTCACCACCACCACTTGCGACCCCTCCCCTATCTTGAAATTGTCAGGCTGCTTATGTGACATCCAGTACTGGATCAGCAGGAATTTCCTCCAACTAAATATTGGGAAGACTGAAACCATTGCCTTTGGTCCCTGCCATCAACTCCATTCCCTAGCCACCGACTCCATCCCTCTCCTTGGCAACAGTCTGAGACTAAACCAGATTTTTCACAACCTTAGTGTCATATTTGACCCTGAGATGACTTCCGACTACATATCCGAGCCATTAGTAAGGCTGCCTATTTCCACCTCTGTAAAATCATATGACTCTGCCCCGGCTTTATATCACCTGCTGCTGAAACCCTCATCCTTGCCTTTGTTACCTTTAGACTTGACTATTCCAAGGCATTCCTGGCAGATCTCCCACATTCTACCCTTACTAAACTTGAGGTCATCCAAAACTCTGTTGCCCTTGTCCTAACTCACACCAAGTCCCATTCACCTATCACCCCTGTACTCACTAACCTATATTGGATCTTGGTTAAGCAGTGTCTTGGTTTTAAAATTCTCATCTTTGTCTTCAAATCCCTCCACTGCCTCATCCCCCCATATCTGTAACCTCCTCCAGCCTCACAGTCCTCTGAGATACCCGCATTCCTCCAATGCTAGCCTCTTGAGCATCTCCAATTTTAATAGTTCCATCATTGGTGGCTATGCCTTCAACTGCCTAGGCCCTAAGCTCTGGAATTCCCTCCCTAACCCTTTACACCTCTCTACCAAATTTTCTGCCTTTAAGACATATCTTAAAACCTATCTCTTTGATCAAGCTTTTGGTCATCTGCCCTAATATCTCCTGATGGGGCTTGATGTCATATTTTGTTTTATAATGAAGCACCTTGAGATGTTTTATTATGTTAAACGTGCTACATAAATACAAGTTGTTGTTGCATGTGTATACATTGGTTGTGTGTGCATGTAGCCAATCATTTAGTAGAGAATTAAAAACTAATAAGAAGATTGTAAGTTGTTTTAGATGTCAATCTTGGGTCTTGCACCTTCGTCAGGAGCCAGTAGATTGAAGTCCCACTCCAGAGCATATAATCTAGATTGACACTTTAGTGCAGTACTCAGTGAGTGCTTTCTTTTTGGATGAAATGTTAAGCTTTACTTCGTGACGCCTTCTTATGCTATGGGTGTGTTTCAAACTTGATATGTGGAAAATTGCAAGCGTTTAATTATCTACTGTCACTTTGCAAAACAGCACGCTGGAGCAACAACATTTTGTGCAACAATTCTTAAATTAATCCCAGGTTTCACAATATTGCCTGAATAGCTTAATTTATCAATGAATTATATAGTCAATAAAACCAGAGATCAGATGAAGAGAATTTTTTTTACACAGCGAGTTGTGTTCTAGAATGGACTGCCTGAAAGGGTGGTGGAAGCAGATTCAATAGCAACTTTCAACAGGAAATTGGATAAATACTTGGAAAGGAAAAAAAAATGCAGGACTATAGGAAAAGAGGAGGAAAGGGGAACTAATTGGCTAGCCGGCACAGGCACGTTGGGCCAAATGGCCTCCTTCTTTGCTATAAGATTCTGTGAAAACAACACTATCTTGCATGAATAAATATCCTTGCAGGATATTCTTATGTACTGGATTACAGAATTGTGTGACTGAATGAACTTTGGCCAAATGTATTAAAATGCCATAACTCTATTTGTGAGAATCTACAGAACAAAAACTAAGACGTACATTTCTGCTGATGCATATTCAGGACATCGCATTCGTGTGCCTTCTTTGAGTCTTTGACAAAATTCTTCATCAATTTGAACACCAGGGTACGGAGAGGCACCTAGGAAGTGATTAGTAGGAGGAAGAAGACACATCAGTTTCGCTGGGAATACTACTTCTCTCTTTAACACCTTCATGGAAACATTTTTCTGACTATTCAATGACAAGAAAACATAACTGGAAGCACTCACCCAATGAGAACATTTCCCACAGTAGAACCCCAAAAGACCACACGTCACTCTGTGTTGTATAAACTTTATCAAAGATGGTCTCTGGGGCCATCCATTTAAGAGGTAGCCGTGCCTAGAAAAGAACACATCATTAGTTTATGATACCAATTTTACCTAAATATTGCAAAGGCTAACTTAAGGATGCATTCTTTTCCATCCTAAAGGTAGTCATATGGTTTAGGAACAAACATATAGGGTACATGTAGGTAATCAGTAAATTTAATAGAATTGTACTTATCAATTCGGTCTTAATGACCCATACACAGCATAAGTTCTTCATTAAAGGTTTCACTTTCAAGAGGCAATTTTAAGAAATTGCACTCCTGGTTACAAAGGCCTGGCTATAGAGAGGGCATATGATAAATTCAAGGGAACAACCCCAATGTGTTTTGCTGTGGACCTAAGATTTCGTAAAATGTTACAAATTTAAAAATTTAAATGGGTTTAAATGCTTGGTTTCAGCAGTGCTTGTAACTGCCATAAGTGGACTCAACAAGATGAATTTTAGTTTTTAGTACACAGTAATGGAATGGATCACTTACCCATTATAGACCCAGTTTAATTTTCACTCCATTGATTTCAAAGGAATTAAAATCAAACAGGTTTATATAATGTGTGGGTGATCCACTTCACCATTGTCATTACTTACCATAATTTCTATAGGTGCATGCTGTAGTTTAAAGACACTGCTGTACTTGTAGAATTTCATTTTCATATACTTACATCTCCTTTTCTAACATAATCTGGGTCCTTATAAACATCTCGAGCCAAACCAAAGTCACAAATCTTCACCACGTTGTTTTCTGACAAGAGTATATTGCGTGCAGCCAGATCCCTATGGATGCACTGAAATAGACAATAGAGAATAGAAACTTATTAGTCATGTCCCATTTTCTCTTTCTCTCTTTCTGTCTCTCCTTCTCATGGGGCAGTGGTGATCACTTCACTATCTGAGCAGTTGTTACAATGGCAGCAGGTGGCAGTCTTGTTGGATCAGATCGAGAAAATGTCCACAAGAATGGCTGAGAGAAACCTTTTGCAGGAAAATGAGTTGCCATTGCTTTGAAAAGAAGGCAGAGGGCATGGTTATAGAGAGAATTGAGCAGATCTTGATTTTGTGCAATGGGTGTTGGCAAGTTGGCAGCCTGTCTTATTTCTCTGTCAATTTTTATTTCCATTGTAAGCAGGTGTAAAACAGGCTGGCCGCTTGCTATCACCCATTGCACAAAGTCAACATCTACCCCAATGCATTTAAAAGAAGGCAGTGCCCATGGACATAAACAAAATGTATTTACAAAGAGGCAGTGCACAATTAGTGAAGGTTCATTATTCTGCAAGTTGTATGGGAATCATGTGTATGAGAGATTTGTGAAAGGTGAGGACATGTTATGTTTTCTTACCTTTCGTGATGCCAGGAACTCCATTCCCCTGGCTACCTGGAAGCTGTAAGAGATAAGGTCCTCCATTGTCAACCAGTCCTTGTAAAGGTCATCTGCAGCTGTACGGGAGAAAAGAAGTGTGAGCTGGTGGAGCTGGGCCATGGAAGCATATCTATATGCATCTTTTGATACCAATTGAAAAACTTCCAATCACATTTTATCAATATAAGCTCCCATTTGAGGATTGATTCATTCAGTACTGTAACAAGAAGCTTTTAAATATGAAATGAATACTTTTTCATGTGTGGGGTTTCTTAGCTTCAACACAATTTCAAAAAACAAAGATGCCCCATCAAAGGTAGACTTGTAGAAATTGGAATGAGGTATATCATCACTTTACCTTCCTCCTCTTCCATGTCACTCAGTGATTTTTCTTCTGCAAATCCAGAACTGGTGGAGCTCTCACTACTTGCGATGCTATCCAAGCGCCGCTTAAACTCACTGTCCAACTCAACAGCATTGTTTTCTTTCATCTGTCTTGACTTCAGTGCTTTACTCTGCAGCAAGGGGAGAACAAGAAGTAAGTGAGTAAATATAAATTTTTTTATACGTGATGTCCACAAAAACAATTAAACTGCAAAATGATTATATAATACATACAAAAATATGATAACCTAGCAAGTCAGTTGTCCGTTGAAGGGGGTGGGCATTGAGCAGCTAGGATGAGCATTGATGAACCTGATGATCTTTTTGAAGCAAATAAAAATAAGAAATGCTGGAAATACTCAGCAGGTCTGGCAGCATCTGTGGAGAGAGAAGCAGAGTTAACGTTTCAGGTCAGTGATCCTTCTTCAGAACTGGCAAATATTAGAAATGTCAAATATTTGCCAGTTCCAAAGAAGGGTCACTGACCCAAAACGTTAATTCTGCTTCTCTCTCCACAGATGCTGCCAGACCTGCTGAGTATTTCCAGCATTTCTTGTTTTTATTTCAGATTTCCAGCATCCGCAGTATTTTGCTTTTATGATCTTTTTGAAGCCTTCTGTTCTTGTGCTGGAGTGGGGGAACCTTGAACAGATCATGGACATGCTCTGCTGCCTGTAATCTATTCTCAGTCCCAGACTATCTCACACAGGATCATATTTGATTATAATTACTGAGCACTTGCAAATATTGCTGTCAACTTTTATGGGGTACTAAAGACTTGCCACCATTGTTATGTGCCTGTAGTCTGTCTGTTTTAATCCTATCTTTTGAAATATACAGGAATTCTGTTGACAGTTTTTTCATTTCACTGAAGACAATGGGATCATAAAAGGGCAACAAACAATGGAAACAAAGTGTTTCTGTGCTCTGCTCCCATTGTTTTCAATGGGGGAATGCCAACTGGGTTGTTTTAACTGTAACACAACTTGTTAGATCAACAAAAGGAACATCTATTTCCGTTTTTAATGAATTTGTCCTTTTTTAATTATTGAATGATACAATATTGGTATTTGCTTAAGAATAACAACTTGCATTTATATAGCACCTTTAACATTGTATAAATTGATCAAAGAAATAGGTTTTAAGGTGCATCTTAAAGGGTACGAGAGAGTGGTGGAAAGGCAGAGAGGTTTAGCAAGCAAATTCCATGAACTTAGGGCCTAGGCATCTGCAGCATAATCAGCAATGGTGGCGCCAAGAAAATCGGGGATATACTAGAGTAAAGGCCTGCTACCCAACCTGAACTCAACGGGACCCGACGACATGTGTCGGGTTCGGGTCGGGTCGCTCTTGCGGGTCCAGCTTTCGGGCTCGGGCCGGGTCCTGGTCGGGCCAGGTCCAGGTTGGCCGGGTCTGGGTTGGGCCAGGTCCGGGTCGGACACACACAGGAAGTATTACATTTTGCTCTGCTGGGAAGTTGAGTTTAGTAAGTGTCAGAAGTTGAAAAGCCTACCTGAACTGGGAGTCCAGGACGTCAAGGAGGGAAATTCTGAGTCTGCGCAGCGAGCAAGTGAGCGTCTCTATAACGTCATCACGCTCATGCTGCAGCTTCCTGCAGATTCGGAATCAGAAGGTCGGTAAAGTGAACATTCCGGTGGTCGGGTCGGGCGTGGGAAAAAATAGAGGGACTCGGGCTGGGTCAGGCTCAGGTCTGATGTGGTGGATCTGTTGGGTTCGGGTCGGGTTTTTGTTCCTGACCTGAGCAGGCCTTTATGCTAGAGGTCAAAATTGGAGGAGTGCAGAAAGCTTGGAGGGTTATATGGACAGAGGTGGTTACAGAGATAGGAGGGGCAAGGCCTTGGAGGGAGTTGAACACAAGGATGAGAATTTTAAGTTCAAGGTCCAGCTCAAAAACAATACCAAAGATCAAAAACAAATATAGATTGATTAAGGCCATCTATTGCTTAGATTATTCTGTAATTAGTCCAAGAGATGGTAAGTCATCCACTCCATAGTCTGATATCATCTGAAAATTTGGTTACCTTACACTGTGTTTTTGAATTCCAAATCATTTACGTATATCGGACCCAACAATGTTTTCTTCCAAGCTCAACTGAGAATATTTCTTTCAACCTAAAATCACTTCCCTAACTAGTAGCCACTGCTTCTTTGTCCTTCAGACAGTTTTCTGTCCATCTTTAAGGTTTACTGAGGATATCACTGCCTCAGATTTGTGTAGTAGCCTTACATGGAACTTTATCAAAGGCTTTCCTACACAGGCACAATGACCCAATGGGAGCTGGTGGACAGCAGTGCAATCCACGGTGACCACATCTGCAGCAGTTGGCTGCTCGAGGACCTTCGGCTTAGAGTTGATGAGCTTCAGTCCAATCTGCGGACACTGCGACACATCAGAGAGGGGGACAGTTACCTGGACACTGTGTTTCAGGAGACAGTCACATCCCTTAGATTAATTACATCAAATTTGGACCATGGTCAGGGATAGGAGGGTGTGACTGCAAGTGAGGCAGGTAAAGGGATCCAGAATTTAGCTTTGGAGGAGCCTCAGCCAGTGCCCTTATCCAATAGTTACGAGGTTCTTGCTCCTGGTGTGGACGAGGGCACAGGCTGCAGGGAGGATGAGCAAACTGACCACAGCACCGTGGTTCAGAGCGCCATTCAAGTGGGGGGAGAAAAGAGAAATGTGGTAGAAATGGGGGATGGCATAGTTAGGAGAAGCGATACTGTTCTCTGCAGCAAAGACAGGGAGTCCCGGAGGCTGTGTTGCCTACCTGGTGCCAAGGTTAAAGACATATCTTCTGGGCTGGAGAGGAACTTGGAGTGGGAGGAGAAGGATCCAGTTGTCGTGGTCCACGTAGGTACCAACGACATTGGTAGGACAAGGAAAGAGGTTCTGCTGAGGGACTATGAGCAGCTCGGGGCTAAATTAAAAAGCAGAATCACAAAGCTAATAATCTCCAGATTACGACCTAAACCACATGCAAATTGGCATAGGGTAAATAAGATTAGAGAAATAAACACATGGCTCAAAGATTGGTGTGGGAGAAATGTGTTCCGAATCATGGGACACTGGCACCAGTAGTGGGGAAAGAGAGAGCTGTTCCGTTGGGACGGGCTTCATTTGAACCATGCAGGGACCAGTGTCCTGGTGAATCGTATAACTAAGGTTGTAGATAGGACTTTAAACTAATTAGTGGGGGCAAGGGTTCAATTGAAGGGAAGTTTAAAAAATCAAAAAGAAATGAGAGAGCAGAGGTGCAGGGTAGTGAAGAGGCAAACAGTAATCAAAGTGTGACAGGAAGGGGCAGAAAATATAAGCAGAAGAGTGCAGCAGAAATTAGAACCAGAATAATGGTAAAAATAATGGTAAAAAGTCAAAGCTTAAGGCTCTTTATCTGAATGCACGCAGCATTTGTAACAAGATAGATGACTTGATGGCACAAATAGAAATTAATGAGTATGACTTGATAGCTATTAAACAGAAGTGGTTGCAGGGTGACCGAGACTGGGAACTCAATATTCAAGGGTATTCGACGTTCTGGAAAAATAGGCAAAAAGCAAAAGGAGGTGGGGTAGCTTTGTTAATAAAGGAAAGTATCAGTGCGGTGGTGAGTAGTGATATAGGTGCAATAGATTGTGATGTGGAATCAGTGTGGGTGGAAATAAGCAATAGCAAGGGGAAGAAGTCATGGGTGGGAGTCGTCTATAGGCCCCCGAAGAGTTGCCTCACTGTAGGACAAAGTATAAATCGAGAAATAACAGAGGAGTGTAAGAAGGGCGCTACAATTGTCATGGGTGATTTTAATCTACATATTGATTGGACAAATCAGATTGGCAAGGTAACAGGAAAGACAAATTTATAGAGTGCATCAGGGATTGTTATTTTGAGCAATACGTTGCAGAACCTACCCGGGAAGAGGCTATTTTAGATCTAGTAATGTGTAATGAGGTAGGATTAATAAATGATATCGTAGTTAAGGATCCTCTCGGGGGTAGTGATCACAACATGGTAGAATTTCAAATTCAGTTTGAGGGTGAGCAACTCGGGTCTCAGACCAGTGTCCTCACTTAAACAAGGGAAATTATGGAGGTTTGAAGAAAGAGTTGTCTGAAGCGGTTTGGGAAAATAGACCGAGGGTAAGGTCGGTGGATGAGCAGTGGCAGACATTTAAGCAGATATTTCATAATACTCAGCAAAAATTTATCCTGGTCGAAAAGAAGGACTCGATGAGAAGGGTGAACCACCCGTGGTTAACAAAGGCAGTCAAGGAGAGTATCCAATCAAAAACTAAGGCATACAAAGTGGCGAAAACTAGTGGTAGGCCAGAGGATTGGGAATTTTTTAGGAACCAACAGCAGATGACTAAAAAGCAAATAAAGAAGGGGAAAACTGATTATGAAAGTAAATTGTCAAGAAATATAAAAACAAACAGCGAGAGCTTCTACGGGTATATGAAAAGAGAGTAGCTAAAGTGAGCGTTGGACCCTTAGAGGATGCGACTGGAGAATTGATAACGGGGAACAGGGAAATGGCAGATAATTTAAACCAATATTTTGCATCGGTCTTCATGGTGGAGGACATTATAGGAGCTAATGGGAGGAAAGATCTTATAACAGTCTCTATCATGAGGGACAAAGTATTTGACAAACTAATGGGACTAAAGGCAGACAAGTTGCCAGAACCTGATGGCCTACATCCAAGGGTGTTAAAGGAAGTGGCTGCAGAGATAGTGGAGGCATTGGTCGAAATATTCCAGAACTCACTGGATTCAGGGAGAGTCCCAGTGGATTGGAAAACCGCTAATGTGATGCCCCTGTTCGAGAAGGGAGGGAGACAAAAAGCAAGAAACTATAGGCCATTCAGCCTAACATCGGTCTTTGGAAAAATGCGAGAGTCCATTACTAAGGAAGAAATAGCAGGACATTTAGAAAAGCTTAACGCAATCAAACAGAGTCAACATGGTTTTGTGAAAGGGAAATCATGTTTGACAAATTTGCTAGAGTTCTTTGAGGATATAACAAGCAGAGTCGATAAAGGGGAACTGGTAGATGTAGTGTATTTGGATTTCCAGAAGGCATTTGATAAGGTGCCACATAAAAGATTATTGAAAAAGATAGGAGCTCACGAGATTGGGAGTAATGTATTAGCATGGACTGAGGATTGGTTAACTCACAGAAGACAGAGAGTCGGGATTAATGGGTCTTTTTCAGGTTGGAAAGATGTAATTAGTGGAGTTCCACAAGGATCAGTCCTAGGGCCTCAATTATTTATTATCTATATTAATGACTTGGAGGAGGGGGCAGAGTGTAATATATCCAAATTTGCTGACAATACAAAAATAGGTAGGAGGGCATGTTGTGATGAGGACATAAGGAATCTGCAAGGGGATATAGCTAGGTTGAGTGAGTGGGCAAAAACCTGGCAGATGGAGTTTAATGTAGGAAAGTGTGAGGTCATGCACTTTGGTAGGAAGAATCAAAAGCAGACTATTATTTAAATGGAGAAAGACTCCAAAAAGGTGCAGCACAGAGGGATCTGGGTGTTCTTGTGCATGAAACACAAAAAGTTAGCATGCAGGTGCAGCAAGTAATTAAGAAGGCAAATGGAATTGCTCTTGTTTTTAGTTCCTCTTTCCCCTTCTGATTTCTCTTTTGAACATTTTTAGAGTAGTTTCACAGTAATATTTCAACTCTTCACTTTCAACAGACAAGTTAATTTAGTCCATCTGAACTATTGGCTAACATATTAGGGCACATGTAAATTTTACCATATAGTCCCCATTACAGCAAATCCTCCACCTACAGAGACCAGCTGCCTTTTGCACTAGGTGTGAACTAAAAAATAAAGTAAAATTTTGTTATTCAGAAATGAGCTTAACTCTCTACATGATGCAAAATGTAACCAATGTGGCAAATGAATTTTCTCTTCAGTCAGTATCTTAATCTTAATCCCCATATAGTGTAAGGGCTGAATGCCATTTACTCAATAATGGGTGCATTCTGTACCAATAAAGTCCTACATTTCACTGTGGGATCTGGTTGCCAAGTATTAAGTCAGTCTGTGAGATTTTAGATAATTGTGTCAACATTGGCTCAGTTGATACCAATCTTGCCTGAGTGTGAAGGTTATGGCTTCAAGCCCTACTCCAGAGACATAATCCAGGCTGTAACTTCACTTCAGTACCATATTGAAAGTATACTGCAATATAAGAAATGCCATCTTTTAGGTAAGATGTTCAACCAAGGTCCTGTCTGCCCTCTCAGGTATACATAATAGGTCCCATGACTACATAACTAAAAAAAACAGATTTTATCTGTTATTGCTATTATCTCCATTGCTATCGTGTGCAGATTGGCTGTTGTGTTTCTTTACATTACACCAGTGACTATATTGCAAAAGTAATTCACTTGCTGTTAAACACTTTGTGTCATTTTGAGTTTGTGAAAGGCAAAATGAAAGTTCTTTCAGTTATTCTAGAGCTGGAGGACGACTGTGAGCAAATGAATATGGGTCTCTTAAGAAATCTTATACCACAGCACAGTAACATGTAATGCAGAGCAACACAGATTTACCTTGTAGGGAACGTAGTTGTTTCGCTTACTTCTTAAGTAGTTTGACAGGTTCCCATATTTGCAAAATTCAACAATCACCATCAATGGACCTGGAGTTAGAAGAGCAGGGTTAACAGTATTAATAGCTGCCATAAATGCAGTTACAATGGACAAAAATAACTATTCTTCTCTGCCATATAATTTTATATTAACTTCTGTTTATTGTATTGCACAAATAATCAATGAAATGCATGCAATAATCTCATCAAAACCCAGCATAATCCTATGTTAAACATAGAATTATTCTTTTGTAGTACTGCAGACTCGTCTATCAATATTTATCATTGCAGTTAATAACCATTAAAAATAACACAAACAACTCATGGAGCACTATAGTTAACTACAGTTAACTGTAGTGGTCACTGGTTCATAATTCTATTGTTACTGGTTTGAAACCTACCAGACAGGCACAGAAACCCAACAACCAACTGTGAACACCAAGCCGTTGCTAGTTGGTACTGACTGCAATATCTACCAACATGTACAGTACTCCATCCATGTCGGTGCCACTAGTTGATCTCTAGGTATTTGCTTAGCTCTGTTCTGTATTGTGCCTATGGTCACAAAGTTGGGGTTTCATGTGAAGTTTTAAATTTACCATCAGGTTTCTATTAGTTTCTTACAGTGAGGTTATAGAACCTCAGAGACTTATGGGCATAAATTCCACGACTGATTCTAGGAATGTTGTTATCCCTACTTTTCAAGTTTAACTAAGACTTAATATTTCTTCCATCATGTCTGTTTTCCACTGGCATTAATCTTTCTTTGGTATCAGTGGTAACATTGGAGAGCTAACCATGCCCATTGTACCTCTGATAATACAAATTTCTAACTTCTATAGTGGCCCAGCTACATAACCTATATACGTAACATACAGCAATGTTAAGGCAGCTGAAGAGTACACAGTGTTGGGCTTCCGTTGTTTAGCTGAGCACAAGTAAAGCACAATTTACAAACAAATCTCTGTTCAAACTTAAAGGGGTAATCTTGATGAAAAGAGGAGTCTTTCCAGGTCAGTGGAAATTAATACTACCACTGGCATGGAGATAAATGCTATGTTCTCAATGGTTTTAATCGTAAAAGAGAAGTTCAATGACTTGTGGAAAAGTATGAAGGTAAGCCAATGCTGTTCTCCTTAGGCAAAGAAAGTTAAGAGGAGATTTAATAATATAAAATCATTAAATTAGGAGGAGTTTTGATACAGCAGAAATGAAGAAATTGTTTCTAGGAGAGTCAGTAACCAAAGGACACAAATGTAAAATAATTGGCAAAAAAAGCCAGGGAGGAGATGGAGTTATTTTTTTACTCGGCGATTTATTGTCATCTGTAATGTACTGCCTGAAAGGGAGGTGGAAGCAGATTTAATAGTAACTTTAAAAAGGGAATTGGATCTATACTTAAAAGAAAAATTTGTAGGACTATGAGGAAAGATCAGGGTAGTAGGACTAACTGGTAGCTCTTTCAGAGAATCGGTAGAGGCAAGATAAGCCGAAAGACTCCCTACTGTTTTCTATGATTCTATATGTAAAGGAAAGATCATAATCTCTGATATGGATTTTGAGGTACTCTGTGGCTATTTGGTTATAATGGAGAGGGTTGACTCACTGATTGGACACTTGAAGCGAGGAGCTATCATTGGTCAGGAAGCCACAAACCCATAGAGCCGAATTTATTTCAAAATACTTTCCTTTGTTATCAATATATAGATATAAAAGAGTTATAGAATAATTTTCATTATGCTCCAACCTTCTTAACTAGTTCATACATCTCCTAGTCAAGGCAAAAGTATCTAATGATTCAGAAGATGGAATTCTTTGGGCTCAGACAGGGGGAGAGTTATAATTAATGCTGTTACCACAATTAAAACCATGGAACCAAAAATTGGTTTTAAAAAATCCACCCAAAACCATTGTCACAGGTATTGGGAGCACTGAGGAAGTCCACCATGTATTTAACTATTCTCCCAGGAGGATTCAAAGCATGTGGAGTTGGGATAGGTTTTTAAGAAAATAGTGGAGAAGTAAGGTGTCACATGACCTCACATAGCTACTTTGTTGAATTCCATGCCCAGACAATTACCTTCCTTTTTTTTTCCATATGACGATGATCAAACTAGGTGTACTCATTTTTGACTTATTTTAGGAGCCATTTTCAAAATGTTCTGGAAGTGCAAAGACTAACATTTACTCTTCCACTACCTTGCAAAGATAATCAGATAAACTAGATCACCCTAATACCACCAAAATCATATGGAAGATGGATAATAATGAAAGTAGCTGCCACCAGGATTTATTTGTTTTATTTGTTCACAAAAAGGGGAGTAAGCACACTGTTGTCCGAAAAGCAGCCAAATGGTGAAGAGATTGCATGGGCTCACCTCCCGCTTTTGTGCAGGCTCCCAGTAGGTTCACCACATTGAGGTGATGGCCAATGTGAATAAGAATCTTCAGTTCGGACATCAAAGCTCTTTGTTCACTGGATGTTGCTCCATCTAAAAATAGCAGTCAGATAAATGAATACATTCCTTTCTGTTGCAAATAACACAAGTACAGAGGATGTGCACCCATGCATAAATACAAGTATGTAATGGCATTTGCACATAATGATGCATATGTACAGACATGTGCAAAGAAACATGTGCAGAAATTTAAGCACAATACCAAGATGTTTGCAGTGCTTTTAAGAGTTCACTTTGTTTTAGAGTACTTTTCACTATTATGCAAATGTTCAGATTATGCATTAAAATAACTTAGTTAAAGTTATATTCCAATAAGAGAATTAATTTCATATGCTGCAGTTCCATCTGTGAAGTGTTCATGTTAAGTATCTAGATGGATGATGAAGTGTGGTTATACACTAATGGATATTAGTTATATGCAGAATGTGACTGGTAAATTGTAAAATGAATATGACATCGTACTTTATATCGACAACTCTAGGTGAAGGGTCAAGCCCATGGTGCAGAAAATCACCATCATTGAAAATCCATGGTAAGTAAAGAACTAGTAATCATATATATGGTACATTTCTCAGGATCCCATGATTTGATCCTTTGCTGTGGCTGACTTACAATTACATCCCAGAGGATATTTATATGCCAACCAAAATCAATCATCTATATTGTTTATGGAAGTGTTATGTGAACTAAATTTATAATACAAACAATTAACTGAAAAATATATAGGCTGCAAAAATCCGAGGCTGCATCAAAGTATTCCATCACGTTCTCTTGCAGTGAACATTCAAAGATGGTCTTCTAAGGGAAGAGTTTCTGCCCGCCTCTTACAAGGATATAGTTTTGAAAGATGGGGGAAACGGGACCAGGAGTAAAGACCTGTCTCTTAAAGGTATCCTTGTGAGGGGGTTTCTAGTGGTGGGGGTAGGGGAGGCATAATGTTGAATGATGTAAAACATGGAGCATATACCTTCAAAGTTATTGTCAACTTACATTCTCCCCGTCAATAATGTTGCCTATGGAATTTCAGCATCCTCATGATTTTATAGGATAGATTTCATGAATTCACACTCTTGATGCAGAGCCTTACGCACTCAGAATGTGCATCAAGAATTCAGGCACAGAGGCCAGCTGGCACCATGGGATTTTAATGGGTAGAAAATCCCGTGGAGTCTGGTGCGCTCTGCTTCCAAGTATTCCTTGTGCGCTGTGCGCTGTAGGTGTGCAAAAACCCTGTTAGGTAGAGGATTTGCTTTAATCCAAAAATAATTGATTTGCATCTATTGGCTACTCTAAAATGCTGTAAATTGATTGAGATTTGGAAACATACTGGTTTGGAAAAACAGCCATGACAGGTTTAACATCCTGACAATTACAATTTAAATTTTATGCAGAAATCTTTCCAACTTTCATTTACCTTTCAACATCTTGACAGCAACAGTTTTGCAAGTGGAGACTTTTTCAATATTAAATGCAGCTGCTTCAACCACTTTGCCAAAAGCTCCACGACCCAATGGTTTGCCTGATTAATTAAATGAAAGAAGGATCTTTCAATCTTTCAATAATGCAAATTATATGATATAACAAATCTATTTCTTTGAATGCTCTTGGCAAATAGCACACTATAGGGAACACAAATTGGGCTTTTTCAGACAATGGTGCACAACATTAATGAGAAAAGGTTTTGCTGAGGAAAGCTCAACTGCTGTGGTGTTATTAATGAAGCTGCTGTGTGCTGAGGAACATGGTGTGATGGAAACCACACCTGCCAAATGGAAACATATTAATTTTGTCATATAGAGCATTATTTTTGAACATTTACTGTACATTGAAATAACTTGCTTAAAAAGACCACAGGACTGAGTGGCTGGAAACATGGCTGCATATTTGCATTCTGAGAGACAGTTACTCAAAGAGACAATGGAAGTACTCCCTGATGCAAGTAACCAGATGGGTTTTGTCAATAGTGATAATCAAGAGACATTGAGAGTCATTGAATATGTAAAAGCCAGCATTCCACCATCCGCCCACTCCCCACCCACCCCCGCCCACAGCATCCCCCTCTCCACCACTGAGTGTGTCTGGTAAGCGTGGAAGAAATAACAAACTTCACAGGCGATGCTGTTTCAAACAAAAAGTCAGTCACATGACTAACCTGCTGGTCAACCTGGAGTTAATTGAATTGTGCTCACAGAAAGGTTTTGAGACAGACTATAATTGAACTTCAAGAAGAAAGTACCTCTCCCTCGCTCTCTCTCTCTCTCTCTCATGCAAGGTTCCAGGGACCCATGGAAGTAATTTAAGCCTCAGGACAGAAGACCCCTACAACATTCTTGTACCAGTGAAACAAGTTTAAAAGTGCGCACTGGGCCCCAATGAGAACTGCAAGACTTAACTTCAATCAAAGACTTTACATCCAACCCAAAACCAGTAACTGAATTCCATCTACTACTTCAAACCTTCCCCCCTTTAATTCTTTCTCCTCCTCTGTATCTATTTGTGTGTGTGTGTGTTTATCGCGTATGCATGCTAGCGTGGTCGTGTCACATATCCTTAGCAGTTTTAACTGAGTTAGAGTTTTAAAGTTAATAAACTTATACCTTTCTTGTTTAAATTGGAGAAAACTTGTTTGGTGAGCCAGGGCTCACTGAGGGGAAGCTAAAAAAAGTGTTTTTAAAAGTTAAGCCCTGTTACGACCAAGCTAGGAAAAGGCCAATAGGGGAGCCCTAGACGCCTTCCTCACTTGGTCGTAACTGAAATTTGGAGACTAGTATCCTGGATTGGACCCATAGACAAAGGAGAAATTGGAAGTGGGAAGTCAAATTGATCCCAATCTTAAAGTGAAAAGATTTCAATACAAGTTTTCTTGTGGTTGTGTCTGCTAGAATACTAACATGTCCACAACTGAAGCCAGTAACTCCCCAAGCCAGGATGAAGTAACTAGGGATAAGTTAAAGGCACTGTCTATGGAGGAGTTGAGGGATATGGCTGAACAGTGTGGGATTACTCTCCATGCCAAGGTTAGTAAGTCCGAACTCCTAAGACGAGTGGCCACCCATTCTTCCCTTGAATCTGAAGAATCAGAGACAGGGTTAGAAATAGACTCTGACAGGGTATTGCTAGCAAAGATACAACTGGAACAGAGGAAACTTTAATTAGAGACAGGGTAAGAGAAAGACAGGAAAGAGAGAGAGAGAGAGAAAGAAATTTCCAGAAGGAACGGGAGGAAAGAGAGCTGAGGCAGGTTGAGTTAGCTAGGGGGCGACAGAGTAAACCTAGTGAAAGCATGGAAAATACAAGTGGTACGGGCTGTGTACAGAATTTTTAAAATTTTCCCAATTGATTCCAAAATTCAACGAGGGAGATGTGGAAGAATTTTTTGTATCTTTTGAGAAACTGGCAAGGCAGTTAAAATGGCCGGCTGACAGCAGGAATCTTCTGGTACAAAGTAAGCTCACAGGAAAAGGTTTATTCCCTATTGCCAGATGAGAGTTCATTAAATTATGAACTGACAAAAAATGCTATCCTCGGGGCATATGAGCTAGTACTGGAAGCCTACTGTCAGAAGTTTCGAACCCTCAGGAAGCAAGCTGATCAAACTTACTCGGAGTTTGAGAGAAGTAAGTAGCTGGCTTGTGACCAGTGGTTGAGGGCTCTTAAAGTGCAGTCCAGTTATGAAAACCTCAGAGAGATGACTTTGCTATAGGAATTTATAAACTCTCTCCCCCTCTCCATAAAGACCCATGAGGAGGAACAAAAAGTACATAGAGCAAAGCAAGCCACAGTTCTGGCTGATAAGTTTGCTCTAATATACAAGTCGAAACCCCAGGAGAAAACCTTTCCTAGTCACCCTCACAAATCCGAAAAAGACAAAGGATAGGAAGGTGATAGGAGCCCATGCAGTCCTGGGAGAGAAAGAAAACCAAGACACACAGGGGCCCTCCTCCAGCCCAAAAGGAAGGTGCTGTAAGTAGGAGTGAGACCCAGAGACCTGTGTGCTTCCATTGTAATAAGGCAGGTCATCTGAGAGCTTACTGCTGGAAACTATGGGGAAAACCTGTAGGGTTAATCAGGGCATACCCGCTCAGTGCAGGAGAAGGGACCCCACTGGAAAGCACAGCTGAACAAGCTCTGGCTTTACCTGCAGAAATAATAAGACCCAGAAAACATATTGCTGCGGGTGCAGGAAAATTTAATAGGATTCCTGAAGGTTATCAGGATTTTGTGTCTGAAGGGAAAGTAACCCCTTGCGTGGGCAAACAAGCCTGTAGCAATCCTGAGGGACATAGGGGCCACTGGATCCCTTTTACTGGGAAAAGGCCTGACCTTTTCCCCAGAGAGTGCAGTAAATACCAGAATGTGGTAAATGGTATTGGAGGGTGCACTTGGAATGCAACCTAGTTTCAGGAACGGTGACCGTAGAGATTGTCCCTAGTTTGCCTGTGGATAGGGTTGACCTACTCTGGCTGGGGCAAAGGTGGTAGCTTCCCCAATAGTAAAAGAGAGACCACAGGAGGTCAGAGAGACAGGGCAGTGGCAGGAGACAGTCCCCTGCAGTTTCCCTGAATGTGTAGTGAATCAGGCCATGACCAAACCAGCTTCCCCAGAGGAGACTAAATTGGAACTGCAGGCAGATGACCATTAGGTCTGTCTGTCTGAAACAGTTTTTGGAAAGTTAGAGGGCCCAAGGAATGAATTAAATGAATCTTCCCTAGTTGACGCTCAGTGAGCTGACCCAGTATTAAGAGAGTTAGCACAGGCTGCCCAGTCTGAAATTGAAGCAGAGGTACTCCCTGATAGCTATTATTTAAAGAATGAGGTACTGATGAGGAAGTGGAGTTCTCCTCACAGACCTGAGAACAAAGAATGAACAGTGGTTCACCAGTTAGTGGTGCCACAGAGGTACTGGAGGGAAATATTAAGAATGGCTCATGAGATTATAGTGGCTGTACATGTCGGTATACGAAAAACCAAAGCCGGCATAAGACAGCAATTTGACTGGCCAAAACTCCACAAAGATGTGGTGGAGTACTGTAGGAGTTGCCACATATACCAGGTTGAGGGAAAACCCCAACCCACAGTGAAATCTGCACCCCTAAGTCCTGTACCAGCATTTGGAGGACCCTCCAGAAGAGGGCTGGTGAATTGTAAGGGACCACTGCCGAGAACAAAAAGGGACAGGCAGACACAGGGCAGGCAAAAAGTTAGAGAGCAAAGGGAAAAAAGGGACAAAAAGGATAGGTTACAGGAGGTCCGGAAGGATTCCCAAATACAAACCCCTACTGTCCACTATTTCAAAAGGGAGATAGAGAGAAAGCAGGGAATTATAGACCAGTCAGCCTGACGTCGGTAGTAGGGAAAATTCTAGAGTTCATTATCAAAGATTTTATCACGGAGCACTTAGAGAACACTGGTAGAATCGGACAGAGACAGCATGGATATACGAAAGGGAAATCATGCTTGACAAATCTACTAGAATTCTTCGAGGATGTAACTAGTAGGGTTCATGAGGGGGAGCCAGTGGATGTGGTTTATTTGGACTTTCAGAAGGCTTTCGACAAAGTCCCACATAAGAGATTAGCATGCAAAATTAAAGCGCATGGGATTGGGGGTAGTGTATTGCGATGGATAGAAAATTGGTTGGCGGACAGGAAACAAAGAGTAGGGATAAATGGGTCTTTTTCCGAATGGCAGGCAGTGACTAGTGGGGTACCACAGGGATCGGTGCTAGGACCCCAGATATTCACAATATATATTAATGATTTAGATGAGGGAACTAAATGTAATATCTCCAAATTTGCAGATGACACAAAACTGGGTGAGAGGGTGAGTTGTGAGGAGGATGCAGAGAGGCTTCAGGGTGATTTGGACAAGTTGAGTGAGTGGGCTAATGCATGGCAGATGCAGTATAATGTGGATAAATGTGAGGTTATCCACTGTGGTAGCAAAAACAGGAAGGCAGATTATTATCTGAACGGCTATAAGCTGAGAGAGGGAAATATGCAGCGAGACCTGGGTGTTCTTGTACACCAGTCGCTGAAGGTAAGCATGTAGGTGCAACAGACGGTAAAAAAGGCAAATGGTATGTTGGCCTTCATAGTGAGAGGATTCAAGTACAGGAGCAGGGATGTCTTGCTGCAATTATACATGGCCTTGGTGAGGCCACACCTGGAATATTGTGTGCAGTTTTGGTCTCCTTATCTGAGGAAGGATGTTCTTGCTATAGAGGGAGTGCAGCGAAGGTTTACCAGACTGATTCCTGGGATGGCGGGACTGACATATGAGGAGAGATTGAGTCGGTTAGGATTATATTAGCTGGAGTTCGGAAGAGTGAGGGGGGATCTCATAGAAACCTATAAAATTCTAACATGACTTGACAGGGTAGATGCAGGAAGGATGTTCTCGATGGTAGGGGAGTCCAGAACCAGGGGTCATAGTCTAAGAATACAGGGTAAACCTTTCAGGACTGAGATGAGAAGAAATTTCTTCACCCAGAGAGTGGTGAACCTGTGGAATTCGCTACCACAGAAAGCAGTTGAGGCTAAAACATTGTATGTTTTCAAGAAGGAGTTAGGTATAGCTCTTGGGTCTAAAGGGATCAAAGGGTATGGGGTGAAAGTGGGAACAGGTTATGAGTTGGATGATCAGCCATGACCATAATGAATGGAGGAGCAGGCCCGAAGGGCCGAATGGCCTACTCCTGCTCCTATTTTCTATGTTTCTATGTCCGGTCAGCCAAACCCGAAATGTTTGAAAAATTAGACCCCACGTCCTCCTATGGAAATGCAGACACCAGAAGAACCCCACCAGAGTTGCAAACAGCATTTACAGAAACCTGCAAGGTCAAAGAAAGTCCTCCAGTGGGCAGAGGAACTGTGACGGTGATGCCTCACCTAGTCGAAGTGTCGAAGGGGAGTGCAGTAGAATCTGGACAAATACTTGCAAGCAGGAGTGTCCCAGAGGATAAAGGGTAGATTAGCAAAGAATCTCCCCCACAGTCAGGAGAAAAGGGAACCAACCATACCCTAAAGTGAAAAGCACTTGCATGACTCATCAGAGCACTGAAAGAGAGATCAGAATGGATTCACCCACTGCCAGCTCCCATAATCAGAACTCCAAACCAGGGCTAAATAAATCTAACCCTCCCCCTGCAGACCTCAAAAGGAACAAAGGCATCTTAGACATGTGCAACCTGCAAACCTCCCCAAAAGTCACATGTTTATTGGGATGCCCATTCCTAACATATTTCAGGCTGATAGTGATGAAACATTAAACCCCTTGGGCACATATCTATCTCAGACCCACCTCAAGGGAAAAGGGGCAATTTAATGCAGCACTGCTACAAAGGAAAGACAGGCTGTAAAAAAAAAAATCAGATTTTCAGAATGAATGAGAATGAATGAGAGAAATGCATGTGTGTTTTCCTGTACTTTCTCTTCTTTCTATTTTATAATGAAATGCTCCCCCCAATGTCGCATTTCATTCCACCGGATGTAGAGGTGTGACAGAAACCACATCTGCCAAATGGAAACATATCAATTTTTGAACCATTACTAGACCTTGAAATAACTTGTTTAAAAAAACCACAGGACTGAGTGGCTGAAAACATGGCTGCATATTTGCATTCTGAGAGACAGTTGCCCAGAGACACAATTGAAGTACTCCCTGATCCAATTAGCCAGATGGGTTTTGTCAATAGTGATAATCAAGAGACACTGAGAGTCATTGAATGTTTAAGAGCCAGCATTCCACCCGCCCCCCCGCACCACACCCCCACCACTCCAATTGTGTCTGGTAAGCTTGAAATAATTAACAAACTTCACAGGCAATGCTGTTTCAAACAAAAAACCAGTCACATGACTAACCTGCTGGTCAACCTGGAGTTAATTGAATTGTGCTCACAGAAAAGTTCTGAGACTGACTACAACTGAACTTCAAGAAGAAAGCACCTCTCTCTCTCATACAAGGTTCCAGGAACCCATGGAAGTAACTTAAGCCTTAAGACAGAAGACCCCTGCAACCTTCTGGTAGCAGCAAAACAAGTCTGGAAGTGTGCACTGGGCCCCAACAAGAATGGCAAGACTTAACTTCAATCAAAGACTTTACATCCAACCCAAAACCAGTAACTGAATTCCATCTACTACTTCAAACCTTCCCCTCTTTAATTCTTTCTCCTCCTCTGTATCTATTTGTGTGCGTTTATCACGTATGCATGCTAGCGTGGTTGTGTTGTGTATTCTTATCAGTTTTAACTGAGTTAGAGTTTTAAGGTTAATAAATTTACACCTTGTTTAAATTGGAGAAAACCTGTCTGGTTCATTTCTTTGCAATTACAATTAGAGAGCAGTGAGCAAGGACTCACTGAGGAGAAGCTAAAAACATGGTGTTTTTAAAAGTTAAACCCTGTTATGACCAAACAAGGAAAAGGCCAAGAGGGGAGTCCTAGACCCCTTCCTCACCTGGTCATATCAATGGTCAATAGATAATACAAAAATGCAATACAACTGCAGCAGCAAGTCATTTACTAAACAGCAGATTTTAGTAACTTCCATTGACTACAGCGTTGCACTGCCTCTGAGATTTGATAAAGATGAAAACATGTATGGCATAATGATACCTGGTTTTATCCCAATCATGCGCTTTATAGCTCCCACAGTTACAGATTATAAAATTCTCAACAAAACTTGCAGACAAAGGCTTTTGAGTTACTAATACAGAACATTGTATATCCCTGTATCATGTCAAAGATAAGCATTGTATTGATTAATGATCCAGAGATTTCATGTTCAGGTTATATTCTAAAGGGAGAAATATATATGAGAGCAACATGTTGGGGAATCTCACCTAATTTAAGTCTGTCCCTGGGAAACTCCCATTTACTGGCATCATACGGCAGCCGTTCACACTGTTCATCCATAGGTATTTCATCAGGGTCCATGATGATTGACAAGTACCCTGCCTTCAGTTCTGCATCATTGGGCTGGAAAAGAGTGACAAGTCAAGTTACTTTAACTGCCGGCTCTGGCCATGCTCACTTTAGCGACTGTTGAGAAAAGACACAGAGCAGTCAATGATCCAGAATTAAATGTTGCCAAACAAACAAAAGCACACGTCACACCAGCTGAACTGAACATGCATGCCTCGCTCCCAATTACTTCAGATTTCATTGTAATACACAAGAACAGTCATAAGCATGCAGCATTGGGCAACAAGTCTTTTTTCCCCCATGAATAGAAATTCTAATTAACACACATTAGTCAATCCTTTGTTAAATCATGCAGCAGCATTACAGAAAGAAAGAAAATGTGTGTGTTGTTTTAAACACAAAGGAAAGATCCACATGAAAGGGCTACAGTCAGTTTTCATTTGTCAGGCAATGTATGTTCCCGTGGGACAATGGGAGGATTGTTTTATTACCCGCTTTATTGTTCGAATGATGATTATTAGAAGCAACCAAAAGAACAAGGCGATCACTCCAGTGCCAACCAGGATGATCAACTCGAGATTTGCCTTGTCTTCAATTCCTGGTACAGAAGAAAAAAATCCTTTCAGTTTGTGGAGATGCATATGATCATAGATAGATAGGAATTTATAAAGGAACAGATAAATACACAGGTAAAGCCCTAAATAGGTACTGAAAAATACAGCTGCAAAATAGAAAGAACTTGATGAGCTTGTAATATACAAATTAGATTAAGTAAAATAACAAAAGATGACAGCACAATTTAGTAGTCACATGATTTGCGACTTTAAGAAAATATAACCATACTCTTTATATTACAGAGTACAAGCAATATATAGCAGATGTCCAAAGTAATGCAGTACAAGACTTTATAAAGCACAAGTAGATCTGTGTGTTGCTCATAGGTAGTCTGCAAGACTGTGTTCAGGCATTCTGCTGCAGGCTAGTGCATGTATTGCAGTGGGGGGTACATGCGTTGATGCTGCTTGGATTTGTAGTTGAGTTATTTTGTGTAATTCTTAGGACCTAAAATGAGCTATTTTAAAAAATATCACATTGTTCTTCCATAGTGTTACTTATTCATAACAAGTTACACTTATATAGCAACTTTAATGTAGAAAAATGCTTCAAGGTGATTCACAGAGGCCAAATCAGATGAAAACTGGATGCTGAGCCAAAGAAACAGATATTAGAAAGGGTGCCCAGAAGCTTACTGTCAAAGAGACCAGTTTTAAGGAGCATCTTAAAGGAGGAAAGAGAGGTGGAGAGATGGATGAGCTTAGGAATTAAATCAGAATGTAGGGCCTAGATGGCTAAAGGCGTGGATGTCAATGGTGGAGCAAAGAGGGGAGGGGATGTCACAAGAGGTCAGAGTTCAAGGAACACAGAATTCGGGAGGAGGGGCCTGTAGTGATGGCGGAGGCTGCAGAGATACAGAGGGGCAAGGTCAAGTGGTTTAAACATGAGGATGAGAATTTTAAATTGGCTCAAGTCTGCCAAAATTTCCAATCAAGATCAAGAATAGGTGATAAAGTATAGTTTGAGTTGTCAATTTACAAACTAATTTCATTATTAATTGCAATGAGCATACTCAGGAAACACTGGAATACATAGCAAGTCCATCACCATCTGAAAAATGAAAGGGCAGGTTAGTGTTTCATGTGTATATCCTTTAACAGAACAGGCCCTTACCCAATATATAAACTTTCTATCTCAGTGATAAAGGACTTGATGTATATTTCCAGTAATTTCTGCTTTGATTCTACATTTCCATCATTTTCATTTTTTAAATCTCTGGTGTATAAATGCAGTAGGTATATAGGTTCTTTATATTTCATCAATAAGTAAAATAATTCTAAAACTTACTAAATATAATGAGTTATTAATTAGCTTCAGTTAGTAATCATCATTGGATTCAGTCAACACCTTAATTTAACTATTACATTGTCACCAATTAACTTAAATAATCAGTAATGGAGTTATAAATGCACATGGCTTTACAATTTGTTTGGCAGCAACCACACAACTGTTGCTTTCTATATAAAGTACTATTAAAATGGTGTATGCTACCTGCTTTGTGGATACTAACAGTTTGGGATGTGGATATTAAGAAGATTATGATTGGGAATAATAAGGGCTAAGATGAGGATATTAAGGCTTAAATATTTTAAAGCACGGTTTAAAACATCAATGTATAAATACCCTTTAATTCTGCACAGCAGAAATAACTATAGTTGATGCGCATCAAGATTTGCTTGGCCAGCAAGGAGAATCGGCAGGCACATGAGGAGACTGGCAGAAATGCACCGGCACAGTGGCGCAGTGGTTAGCACCGCAGTCTCACAGCTCCAGCAACCCGGGTTCAATTCTGGGTACTGCCTGTGTGGAGTTTGCAAGTTCTCCCTGTGTCTGCGTGGGTTTCCTCCGGGCGCCCCGGTTTCCTCCCACATGCCAAAGACTTGCAGGTTGATAGGTAAATTGGCCATTATAAAATTGCTCCTAGTATAGGTAGGTGGTAGGGAAATATAGGGACAGGTGGGGAAGTGGTAGGAATATGGAATTAGTGTAGGATTAGTACAAATGGGTGGTTGATGGTCGGCACAGACTCGGTGGGCCGAAGGGCCTGTTTCAGTGCTGTATCTCTAAACTAAATTAAATCAGGTGCAAGGATAGACAAAAGCAAAGGAATGGGGAGTGCAGGGTCAGTACAGTGGAGTTGTTGAGTTTCACTGTACTTAGGATGGGTCATGTAAAGTGACCGCCACAGCACTACCTACAGCATAATGCCAGATTTTAATGGCCCAGATTTTACTGTCACTGGTGGATGAAAGATGCTCACCATTCATTTCACTTACACCTGCCAACAGAATTTTTATGAGTTTTTGCATAGCACCTTACGACGATTGCGAGTCTGATAAGGCGTGGCATTCCCTACAGAGCATCTGGAACCTGTATGAACAGGGCAAGCAACAGCGTATCTCTTCAACCAATCAGAGACAAGATGTCCTAGAGGGGTCAAGGACAGAACCTATTTAGTTAGAGTTAAGAAACAATACAGGTACCATTACACTACTGGGTGTATTGTATAGGCCACCAAATAGTGGGTAAGATATAGAGAAGAAATTTTCAGGGAAATTACAGAGAGGTGCAAAAACTATATAGTGATAATGGGGGACTTTAATTAACTTAATATAAACTGTGATAGTAATAGTGTAAAGGGCGGAGACGGGAAGAGTTTTTCAAGTGAGTCAGGAGAATTTTCTTGATCAGTATGTTTCTGGTCCACTGAGGAAGGAGGCATTGCTGGGTCTGGTTCTGGGAAATGAAGTGGATCAAGTATCAGTAGAGGAACATTTAGGGAACAGTGACCACTGTATCATAAGGTTTAGGTTAGCTATGGAAAAGGATAAGGATCAATTTAGAGTAAAAATATTTAATTGAATCATAGAATCATAGAAAAGTTACGGCACAGAAGGAGTCCATTCAGCTCATCGTGTCCGCCCAATCTAATCCCACTTTCCAGCACCTGTTCCATAGCCTTGCAGGTTACAGAACTTCAGGTGCATGTCGGGGTACCTTTCAAATGAGTTGAGGGTTTCTGCCTCCACCACCAATCTGGGCAGTGAATTCCAGATGCCCACTAACCTCTGAGTGAAAAAGATTTTCCTCATGTCCCCTCTAATCCTTCTGCCAATCACCTTAAATCTGTGCCCCTTGGTAATTGACCTCTCTGCTAGGTGAAACAGATCCTTCCGGTCTACTCTATCTAGGCCCCTCATAATTTTGTGCATCTCAATTAAGTCACCCCTCAGCCTCCTCTGTTCTGAGGAAAACAACCCTAACCGATCCAATCTTTCCTCATAGCTGCAACTTTCAAGTCCTGGCAACATTCTTATAAATCTCCAGAGCAATTATGTCCTCCCTGTAATGTGGTGACCAGAATTGTACGCAATACTCCAGCTGTGGCCTAACCAGGGTTTTATACAGTTCCAGCATTACATCCCTGCTTTTGTATTCTGTACCTCGGCCAATAAAGAAAAACATTCCATATGCCTTCTTAACCACTCTATCTGCCTGTCCTGCCACCTTCAGGGATCTGTGGACATGCACTCCAAGGCCTCTCACTTCTTCTACCCCTCTCAATATCCTCCATTTTATTGTGTATTCCCTTGCTTTGTTTGCCCCCCACCCCCCCAAATGCATTACCTCACATTTCTCTGGATTGAATTCCATTCACCACTTTTCCATCCATTCAACCAAACCATTGATATCATTTTGGAGTCTACAGCTATCCTCTTCACTATCAACTACATGGCCAATTTTTGTGTCATCTGCAAATTTCCCAATCATGCCTTTCAAATTTAAGTCCAAATAATTAATATATTCCACAAACAGCAATGGACCCAACACTGAACCCTGTGGAACGCCACTGGAAACTGCTTTCCAATCGCAAAAACATTCATCAACCACTACCCTTTGTTTCCTGTCACTGAGCCTATTTTGGATCCAACTTGCCACACTCCCCTGTATCCCATGGGCTTTCATTTTTCTGACCAGTCTGCCATGTGGGACCTTGTCAACTGCCTTATTAAAATCCACGTAGACCATATCCACTATACTGGACTCATCAATCCTCCTTGTTACGTCCTCAGAAAATTCAATCAGGTGAAGGAGGACCAATTGTTGAGAACAGATCTGTTCCAGGTAAATTGGAATCAAAGATTGGTAGGAAAAATGGTAATGGAACAATGGGCTGCCTTTAAAAAGATGGTTCAGGTTCAGTCAAGGTACATTCCACAAGGGGGAAAGGAAGGGCAAACAAAGCCAGAGCTCCCTGGATGATGAAAAAGACAGAGAGTAAGCAGAAAATGGGCGGAAATTTCCCAATTTGCCCATTGCCTTCCTAACCACTCATTTTTGTTGGGAGCGGGGAAGGCCAAGACGTCCTTCCTGCCCAGAGGCCAATTGAGGCCCTTAAGTGGCTAATTAATGATGAATTACAAGCATCTTCTCGCTGCCGCTGGCATTTTATCAGTAAAACAAAGTAACCTCCCTGTGGGCTGGGGAGACGTGGGCCTCCTCCGTTGCAATCTGTGGCCCACATAGGGCCCCCGGCATCAAAGGCTACCCCTCCGCAAACAACTTCCACCCCCCCCCCCCCCCCCACCCACTGCCCTCAACGACCGCCCTCCTTAAAGAGATGGAGATCCCAACAGCAGGCAGTTAATTGGCTGACTGCCTGCCATGGAAATCGGCTGGGGCTCCAAAACATGGCTGAATCGAAGTCACCCCCACCTTCAGGTCTTATTGCCGGGTATCCTGCTGTCAAGGTAAAGTCCAGCGCAAAGGATGCACATGACAGATGCCAGGTTGATAATACAAGTGAGAACAAGGCTGAATATAGAAAGTACAGAGGAAAAGTGAAAAAGGAAATCAAACAGGCAAAGAGAAAGTATGAGAAGAAACTGGCAGCTAACATAAGCTAACTTAAAAGGGAACCCAAATGTCTTCTATAAGCATATAAATAGTAAAAAGGCAGCAAAAGGAGGGGTAGACATGATTGGGGACCATAAATGGGTGGACACGTGGCAGATGAAATTTAATGCAGAGAAGTGTGAAGTGATACATTTTGATAGGAAGAATGAGGACAGTCATCGAGTCATTACGCCACAGAATGAGACCATTCAGACCATCAAGTCCATGCCAGTTCTCTGTAAAGCAATCCAGCCAGTCCCATTCCCCCGCTCTATCCCCAAAGTCCTGCAAGTTTATTTCCCTCTAGTGTCTATCCAATTTCCTTTTGAAACCATTGATCATCTTCACTTCCACCACCCTTTTAGGCAGAGGATTCCAAGTCATTACCACTCACTACATAAAAAATTTCTTCCTCACATTCGCCCCTGCTATATTTCATGCCCAACACCTTAAATCTGTGTCTCCCAGTCCTGTACCATCAGCTAATAGGAACAGCTTTTCTTTGTTTACCTTGTCATAATCTTTACACAACCTCCATTGCTCCAAGGAGAACAACCCCAGCTTCTCCAACCTAACTTGTAGCTAAATTACCTTATCCCTGGAACCTTTCTGGTAAATCTCCTCTGCACCCTTTCAATTACTCTTAAATCCTCCCTAAAGTGTGGTGACCAGAACTGGATGCAATACTATAGTTGTGGCCTAACTAGAGCCTTATAAAGGTTCAGCATAACTTCCCTGCTTTTGTACTCAATACCTCTATTTATGAAACTCAAGATCCCAAATGCTTTGCTAACTGCTCTCTCAATATGTCCTGCCACCTTCAAAGATTGATGCATTTGAACCTCCAGGTTCCTCTGTCCCTGCACACTCTTTAGGATTGTGCCATTAAGCCTATATTGCAAAATGTATTAACTCATACTTCTCTGTATTAAATTCCATCTACTACTTGTCTGCTCATTCTGCTAGCATATCTGTGTCCTCTTGCATTTGATTGGTATCATCTTTACTGTTTGCCACACCTCCAAATTTGGTATGAGAGGCAATATAAAATAAAGGGTGCAATGTTAAGGGGGTGCAGAAACAGAGATACCTGGGGCTATATGAGCACAAATCATTGACAGGCACCTTTTCGGCCTATGGCAATATGTGCTCACCTGGTCCACTGGGAAGTCGATCTTGTACCATGAGGGTGTAGATGTCAACAGCTATCTGCCGTGACATCATGAGCCTCCTAAGGCACTGGTACTCAGACATGACATGAGAGCTAATCCTCTGCCTGTAGACCCTGTGCTGGTGGTCTCGCCTCCTTCCAGCTGCATCTCTGTGTCTTTCCCCTCTGTGGAAGGGCATGTGGCTGAGAAGAAGGCAGCTGGTGCTGCTGTTGGTGTTGCTCCTGCTACTGCTGGAGCATTTAGCAGTGGTAAGACTCCTGCCCATGACCCTTAGAAGAGGTGGACAGCAGAGTTGCATTAGTTGCTCCTGTGCCACTCTGAAGGCTGGCAGCAAGGAAGTGCAGCTGGAGGTGTGTGAAGTACTGGTCATGTGAAGTATCTTAAACGTAGTTCACAATCAACTGTCAATCAGTGAAAGTACTCTCTGACAGAAGGAGTGCTTTGCACAGGAGCTTCACACCTGGCCAAGACTACAGTTCTTCAGTGTAACTGATCAAAGTCTTCACAGCTTGTCAGTTTCACTGAGGAAGTCCCTTGTGGTGTGCACTCGCCATCTGCAAGCTGCCGGGTTGTAGACACAGCGTGAGTCTACTCTGCTCTTGGAAAGAGGGCATCCATGCACAAAGTCCCTCTTAATTACTTTCTTAACAATTTCAATTGGCTACCCGCCTCAGCTGCAGGGTTTCTGACTTCACTACCAACCCACCCCTGGGAAGATGGAAGGAGGTGGGAACACGCCAGGATATCAGCCAGGTGGCATTTTCTGCAATTTTCCCACCTTGAAACCTGCCTCCACTAGCCTGGGAAAACTCCATCCACAGAGTCTAAACAAGGAAGTGAAGTTAAAGTATTTAATTTAATGTAAATCATGTACAGAAAGCAAAATAAAGAGAGGGAAAGAAAGATGGGATTAAGAGAGAATAAAGAGACAGAAAAAAGTAAGGAAAAAACATTTTTATTTTAATTTTTAACTTTTTTCAAATCTCCAACAAATCGAATCTGAAGAAATGAGATTCTACACTTTTAAAAGTAGATTATCAATGCCAAAAAGGTTGTTTAGCAGTAATGAAGACTTATCACACTGTTAAAAACTCATTTACACTTGAATAGATAAGCACTAAATTTTTCTGGCATGTTTAGTGGGTATCTAGTGGGTAGGTGTCATAACTTCACACCCTTCATGTATGTGAATGCTGAGTCTTTCAGTGAGATACTGTTAGAAGTAAGTTTCTAGAGGAGCTGGGGAACTTGGTCAGCAGCTTTAACTGCCGATGCACGGACACTGGAAGTTTCTGTCTGACTTACTGCTTCATAACAGCGAATGCTGATAGCTTCACTGTTATTTCTACCTCAAAATCTGGGTTGATATGTTTCGACTGCTCAGCATTTTATAGTATAGGGAAAGCAACAATTGTGCTGTGCTATTGAACAAATTGTAAATCCATGTGCATTGATCAGTTATAGCATCTGCATTATTGCAAACATTAATAGCAAATATGAGATAAAGTGTGTCATTGCAGCCTTACATTATGGTCAATTAGAAATACTGCCTCTTGACTGAGCATTATATAAATTTAATTTCAGTTCCAAACCACCCAGGTGTAATTCTGCCTGAAAATCTGTTTTTCTTCTTAACAGCTTCCTAACCTTCTACAGCAATCATAGCCGAAGTCTCTGCACAGCCCTGCATGTTACAAGCCTCACACTTGTACATCCCTTCATCTTCCTTCTTCAATCTCTGGATATTCAAGGTCCTGTTCAGCTCGCCTAGAACAATGCCTGGCAGGACACAGACACACAGCATTCGGTCAGTGAGACACCATTTCCTGCATTCGTCACAATATTACAATTCAGAGTGTGAACAAAAACGACAGGATACACTGAATTACAAGGCAATATAAAAGAATAATAGTAATCACACTGCCAAACACATATTTTTGTACAATGCTTATTATTTATTGTATATTATTCGAGAACTTTTACAAATTATGTGTTGGCTTTCTGCGTATACTGTGAAGCAATTAGTTTCAATCTGTATCATTTTAAATTTTGTTTTACTCTCCTCCACTCTAATTTTCTCCTTTCTTTTCTGAAGATAATATTCGGTATATCTGCACAGTAATGGCCATCCTCCAGTATCTCCACTGGAGTGAACATTCTTGCTGCCTGAGGCAGTGAGCTTGCTATTTGACCGCAGCAAAGCCAAACTCCATCCTTAGCCAATTTTGTACACTTTTCACCAGGAATCAACAGGCAGTTATCAAAAGCATGAATACTGACTTTTTTTAGATTAGGAAGTGTGTGAATTAATAGAATTATCCCCTTAAAGGCAATGTCATAAGGAAATTACAAAGAGAGTAATTTTGACTTTGCAAATGATGTAAAATAGGCACTCAGATCAGCTGTAAAGTTTACATCTCATTGAATGGAAATGAAGATCAGGAGAGATGTATAACAGGCAGGTGATCCAATATCACCTGTTTTACACCACCATCCAAAGTCAAAATTACTCCCAATAATTGCCATTGTGTTTTACATCCCTAGTAGGAGATTTTGTCTTCCAAAACAGATTTGAAAGATGGCACTGTTATTTTACGCATATCTTCAACATTGATATAATATTGAGGATTTAGAAGCACCCTACCTGACACCTCCAGAAGCTGCTTGTCATTTTTATACCATATAATATGTGGGTTCGGTGCCCCAACTACATCACACTTCATCTCTATGGAAGAGCTCATGTTCACTGTTTGGTCTGTCAGATTCTGAATCACCATTGGAGCCTGTTGAGCTGCAATGAAGATCAGAAGAAACTTTACTCAGTCAACATCTTTGAGTGTTGTTGCACACAAATAATGTTCAACACTGTAAAGTAATAGCATGACATGAATAGAATTGAAAGCTGAATGGGGGCAGGTGGTTGTTGCGTTGTGCTAAGCCTGAAACGTGCTTTTGACCAATATCACTATTTAATACGAAATGAAGATGTTGACAGTGACTGCACGAAATCAGGAAAAGCTCCCTTTCTCAATGTCAGTAATCCTCTCTGTAATAAGCACAAATATTTACCAAAAAAGCAGCACAATGGTTACATATGATATAGCCGATCAGTTCATGGTATTTCTTTCTCACCTTCTACAGAAAGAGTCTTCATCATACAGTGCTTTTCACCTGTCTTTTTATTCTGGGCTTCACAAAGATAAACTCCTTGATCTTGAAGTGATACATTGCTGAAACTCAGTTCGATGGTGATATTTTCAGTCTTGTGGCCAGCAATCATCCTCCAGGTCATCTGTTGTGCATCACGTTGGAGGTGTTCACATGGGAGGATGGCAAGGTTGCCATGGCAGCTTTGGAGAATTGTGGGGTGGAGCTTGTACCACTTTAGGTTCTCGTATGTAAATCTGTCTGCTTTGCACTGAAGAGTTACATTATCATTTTCAATGGGATGGTCAGTAGGCTGCAAATTCATTTCAAGACCCTCTGAAAAATTAGAAATATAAATCCAATCAATTGTCTTTTTCTATAAAACTGCTAGGAAACAACGATTCAAGTAACATTAAATGTACCATTAAATTCACATATTCTTTTTGGAGCTAATACCGAACATACGAATTTGGAGCAGGAGTAGACCACTCGGCCCCTCCAGCCTGCTCCGCCATTCAATAAGTTCATGGCTGAACTGATTACTCCACATTTCCACCTACCCGCGATAGCCTTTCACCCCCTTGCTTATCAAGAGTCTATCTACCTCTACCTTAAAAATATTCAAAGACTCTGCTTCCACCGCCTTTTGAGGAAGAGAATTCCAAAGACTCACAACCTTCTGGGAGAAAAACATTTCTCCTCATCTCTGTCTTAAATGGGCGACCCCTTATTTTTAAACAGTGACCCCTAGTTCTAGATTCTCCCACAAGGGGAAACATCCTTTCCACATCCACCCTATCGAGACCCCTCAGGATCTCATATGTTTCAATCAAGTCGCCTCTTATTCTTCTAAATTCTAGCGGATACAAGCCTAGCCTGTCCAATGTTTCCTCATAAGACAGCCCGTCCATTCCAGGTATTATTCTAGTAAACCTTCTCTGAACTGCCTCCAATGCATTTACATCCTGTTTAAATAAGGAGACCAGTGCTGCAAACAGTACTCCAGATGTGGTCTCACCAATGCCCTGTACAGCTGAAGCATAACCTCTCTATTTTTGTATTCAATTCCACTCACAATAAACGATAACATTCTATTAGCTTTCCTAATTACTTGCTGTACCTGCATACTAACCTTTTGCAATTCATGCACTAGGACACCCAGATCCCTCTGCATCTCAGAGCTCTGCAATTTCTCACCATTTAGATAATACGCTTCTTTTTTATTCTTCCTGCCAAAGTGGACAATTTCACACATTCCCACATTATACTATTTTCCAGGTCTTTGCCCACTCACTTAACCTATTTATATCCCTTTGTAGCCCCCTTACGTACTCTTCACAAGTCACTTTCCTACCTATCTTCATGTCATCAGCAAATTTAGCAACCATACCTTTGGTCTCTTCATCTAAGTCATTTATATAAATTATAAAAAGTTGAGGCCCCAGCACATCCCTGTTACATCCTGCCAACCAGAAAATGACCCATTTATGGCTACTCTCCATTTCCTGTTAGCTAGCCAATCTTCTATCCATGCCAATATGTTACTCCCTACACCATGAGCTTTTATTTTCTGCAATAACCTTTGATGTGGCACTTTATCAAATGCCTTCTGGAAATCAAAGAACAATACATTCACCGGTTCCCCTTTATACACAGCGCATGTAACTCCCTCAAAGAACTTCAATAAATTGGTTAAACATGATTTCCATTTCACAAAACCATGTTGACTCTGCCTGATTACCTTGAATTTTTCTAAATGCCCTGCTATAACATCTTTAAGAATAGCTTCTAACTTTTCCATAGCATACAAGGCTACGGGCATAGTGCTGGAAAATGGGATTAGAATAGATAGGTGCCTGATGGCCAGCACAGACACGACAGGCCGAAGGGATATATAACTCTATGACTCTATTTTCCCTAAGACAGATGTTAAGCTAACTGGCCTGTAGTTTCCTGTTTTCTATCTCCCTCCCTTTTTGAATAAAGGAGTTACATTCGCTATTTTCCAATCTAACAGAACCTTCCCGAATCTAGGGAATTGTGGAAAATTAAAACTATCTCACTACCCACTTATTTTAACACCCTAGGATGAAGTCCATCAGCAACCGGGAACATGCCAGCCTGCAGCTCCAACATTTTGCTCAGTACCACTTCCCTGGTGATTGTAATTTTCTTCAGTTCCTCCCTGCCTTCCATTTCCTGATTTACAGCTATTTCTGGGATGTTACTTGTATCCTATAGTGAAGATTGATGCAAAATACCTGCCTCCCAGACTACAACTGGAAAAGTGATAGCCTTGTTTCAAACATGGGCAAAGGAGCTGAATACAAGAGGTGAGATAACAGTGACTGCCCCTGACATCAAGGCAGCATTTGACCGAGTAAGGCATCAAGGAGCCCTAGCAAAACTGGAGTCAATGGGAATCAGAGGAAAAGTCTCTGCTGGTTGGAGTCATCCTAGCGCAAAGGAAGATGGTTGTGGTTGTTGGTGGTCAATCATTTCAAGTCCAGGACATCACTGCAGGAATTCCTCAAGGTAGTGTCCTAGGCCCTACCATCATCAGCTGCTTCACCAATGACCTTCCAATCATAGGTCAGAAGTGGGGTTGTTCTGTGATGATTGCACAATGTTCAGCACCATTCGCGACTCCTCAGATACTGAAGCAGTCTGTGTAGAAATGCAGCAAGACCTGGACAATATCCAGGCTTGGACTGATAAGTGGCAAGAAACATTCATGCCACACAAGTGCCAGGCAATGACCATCTCCAACAAGAGAGAATCTAACCATCTCCCCATGACATTTAATGGCATTACGATTGCTGAATCCCCCACTATTAACATCCTGGGGGTTACTATTGACCAGAAACTGAACTGGAGTAGCCATGCAAATATCATAGCTACAAGAGCAGGTCAGAGGCTAGGAATCCTGCAGTGAGTAACTCACCTCCTGAATCCCAAAAACCTGTCCACCATCGACAAGCCAGAAGTCAGGAGTGTGAAGGAATACTCTCCACTTGCCTGGATGAGTGTAGCTCCAACAACTTTCAAGAAACTCAACACCATCCAGGACAAAGCGGCCCACTTGATTGGCAGACCATCCACATACTCCCTCCACCTCCGACAATGGCAGCAGTGTGTACCATCTACAAGATGCATTGCAGCAACGCACCAAGGCTCCTTTGACAGCACCGTCCAAACTCATGACCTCTACCACCTAGAACGACAAGGGCAGCAGATGCATGGGAACACCACCACCTGCAAGTTTCCCTCCAAGCCACACACCATCCTGACTTGGAACTATATCGCCGTTCCTTCCCTGTCGCTGGGTCAAAATCCTGGAACTCCCTTCCTAGCAGCACTGTGGGTGTACCTACCCCACACGGACTTCAGCGGTTCAATAAGGCAGCTCACCCCTACTTTTTCAAGGGTAATTAGGGTTGGACAATAAATGCTGGCCTAGCCAGTGATGCCCACATCCCACGAACGAATAAACAAAAATCAGTAGTTTAATGAGAATAGGATCGAGGGAACAGGAGGTGGGTTTCATGGACAAGATGAACTCAGAGAGGGCATGAGGGGAGATGGGAGAGATTCTAGAGAAAGATGTGACTTCAGGGCTAGGGCAGGGGGGAGCATTACAGGAAGTCTGGCCTGGTGAGCCAATGGAAGGGAGGGACATGACAGAGCCAGCTGGTTGGATGGTCTTGATCTTAGTGACAAAGAAGTCCTCGCACTTATTGTTGGAGGTGAGGGTAGAGGGGGCAAGGGAAAGAATTTAAGATGACAGATTCAGTCACTCATATTTGTTTATATTTTTATGACGTGCACAACATTAAAAGAAGCCAGGGGTTATCTTTACATTCCAAGATGATCCTAGAATAGTGAGCAGTTTTGGCAGACGAGAGACGAGATAGTGTTTTAAGTCAGCCAGCCAGATCTGGTGGTGGATGGCTAAACCAGTTGACTGCCATATCCTTTCAAGTGTGCGTCCCTTGGACTTAAGGCATTCGGGATGAGGACCATACCAGGGGGAGCGGCCAGGGTGAGAGACTGAACTTTTTATTGTGGACTAGGGCATCAAAGGTGGAGATGAGGGTACGGTTGAGCAAATCAGTAGCTGCAGAAATGTTGTGGTGAACAGAGGGCCAAACGCTAGATATTTGAGATTTTGAAAGTGCAGTTGTAAGTGATAAGGGATAGTTTTTTGCAGGAATGGATTTGGAAGGAGGTAGGGTTGGGGCGTGGAAGGAGGATGTGGATGGAGAGTGTTACAAGGAGGTGATCAGAGATGGCCTTATCTGTAATAAAAAGTGCTGGAAATACTCAACAGGTCAGGCAGCATCTGTGGAGAGAGAAGCAGAGTTAACATTTCAGGTCAGTGACCCTTCATCAGAACTGCCTTATCTGTAATTGATATGGTGGGACGAGCAAGACCATGTGAGATAACAACATTGAGGGGCTGGACGTGAATATGGGTTGAGGAGTTTGTATGCAGGGAGAGATTCAGGGAGGATAAGAGGGCAGTGAACTCAGAGGAGAGAGTGCATGATGAGTTGAGATGGAGATTAAAATCACTGAGGATGAGAAGCCGTTCAGCACAGGGGCTGCAGGAAGAAAGCAGTGAAGAGATCTCAATGATAAAATTTTTATCGTACTTGGAATGGAGATAGAGAACAATGATTTTAAATGAGAGGCAAGAGTGGTGGAACAAGTGGTTCAAAGGAGGAGAAAGTGCCAGAGGTGTAGGGGGGTCAGGCCAAGGTGTGATCTGATGATAAGCACCATACTGCCACCATGGCAGTCTTGATATATTTATTAATATATACTTCAGATATATTTTAATGTTCAAATATTAAACTAATTACCTTCTTAATTATCTGGATTCAGTCACTCGTATCATTTGTTTCTTTTTTTATGCAGTGCACAACATTAAGAGGCTTTAATTAGAAGAGAGTCTGCTTGGCCTGGTCAGTCTAGCCAAAGCCATTGGTCGGCTAAATATTACAAGCTGGAGGTTTAGTAAATATAGGAATCTGTCATTTAAGGGGTGAAAACAATATACTACACGTGGGGGTCTACAACGACTAAAAGGCATCCGCAGTTTGTCTTTTAATTAACATTCGATTAAGTTTTTTTTAAAAGATTAGCTATTTGAAAACTTTTTTCCCACTATTTGCACATAATTGTCACTGTTGCTCTGTAACATTTTATGAACACGAGGTTCACAAGGAGATTGGGCATTAAACTAAAGAAGACCAGGGAGCTGTGCTGCATAAACGGACCTGCACGCATATATTTTTCTGCTTAAACATCAATGATAATTCATTAAACAAAATTTTAGTAAACAAAACTGCCTTTTCAGCAAAGACTGGTTTCTGAAGCCTATTGAGGCCACATGAAATTGTTTTCTATGCAGGAAATAAAGAGCTTTCCAAAGAGTGCACAGACTGAATTTTGCCGCAAGAACTTATTTAAATAAAATTTAACTCAACTCCAGTAACACTATGAAAATAATTAATTCATTAGTCAGAATTTTTACAAGAACTGGTTAACACTCATGACTTAAAAGAAAGGCAGTGAGTCACAAATATTGTGCATGTGACCGTATTACAAAGCAAATCAAATTTGTATCTATCTGTTTTGAAGAAGTCAGTTTTTAACTTTCAATTTGGTTAAGAACATGATGGTAGGAGCAAAGAACATGACATATTACTGGGACAGTATGGGTTTCATGTTGTTAATCAAGCTCTCCCCGGGACCGTGAGTAATGCCTGGCTGTGCTATCCTAATAAGGATGCCAGACCAATTTGCTGTGGTCCTGCTACTAGCCTCATTAGACACATGCACTGCATTTGGATTGTGTTCCAAATTGGGTGTGATCCAATTTCTAGGCCACTATTTTCAATGTAGGTGGATGAGTAGATTATGATTATGGACTTCTGCTCACCCACAACCTACTCCTTTCTCCCAGACAACAACTGGAAAAGTGGCAGATTGCATTCAATTACTATTGCTTGTGCCCCTCCACCTAATAAGAGGGAGGTGAGATCAGTGGGCTGCAGATCTACTTTTAACAAATATATATATATTTCTTTGAAGAAGTTGAGAGATTTTTTTTAAAGAAGACAACAACTTCGAACAACTCCATTAGATTGAATGTATAAAATATGTTTATTTTTAAAATTAATAAAAACAGAATACATTCTTGGCATCAACCACCTTCCAAAATCTTTTAAGAACGGAATGGTGACCCTTATCTCATTCCAATCCCTTTGTTTAAAACTTTAAGGTAGATTTTAGGGATTAGTACTTCCGATGCGTAGCTTCAGGTCCAGAGATCAGTGCAACCACGTGATCTTCCATCTATTAATTGTAATGAGTAAATGTCATGTAGGTTGCTGGCCTACAATGATCAAAGCTCTCATGACAAGAGCACTAATTTGTGAAATCTGCCCTTTCATTACTTTGAATTAAGAAAATGAGCTTAAATAGATGAAAATGACACATTCACAATTTGTTCACAAGCTCAGAGTTGTCTGTTGTAAAGTTATGTGACAAAGAGCTTACTTACTATACGGCTTAATCATAAACAACAGCTTCTCCATGAGCTGGGGCAGCTGCAATATGTACCGTACAAATTAACTATTTGTAATTATTTAGTTCTCAAATCTCAAAGTTCAGGTCTGAGCAGACCTTTCAGTTTCTCCATGGGATTTTTAAAATGAGATTCTGCATTAAACATGCCATACTTACTGGTTACATGAAAGAAGATAACCCTTTCATCTTGTCCCACTTTGTTAATAGCCCGACATCTGTACATAGCGCAGACATTTGCTGCCTGAATCACAAGGGTACTGACCATCTAGTAAGAAACATCAGAAAAATGGCACCATATAAATAACAAATGCACAGAGATCTCAGATATCAGTATGTCTTCTGACCAAAGGATTACATACTAAAAGAAACACTTAGAAGCAATGAAATCAAAATATAAGACTCAAAGCAGTAGTTCAAACTCACTAATAATTAATTCTAGCTAAATGTTGGATTGCACTACTAAGCTTTTTAAGATGACTGAGTAAATATTGCTGTTTAACTTAATATATTTATTAACTTAGTTGTATATAGAATTGTGTGTTTAGCCATATTTGTTAATAGTTAATTCACCTTATGTTTCCCTTCAAGAAACATGGTTCGAGGCTCTGTACTTTCAATCTTGTTGCTGCCATTGTTGTCTGTAATGTTCTTCCAGTTTTCATTTTCATGCACATGCAACTTATAGGGGGTTCCCAATTCTCCCTGATAACTATTAGAAAGAAATTGATATCAGTGCACCTTCATCAAATCATTCCTCCAAATTAAAAAATGTGTGTGTTTCTAACAAATCATGATTATGTTCCCCTGCTACCTCAGTGAGCAAATGTACTGCCTGGTGTGAAGCTGGATTATGCAGATCAGCGAAGCCCTCATCTCTATCCTGTGTCTGTGCTTTTAGCAGATCTCAGATCAGCAAGCAATGCTAGTTTTATTGGCCTCAACACACCTGGGGAACAAATAGAGAAGATTATCCTCCTGATAGCTGTGTGAATGTCAGAAGTGGTCAGGATTAGGCTTGGATGTGATATGCCCTTGGCTCTAACAGTTCAATAGTTTGTTGGTACTCACTATCTGGCCTCAGATATGGAGTGTTACCAAATGAGTGAGGCACCAGAGAGCTGTTAGGGCTTGTGGAACTGTACTTCTACCAAACTGCAGAGGGGAGAAAATAAAATAAGTAAAACTTTTTTTTTATTTATTCATTCTTGGGAGAGGAGCATCACTGGCAAGGGCAACATTTCTTGCCCATCCTTAGTTGCCCTTGAGAAGGTGGTGGTGAGCAGCCTGCTTAAACTGCTGCAGTCCCAAGTGGTGTAGGTACACCCACAGTGCTGTTCCGGAGGGAGTTCCAGCATTTTGACCCAGTGACAGTGAAGGAACGGCGATATAGATCCAAATCAGATGGTGTATGACTTGGAGGGGAACTTGCAGGTGGTGGTGTTCCCATGCATCTGCTGCCCTTGTCCTTCTAGGTGATAGAGGTTGTGGGCTTGGAAGGAAATGTCAAAGGAGCCTTGGTGAGTTGCTGCAGTGCATGTTATAGATGGTACATACTGCTACCTCTGGGCACTGGAAGGAGTGAATGTTTAAGGTGGTGCTGATCAAGCAGGTTGCTTTATCTTGGATGGTGTCAAGCTTCTTGAGACTTGTTGGAACTGTACACACCCAGGCAAGTGGAGAGTATTCCATCATACTCCTGGCTTGTGCCTTGTAGATGGTGGAAAGGCTTTGGGGAGTCAAGAGGAGAGTTATTCGCCACAGAATTCCCAGCCTCTGAGCTGCTCTTGTGGACACAGTATTTATATGGCTGGTCCACTTAAGTTTCTGGTCAATGGTAACCCCCAGGATGTTGATGGTGGGGGATTCAGTGATGGTAATGCTGTTGAATGTCAGGGGAAGATGGTTAGGTTCTCTTTTGTTGGAAATGGTCATTGCCTAGCACTTGTGTGGCACAAATGTTACTTGCCACTTATCAGCCCAAGCCTGAATGATGTCCAGGTCTTGCTGCACACAGGCATGGGCTGCTTCAGTAGCTGAGGAGTTGTGAATGGTACTGAACACTGTACAATCATCACAGAACATGCCCACTTCTGGCCAAAGATGGTTGGAAATACGTCTGCCTTATGTTTTGCAAATTCTGAGTATTTTATGTAAGCAAACCAAATGCGGTTGAGATGAATGCCCTCCAACAACTATAAACATCTTCTTTTGTCTTAGGTATAACTCGACCCAGTGGAGAGTTTTCCCCTGATTCCCATTGACTTCAATTTTTCTAGGGCTCTATGATGCAAAACTCGGTCAAATGCAGACTTGATATCAAGGGCAATCACTCCAACCTCACCTCTGGAATTTAGCTCTTTCATCCATATTTGAACCAAGGCTGTAATGAGGTCAAGAGCCAAGTCGTCCTGGCAGAACCCAAACTGAGCATCTGTGAGCAGATTGTTACTGAGCAAGTGCCACTTGATTGCACTGTCGATGACCCCTTCCATCACTTTGCTGATGATTGAGAGTAGACTCATGGGGTGGTAAGTGGCCTGATTGGATTAGCCCTACTTTTTGTGGTAGGGCATACCTGGGCAATTTTCCACATCATCGGGTAGATGCCTGTGTTGTAACTGTATTTCGAAGAGCAGCAGGGGAGTTAGCCCTGGTGTCTTGGCCAATATTTATCCCTCAATCAACATCACAAAAAATAGATTATCTGGTCATTATCATATTGCTGTTTGTGTGAGTTTTCTGTGCGCAAACAGGCTGCCACATTTCCTGCATTACAACTGCATTACAGCATTGCAAAAGTACTTCAATGGCTGTAAAGCACTTTGAGATGTCCGGTGGTCATGAAAAGCTCTATATAAATGTAAGTCTTTCTTTTCTTTTTGTACCGGAACAGCTTGGCTAAGGCGCAGCTAATTCTGGTGCACAAGTCTTAAGAACATAAGTCTTCATCACTACAGCTGGATGTTGTCAAAGCCCTTAGCCTTTGCTGTATCCAGATTCTTCAGCCATTTCTTGATATCACATTGAGTGAATCAAATTGACTGAAGACTGGCATCCATGATGGTGGCGACCTCAGGAGGGGACCGAGATGGATCAATCACTCAGCACGTTGGGCTGAAGATGGTTGGAAATACTTCTACCTTGAAGTTTGCAAATTCTGAGTATTTTGTGTAATCAAACCAAATGAGAACAGAAGTACAAACCAAAAAATACAATTTAAATCTTTTTGTTTACCAAACTTGATGGATTTTTACACATACTTATCCAATTCTGCTTTATCATAGGATTTAATGTTATTTAATTTGGAGATGCTGTCCTAAAGAAAGTAAGCGCGTGGAAAAATGAGAACATTTTTAGTGTTGAACAAGTTATAAAAATGTATTTTTGCCACTGTAATTCGACAGGATTTGAAAATATCTCCCTTACACTGAACTAATCGGGACAGAATGTTGACTTGCAAGTTGACTTTAATATGACCTTGATGAAGGGCGCTATCTTCATGAAAAAGCAGCTGTAAACAATTGAAATAATGTTTGCCAAACAGACAATGCAGTAATGTAGTTTGATCTGGAATGCATTATTGGGTCACTTGCAAGTATCATTATTGCAATGAAAATGAAGTCCATCCCTTCTGGTCCTCCTGTTCTAAGTCAAAAAATAGGTTGCAAAACAATTTTTTTATAAAGACAATGGATCTTTAATATATATATGTTTTATATATGTATATATATATATAAACATAACAAATATAGAAAAAAATCTCAAAATATTATTCAAACTCCTTAAGTGATTTCCAATTAGGATATATAGAAGGAAATAACTATTTTTGGAAGCAAGGCTTTGATAAATGAAGTTTGTTGCCAGAGATAATTCAACTTCTGAGGAAGATAAGGAGACAGAGAAACCTCTGTAGTGCTCAATAAGATTCTTGCATCCGTGATTGGAAAGGGAAAACAATGGGGTTGGTGGAGGAAAGGGCTATTGGAGGTTAGTGGCCAAACAAACAACAGGAAAGCAGATTGCCCAGGATTGTCATGCAGGAAGTCTACCGGACCTTCTGCTGAGCCAAGATAAGAGAGGCCTCTTGGGTCTAGTGTGGGAGGCTGTCACTCATTCTGAACATCAATCAGTAAACTTCCTCTAGAATGAATGCATCTTTCACAGACACACTCATAGTCAGTTTTTATATGCATTCAATTGCTGCATAGCACAAGTTATTATTTTACAAGTTGGCATCCACTGAAGTACTGGGCATGCGTCTCTTGAAGTACCAAAGGGCTTGCAGCACCTGGCACTCAGTTCTCAATTCCTTTATTAGATTTTATTACATCATTAAATTTTCTGAACTTGTTCCTTATTTACTTTCCATTGGCACTTTTTATGATGTGTGTGTGTATATATATATATATATATATATATAATACATATAGTAACTTCATTTTAGAAACTATTTTTTGCTTCATAACGAACGTATGCAATGGTCGCAGAAGTTGATAAATTGAAAATGCATGATCTCCCAATCTGGTCTTGAGACGCAGAATACATCAAGAACCATGGCTTATGAGGAACATGTATTCAAATATATATGTGTTTAATCTTAATAATTGAATTTAATTATTACTGACAATATATTATTAATTACTTACTGGTAGAAGAAGTTACAGTTTTCTACCGGCTGCCATTCCCAGATAATCCTGTTGGGAGCAGGAATGCCATAGACAGTGCAGGTCAGAGTCTGTCTGCTTCCATAGTTATAAAAGTCACTGTGTGTAGCCACAGCTTTTTCATGAATCTTTGGGGGAACTGCAAAATATTAAAATCATATTTTCAGAAATCACTTGATTTTGTGAATAAATATTGAAAATGCTAGGTACAGTAGCCTATTGGATACATTACTGGATAAGCAACCCAAATGTTTTGAGTGCAAATAACACTATAGAATATTATGAAGCTAAATTTCATAAATGTTTTAATATTTGGGCTATATCTGGGCTAGTACCAGCAAAAATAACCATGAAAACTGCTGACTTGCTATAAAAACCCGACTGGTTCATTAATATGTTTCAGGGACAGGACACTGCCCACCCCTACCTGCTGAGTTCTACACATGACTCCAGTCCCACATTATGCTGTTGATTTTTAATTGCCCTCAGGACAACAGGGATGTGCAATAAATATTCCCTTTGTGGTGCTGTTCAAAGTCCAAGGACAAATTAAAAAGAGGACCTAAACATAGTTTAAATTGACCCATTTAGAGTCATAGAGTTATACAGCACAGAAACAGGCCCTTCAGCCCGTCGTGTCTGTGCAGGCCATCAAGCACCTATCTATTCTAATCCCATTTTCCAGCACTTGGCCCGTAGCCCTGTATGCTATGGCGTTTCAAGCGCACATCTAAATACTGCTTAAATGTTGTGAGGGTTCCTGCCTCTACCACCCCTTCAGGCAGTGCATTTCAGATTCCAACCACCCTCTGGGTGCAGACATTTTTCCTCAAATCCCCTCTAAATCTGCTGCCCTTTACCTTAAATCTATGCCCCCTGGTTATTGACCCCTCTGCTAAGGGAAAAAGTTTCTTCCTATCTATCCTATCAATACCCCTCATAATTTTGTATACCTCAATCAGGTCCCCCCTCAGCCTTCTCTGCTCTAAGGAAAACAACCCTAGCCCATCCAGTCTCTCTTCATAGCTGAAATGCTTCATCCCAGGCAACATCCTGGTGAATCTCCTCTGCACCCTCTCCTGTGCAATCACATCCTTCCTATAGTGTGAAACAGAGAAGAAAATGTTGTGGAAAATTTAATACACTGAGAGATCTTATTCAAAATAAAATAATGAGGTGAAATTCAACTTCAATGGGAGCACAAAATGGTCGGTAATGGATCAGCCACCTGTTATACACCTCGTCCTATTTTCTTTCTTCTGACTTCAATGGAAAGGCAAATGCAGCAGAGTGTATAAAGGGCAGATAATCTGCCACCACCCTTATGTGTTCCCGTCAAAGTTGAATTCCACTCCCAATATGTTTCAAATCTGGTGCTTTGTGGAATAAAAATATAGGCACATAAACATTTGGTCAAGCCATAAATCCAAGCCAATCTATCAGTTTTGCATCTAAGGAACTTAAATAAATACCCTTGTTAAGTTGTCTGCCACAAGAAGACATACCCACTCCCCTTCCTGCACGGCATGTGTGAATTTATGTACCAGAAAGAAATCATTGGTTGCAATCCATATTAAATTAGTATGGTGAAATCTCATGGGCAAGTGTCAGTGTAATGAGTTCCAATGATTTCATGAGCAGGGTGAGAAACATCTCAATATATCTTGTGCATATAAACCATCTTCAGCTCTAATTCATTCTGCAAACTGTGGAGATCCTAACCTCTTCCAGTGTTTCCTTCCTCCTATAACCTTTACGTTTTAAAAACTCAACTAACTTATACTTTCTGATTTACCTTATGTTTTTTCTACCTTGGTGCTGTCTACACTAATGGCCTTGGCCTTTTGCATGAGATTCTTCAGTTGAAAAAATTGCCTGTGATTAGAGAATTTTACATTTCTTACCATTTACTATGAGTCGGATTGTGTGACGCTGCTCTTCTTTTGTCATTGGATTCCTAAGTATAATTGTGTAATTCCCAGCATCTTTCTCAGTCACATCACTGATCATCAATGTATAGCCAACTTGCTTTATTCTGTAGTGCGCTTGGTCCTTACTAATTGGCTTTCCATTCTTGGTCCTATAAAAACAAACCATTAGAAACTGTTGTGAAGCAGCTTGGGATATTGTTATACTGTATTTATGTCAACAACAAGTATATATTGCTCCTTTTATGCATTAATAGAGAACCATTAAAAAATGCACAATAAGTTGTGTGCAGCATTATGGTAATAATTAACATTCCAGTGTGTTTGCTAATGACTATGGAATTGTTGATTAATTAAGACAAAATGCATTAGAAAAGGTAGTAAGCTTTTATTATTTGATTTTTGTAATAATGGTCATTTTAAGAATGTGTGTTTTACCATGAATTAATTTACCACGAATAACTAGCTAGTTGATTTATTTAAACTATCTACTCAAGAAAAAAATACACATTTATATTAGACTCAGAAATTACCGATCGAGTATCAGATTTTAAATCTCTGAAATTCTTACAAAAATTATTCTTGATTCTTTTGTGCATATTAATGGTGCACTGCACCAAAAATGTTCAAGTTTGGATACCAGCACTGTTCAATTTAATGCACTCTGGTTCAGCACTGTTAATCACTCAAAGACACCATTTAATGTATGTCAAAATCAATCATAAAATTGACAGTTATATGTAGTAGAATAAATGCGAATACTGTATATAACTGAAATCTATAATAAGGTATGTAGAAAATTGGTTCCTTAAAAGTAACTGTCTTTATTTCTTTGTATCATTTATTTCACAATTACCATTTCATAAGTGGCTGGGGATAGGCTGTAACCTTCACTGGAATTTTGACATTCCTTTCTTTCAGCACTGCCTCGACTATCGACCCAGCTTTGTGATCTATGAAGATGAAGGGTCTCTCTGAAAGCACATAATGAAAACAAAGTCAGATTCAAAAAGCTAGTGTTCTTATTGAAAACATGAGGTTTGGGAATCTTTGAGCACCAGAAGAACTGACACTGTTTGTGTAAGGCAGCATTCTTCATTATATTTGTATGAGCAAGTTGGGAAAACAAATGCTAACGTTCAGCAAAAGTGTGTGAAAATTAGGCTTCCAGCATTGTCAAAATGATGTGAAGAGTGCAAAGTCATCACTAAAAGGAACATGTATTTTGCCAGGAATGCCATTCTCCAAACAAGCTGTGCAAGCCTTCCTTGATGTCCAAAAAGCACATTTTTCAGCTGACATTAAAACAGCATTAGCCTGTTTTCTTTATTACCCTGTCTTCTTCAGTTGAGGGAAAATTGAGATCCAGATTAGGATGTTTTCTGCTTTCTCTGTTAATGTTGCCTCATCCCTTTCCTTTCTCCTAATGACACTCCTTGTTGGGGAACAGGTCTATGGACATCAGTCCCCTTAATATCTTTCACTCAAGTAGCCATTTGTGAGTCCATTTAGGGAATATCCATTGTTTTTTTGGGGGGTACATCATAGACAAATGTAATCCAGTCTAGTAATTTCACAATTTGCCAGGGTGGGATTTGAATTCATAATTACTGGGTTGCTACGCCAGCACTATAACCAATAGGCTACTTTTTTATTCATTCATGGGATGTGGCCATTGCTAGCAAGCCCAGCCTTTATTGCCCATCCCTAATTGCCCTTGAGAAGGTGGTGGTGAGCCACCTTCTCGTACCGCTGCAGTCCATGTGGGGTAGGTACACCCACAGTGCTGTTAGGAATTGAGTTCCAGGATTTTGACCCAGCGACAGTGAAGGAACGGCAATATAGTTCCAAGTCAGGATGGTGTCTGGCTTGGAGAGGAATTTGCAGGTCCCAGGTTCCCATGCTCCAACTGCCCTTGTTCTTTCTAAGTTGTAGAGATCATGGATTTGGAAGCTGCTGTTGAAGGAATCCTGGTGAATTGCTGCAGTGCATCTTGTGGATGCTACACACTGCTGTAACTGTGCACCAGTGGTGGAGAAAGTGAACATTTAAGATGTTGGATGGAGTGTAAATCAAGTGGGCTGCTTTATCCCGGATGGTATCGAGTTTCTTGAGTGTTGTTGGAGCTGCACTCATCCAGGCAAGTAGACAGCATTCCATTGCATTCCTGATGTGTGCCTTATAGATGGTGAAAAGTCTTTTGGGCAGCCAGAGATGAGTTACTTGCCAGAGAATTCCCATGCTGTTCTTGCAGCTTCAGTATTTATATGGCTGGTCCAGTTAAGTTTCTGGTCATTGATAACATCAAAGATGTTGTTGGTGGGGGATTCAGCATCGGTAATGCTGTAGAATGTCAGGGGGAAGTGGTTAGACTCTTTACTGTTGGAAATGGTGATTACCTGGCGCTAGTGTGGCACAAATGTTACTTGCCACTTATCAGCCTAAGCCTGAATGCTGTTCAGGTCTTGCTGCATATGGGCAAAGACAGCTTCATATCTGAAGAGTTGTGAATGGAACGGAACATTGTGCAATCATCAGCAAACATCCCCACTTCTAACCTTATGATGCAGGGAAGGTCATTGATGAAGGAACTGAAAATGGTTGGGCCTAGAAGACTGCCCTGAGGAACTCCTGCAGTAATGTACTGGGACTGAGATGATTGGCCTTCAACACCGCAACCAGCTTCCTTAGTGCTAGGTATGATTCCAGCCAGCGGAGAGTTTACCTGGAATTTCCACTGACTTCAATTTTACTCGAGTTCTTTAATGTCACACTCAATCAAATGCTGCCTTGATGTCAAGGGCAGTCACTCTCACTTCACCTCTGGAATTCAGCTCTCTTGTCCATGTTTGGACCAAGGTTGTGATGAAATTCGAAGCTGAGTGGGCCTGATGGATGCCAAACTGATCATCGGTGAGCAGGTTATTGTTGAGTTAGTGCCATTTGGTTGCACTGTCTGACCCTTTCCTTCACCTTGCTGGTGAAGATCAACAGTAGACTTTTGGGGCAGTAATTGGACAGATTGGATTTGTCCTTCTTTTTGTGGACAGGGCATATCTGGGTAATTTTCCACTTTGTCAGGTAGATGCCAGTGTAGCTGTATTGGAACAGTGTAGCTAGGGTGGTGGCTAGTTCTGGAGTACACGCCTCCAATACAACAACCAGGATGTTGTCAGGGCCCATTGCCTTTGCTGTTTCCAGTGTGCTCAGGCATTTCTTGATATCACGTGGGATGTGTGAATCAAATTGGCTGATGACTGACATCTATGATGCTGCAGATCTCAGGAAGAGACCAGGATGAATCATCCACTCAGCATTTCTGGCTGAAAATGGTTGCAAGTTTTTCAGCCTTGTCTCCACCATCATTGAGGATGGGGATGCACATAGAGCCTCTACATCCAGTTAGTTGTTCAATTGTCAACCACCATTCACGACTGGATGTGATCTGATCCATTGGTTGTACGATCACTTAGCTCTGTTTATAGCATACTGCTTCTGATGTAGCTTCACCAGGTTGGCATCTCATTTTTAGGTAAGCCTTGCGCTGGTCCTGACATTCTCTTCTACACTCCTCATTGAATGAGAGTTGGTCCCCTGGCTTGATGGTAATGGTAGAGTGAGGGATATGCCAGGCCATGAGGTTACACATTGTGGTGGAATACAATTCTGCTGCTGCTGATGTCCCAATGTGCCTGAATGCCCAGTTTTGAGCTGCTAGATCTGTTCTGAGTTTATCCCATTTAGCACGAAGGTAATGCCACATGGTCACTCCTACCTATGCTGTCATGGACAGAAGCATCTGCGACAGGTAGATTGGTGATGATGAGGTCAATCAGGATTTTTCCTCTTGTTAGTTCTCTCACTACTTGCCACAAGCCCAGTGTGGCAGATATGCCCTTCAAGACTCAGCCAACTCGGTCAGTGGTGGTGCCACCGAGCTGCTCTTGGTGATGGACATTGAAGTCCCCCACCAAAAGTCATTCTGTGACCTTGCTACCCTCAGTGCTCCTTCCAAGTGGTGTTCAACATGGAGGAGTCCTAGTTCATCAGCTGAGGGAGGGTGATATGTGGTAATCAACAGGAGATTTCTGATGAAAGGTCACAGACCTGAAACATTGTTTCTCTCTGCACAGATGCTGCCAGACCTGCTGAGTATTTTCCAGGAGGTTTCCTTGCCCATTTTTGACTTGATGTGATGAAACTTCATGGGGTTCGGAGTCAATGTTGAGGACTCCCAGGGCAATTCCCTCCCAACCATGCCACAAACACTGGTATGTCCTGCCCATCCTGTCCAGCAGGGATGGTTATGCTGGAGTCCTGAACATTGGCTGAAAGTTATGATTCTGTGATCATAACTATGTCAGGCTGTTGCTTAACTAGTCTGTGAAACATCTGTCCCCATTTTGGCACAAGCCCCCAGACTCTAGTGAAGAAGATTTGCAGGGCCGAATGGGCAGGGTGTGCCTTTGTTGTATCCGTCGCCTAGATCGATGTTGGGTGGTCCATCTGGTTTTATACCTGTTAGACTTTTCTGTAGTCGTTTGATACAAAGTGTGGTTTGCTAGGCCATTTCGGAGGGCAGTTAAGAGTCAACCACATTGCTGTGTTTTTGGAGTCACATGTAGGCTAGACCAGGTAAGGTCAGGTAAGGTCCCCTTTCCTCCAATACCCAAAAGGGCATTGCTAAACCAGATGGATTTTTCCAACAATCCGGTAGTTTCATGGTCACCATTTTACTGATCCTAGCTTATTTTTTAAATTTCAGATTTATTTAATCAATTGAATTTAAATTCCTCAGCTGTCATTGTGGGATTTCAACTCAGGTCTCTGAAGCATTAATATGGGCCTCTGAATTACTAGTCCAGTAACATTACCATTATGCTACCTGTCAGCTATGGCACTCAGAGTGGCCAGAGAATGGCTGGTGAGGCAAATGGGAAAAAAAATTATACTGCTGCATTGCAGGGTGCTGTTTAGCTTCAGCATTGGGTTCAAGTTGTGTGAGCTTTACCTAGTATCTGTTTGTGCTATATCTGACCTGAGAGTGCTTGATGTTGGTAATTGGGTAACTGAAATTGGGAAGAGTTCCATTCCCCATCACTAAAATAAAATTAAGATGCATTTGCTATAAACCTTAGAACAAAAAGTGATTATCCATAATGTGGATTAGAACTAGCAGATGGCCATGGATAGAGTTGAACAGCAAGGGAGCTTCCTAGGGAGCTTCCAGCCCAGGAGCCATCTTGAACAGAACAGGTGGACTGATACGGGTTATAAGTCCAGATAAATTGGCGTAGAAACTGGGCGCCACGGGTTGCCTTTGTCGGTGGGAGAGGTCATTGCACCTCACTGGACAGCTACCGCCCGCCTCAAACCGGGCAGCCCCCGGTCAATAAGGTTCTGTCCCGCCACAGTCTGCCTGCTTCAATGGGTGCTTGGAGCTCAGGGTCATTGCCCGAAAGGTGGACTGATACACCGCACCAAACAACATGAAAAAAGGAAAGAAGGTACCAGCCCTTCGCTTTGCAAGCTGGAACGTCAGAACTATGTGTCCTGGCCTGTCGGAAGACCTTACACAAATCAACGATTCTCGGAAGACCGCCATCATTAACAACGAGCTCAGTAGATTCAATGTGGACATTGCAGCACTTCAGGAGACTCGCCTCCCCGCGAGTGGCTCTCTAGCAGAGCAAGACTACACCTTCTTCTGGCAGGGCAGGGATCCTGAAGAACCAAGACAGCATGGAGTGGGCTTCGCCATCAGAAACTCCTTGCTCAGCATGATAGAGCCTCCCTCAAATGGCTCGGAACGCATACTGTCCATCCGACTGCTCACCACCTCTGGTCCAGTACACCTACTCAGCATCTATGCTCCAACACTCTGCTCCGCACCTGAAGCTAAAGACCAGTTCTATGAACAACTCCATAACATCATTAGCAGCATCCCCAACACCGAACACCTATTCCTGCTGGGGGACTTTAATGCCAGGGTTGGGGCCGACCATGACTCATGGCCCTCCTGCCTTGGGCGCTATGGCGTTGGAAGGATGAATGAGAACGGGCAGAGACTGCTTGAGTTGTGTACCTATCATAACCTCTGCATCACCAACTCGTTCTTTCACACTAAACCCTGTCACCAGGTTTCATGGAGGCACCCAAGATCACGTCGTTGGCACCAGCTAGACCTCATTGTCACAAGGCGAGCCGCCTTAAACAGTGTTCAAATCACACGCAGCTTCCACAGTGCGGACTGCGACACCGACCACTCCCTGGTGTGCAGCAAGGTTAGACTCAGACCAAAGAAGTTGCATCATTCCAAGCAGAAGGGCCACCCGCGCATCAACACGAGCAGAATTTCTCACCCACAGCTGTTACAAAAATTTCTAAATTCACTTGTAACAGCCCTTCAAAACACTCCCACAGGGGATGCTGAGACCAAGTGGGCCCACATCAGAGACGCCATCTATGAGTCAGCTTTGACCACCTACGGCAAAAGTGCGAAGAGAAATGCAGACTGGTTTCAATCTCATAATGAAGAGCTGGAACCTGTCATAGCCGCTAAGCGCATTGCACTGTTGAACTACAAGAAAGCCCCCAGCGATTTAACATCCGCAGCACTTAAAGCAGCCAGAAGTACTGCACAAAGAACAGCTAGGCGTTGCGCAAACGACTACTGGCAACACCTATGCAGTCATATTCAGCTGGCCTCAGACACCGGAAACATCAGAGGAATGTATGATGGCATGAAGAGAGCTCTTGGGCCAACCATCAAGAAGATCACCCCCCTCAAATCTAAATCGGGGGACATAATCACTGACCAACGCAAACAGATGGACCGCTGGGTTGAGCACTACCTAGAACTGTACTCCAGGGAGAATGCTGTCACTGAGACTGCCCTCAATGCAGCCCAGCCTCTACCAGTCATGGATGAGCTGGACATACAGCCAACCAAATCGGAACTCAGTGATGCCATTGATTCCCTAGCCAGCGGAAAAGCCCCTGGGAAGGACAGCATTACCCCTGAAATAATCAAGAGTGCCAAGCCTGCTATACTCTCAGCACTACATGAACTGCTATGCCTGTGCTGGGACGAGGGAGCAGTACCCCAGGACATGCGCGATGCCAACATCATCACCCTCTATAAAAACAAAGGTGACCGCGGTGACTGCAACAACTACCGTGGAATCTCCCTGCTCAGCATAGTGGGGAAAGTCTTTGCTCGAGTCGCTCTGAACAGGCTCCAGAAGCTGGCCGAGCGCGTCTACCCTGAGGCACAGTGTGGCTTTCGTGCAGAGAGATCGACTATTGACATGCTGTTCTCCCTTCGTCAGATACAGGAGAAATGCCGTGAACAACAGATGCCCCTCTACATTGCTTTCATTGATCTCACCAAAGCCTTTGACCTCGTCAGCAGACGTGGTCTCTTCAGACTACTAGAAAAGATCGGATGTCCACCAAAGCTACTAAGTATCATCACCTCATTCCATGACAATATGAAAGGCACAATTCAACATGGTGGCTCCTCATCAGAGCCCTTTCCTATCCTGAGTGGTGTGAAACAGGGCTGTGTTCTCGCACCCACACTTTTTGGGATTTTCTTCTCCCTGCTGCTTTCACATGCGTTCAAATCCTCTGAAGAAGGAATTTTCCTCCACACAAGATCAGGGGGCAGGTTGTTCAACCTTGCCCGTCTAAGAGCGAAGTCCAAAGTACGGAAAGTCCTCATCAGAGAACTCCTCTTTGCTGACGATGCTGCTTTAACATCTCACACTGAAGAATGCCTGCAGAGTCTCATCGACAGGTTTGCGTCTGCCTGCAATGAATTTGGCCTAACCATCAGCCTCAAGAAAACGAACATCATGGGGCAGGATGTCAGAAATGCTCCATCCATCAATATTGGCGACCACGCTCTGGAAGTGGTTCAAGAGTTCACCTACCTAGGCTCAACTATCACCAGTAACCTGTCTCTAGATGCAGAAATCAACAAGCGCATGGGTAAGGCTTCCACTGCTATGTCCAGACTGGCCAAGAGAGTGTGGGAAAATGGCGCACTGACACGGAACACAAAAGTCCGAGTGTATCAGGCCTGTGTCCTCAGTACCTTGCTCTACGGCAGTGAGGCCTGGACAACGTATGCCAGCCAAGAGCGACGTCTCAATTCATTCCATCTTCGCTGCCTTCGGAGAATACTTGGCATCAGGTGGCAGGACTATATCTCCAACACAGAAGTCCTTGAAGCGGCCAACACCCCCAGCTTATACACACTACTGAGTCAGCGGCGCTTGAGATGGCTTGGCCATGTGAGCCGCATGGAAGATGGCAGGATCCCCAAAGACACATTGTACAGCGAGCTCGCCACTGGTATCAGACCCACCGGCCGTCCATGTCTCCGTTATAAAGACGTCTGCAAACGCGACATGAAATCGTGTGACATTGATCACAAGTCGTGGGAGTCAGTTGCCAGCATTCGCCAGAGCTGGCGGGCAGCCATAAAGACAGGGCTAAATTGTGGCGAGTCGAAGAGACTTAGTAGTTGGCAGGAAAAAAGACAGAGGCGCAAGGGGAGAGCCAACTGTGCAACAGCCCCAACAAACAAATTTCTCTGCAGCACCTGTGGAAGAGCCTGTCACTCCAGAATTGGCCTTTATAGCCACTCCAGGCGCTGCTTCACAAACCACTGACCACCTCCAGGCGCGTATCCATTGTCTCTCGAGATAAGGAGGCCCAAAAGAAAGAATTAGAACTGAGTTTAAGTTGTCAGTTGATAAACCCAGGCTAGTCCGTTTAACAAATAAACAAGTTGAATTTTGAAATAACAAACATATTATTAACACTTTCACTGTCCAGTTGATTTGATGTAGGAACTCTCAGTTGAGCATTGCATTTACCAATGAAAATGAATGCTTTTAACTGTTAACAATAGAATGCTTTAAATTTTGTTTACAAGAATCCCTCCTGAGTTGTGTTTGTGGATTTTACAGCCACATCATATAAAAGATCTCACCATAGATGATGACATCGGTGCTGTTCTCCTTTGTCATGACTCCACTGGAAGCTCTGCAGAAATATCTGCCTTCATCTCCTTTCGTCACCTTATCTATAATCAGAATGCTTGAGAGTTCCAGCTCATCACCTAAGTGTTGTTTCATTGTTTTGTAGAATAGAAATGGATTCTGCTGTAATTAATAAGAAGTCATGTAATGTAAAAAAAATCCATAGGGCTGAATTTGTTCAGTGATTCACTGACAATCTTATTTCATTTGATGCTTGCATTTGATTTGCTATTCTACACTTTACCTGTTCAACACCTGCAGCTAGAATAGAAGTGCCTCCAGTTAAACATATAAAAGGTGCATACCTATGACTACTGCCTCCAACCCAATTTTCATGGCTTCACTCCCCTCCCCTATTGAAGGCACTGAACTCAAACTTGGAGTATCAGAGACTGAACCCAGGACTTTTCACCTCTGCATGGATTTGTCCCGTAGTGACATTTAGATTTGCTTTTTTTCAACTAAACAAAGTTGCAAGGCTTTCATATGTTATACCTTTACTCCAGGACGCGTCCAATCAAATTTCAGCCGTACGTTGACCTCAGTTCTGGCAGTGCAGTTGATTATCAAGCGTTCTCCCACTGCTAACTTCACTTGTGACGGAGGATTCAATGTAAGTTCATGAATCTTGGTTCCTGCAGGAAATCATTTACACAATTATCGATTATGTGATGGCAAAATAATAATAGTCATGAGAAGTGTGTTCAGAGATGCAGATAATATTACAAATTATAGGGGTGTTTTGCTTTGTGCACTAAGTGTAAAAATGTTTAAACCTGTTTATAAAAAGCACATTTACAATTTCCCTACACAAAGCATGAGGAGGAAATACCAAATAACAAATACCATCTATATCCCTGATCATGTCGCTGTGTTGAACATAGAACTAAAATAGTGTATTGTTTGTGACACATATACTGTTCTGTATTTTCCATTTAGGAGCTTTCCAAGTTTTGCTGTTGATGTTCTAACTTTTGCCAGTGCTGCCAAATGTTCCTTTGCCCCATCATTTTGGTTACCAGGGTTCGCCACGTAGATTTGTATCATGACGCAACAAGAGTTTGCTTATTTTGGGTTGAAACTGCACCAATTGGCAAGCGAAGACCAATAATATAGTCTTTTCTGGCTAGCTCACAGTTCTAGATTTTAATCAATATGGTTCACTATTAAACACGGTAGTTGCTTATTTCTGAAAACCATGCAAGTATCTAATAATGAAAAACAGCCTTTGCAAAGCCATATGAAGTCATTAAAGCTTTTTTTTTAACTGTCCTTCATTAGCTGTGTTTAGAATGTAACTGTCTGAGGAAACATTGTATGTTTTAATATGTCTGATTTCATTTAGAGTTTAAACAATAAATACAGTTTTGATCTCATCAATTGTGCCGATATTTTAACACACGCTATAACTGTTACACACAAACTGTAAACATATCAATCATATGAGTCAAAATCAAGGATGTAGATATAATTTTGGACTTTGATCTCCATCGAGGCCCTAGCATAGGGTTACACAGAAATTACAACACCATCATTTAGCCTAATCACTCGGTGCTGATATTTATTCTCCACGTGAGCAGGTGCCCACTCAGTTCTCATATCCCTTTTATCCCCTTTCCTCCAATGACTTGTCCAATCTATTCTTAAATGATGACATGATCTTTGATTCAGTCATTTTTTTATGTCCCGAATGCCTATTTCTTAGAGTACTGGGGACATTATTTAAATCCACTAATTTAAATCGCAATTAAGTTGCTATGCTTCCAGTAGTGTGAGTTTCAATGTGCTTTTGGAAACCATCTCTAAAAAGGGGTTCAGCACAGATCTGTGATGTGGTGAAGAAACATAGCACAGCATATTGCTAAAGGCTTAAGGGCCTCAGGGAGACAAACACTGAGATTACTCAGATGGTCAATTCCAACTGGTAGACATGCCAACATTTTTAGATGCAGGGTGGAGATTGGGACCTTAACCATAGAAAATGAAAGAAAGTCAAGGGAAAATTAAGTTCATGAGCTTCCAGCAACAGGTGTTAGAATCACACAAAAGTAAAATACTGCGGATGCTGGAAATCTGAAACAAAAACAGAAAATGCTGGAAATACTCAGCAGCTCTGACAGCACCTGTGGAGAGAAAAACAGAGTTAACATTTCAGATCTGTGATCTTTCATCAGAACTGGCAAAAGTTAGAAATGTAATAGGCTTTGAGCAAGTGAAAGGGGGGAGGTTTCAAAAAGAACCAAAGGGAAGGTCTGTGATAGGGTGGAAGGCAGGAGAAATTAAATGACAAAAGGTTTCATGGTACAAAGCCAAAGGTAGTGATAATGGGACAAGTAGAGAAACAAAAGATGTATCTGGATGAGGTGGGAATGGCAGGACAGCAGCCATCCAAACACAAAGTAAAGGGATTAAGAAAGAAATGAGGGGGATAAAAATGAACCAGCAAAAAACAAGAAAAAAGAAAAAAATGGGGGCAGAGGTTATGATGTAAAATTATTGAACTCAATGTTGAGTTTGCGTTGAGCTTCATTGAAATACTGTAGCAGTGGGAGCCCTGACATTTCTGTCCATCGTCCACGATGGTGTTCCAATGAAGCTCAACACTAGCTCGAGGAACAGCACCTCATCTTTCAACTGGGCACTTTACAGCCTTCTGGACTCAACATTGAGTTCTATAATTTTAGATCATAATCTCCGCCCCCATTGTTTTTCTTTTTTTGTGTTTTTTTTTGCTGCTTTTTTCCCCTCTTTTTTTAAAAGTCCCTTTACTTTGTGTTTGGATGGTTGCTATCCTGCCAATTACACCTCATCCGGACACATCTTTTGTTTTTTTACTTGTCCTATTACCACTCCTTTTGGCTCTGTATGATGAAACCTTTGTCATTTAATTTCTCCTGTCCTCCACCCTATCAGAGACCTTCCCTTTTTCTTTTTCCTACCCTCCCCTCTTTTACTTGCTCAAAACTTATTACATTTCTATCTTTTGCCAATTCTGATAAAAGGTCACAGACCTGAAACGATAACTCTGTTTATCTGCCCACAAATGCTGCCTGACCTGCTGATGTCGGCGTTCTAACCTTGCCAATTAGGCTACCATCTGTGGCATGCAGAAACGTGATGAAAACAAATGCAATACCTTAGGAAAAAAAGACAGATTTCTTTGGTGTAGCCTCAACCAATTACAATATCAATCTCATGCCAAATGAATTTGATGTGGACTAAGTTCTACAATGAACTGACTATATAAAAGCAATCAAATTATTTACTAGAGGAAAGCTGGGTTTCCTGTTGACAAAACCTGAAACACAACAGTATAAATAATCGACAAGCCAAACCTTTATCCCAGCAGGCAGTAAGCATGAAGCGACATCCTACTGTCTGTAGCTGTGCTTAGCGTTATCAGCCAGCAGCACAGCCCCACTGTGAGAAGCAGTATAAACTGGCCAGTTCCGATTATCTATTATCTCAGTTTACAGATTGCTCTGAAGTATTTTTAAAGTGAGATACATATGGGCCACGGTACAGATGTTTCAGGTTATAGGCTGATAAACCATTTTTTTTTCATCAGAGAACTATTTAGACTATGCATTAGAATTTCTCCCCCAGTCACTAAACTGTGCTCCCACTGTTATGCTGTAATTATATGCACTTGAGTAGAAATAGTGCAGAAAGAAACTAGGATGATTTTCATGCCCCTACCGCACTATTAGCACATCAAAACAGGGTGGTTGCGGGATCAAAATAGTGTGGCTAGTTGAAGATTGGCTTCTTCCTGCTATGATTTTTGGATAGATCTTAAGGCTAGAAAGCTGAAGCTTCCTTCAGGACCTGGCAGGGTCAGATGACTTGGTTCTGACCCCAAAGCCATTGTTTTGTTTTCTCTGCCCGACAGATTACCACCAGTTCCTGCTAATATCCACCAAATATCAGAGGTAGAAGTTGTGAGGCAGCTATTTTGAGTGCACAGTAAAGGAATCCTCAGTTTCAGTCAGGAGAATCTAAATTAAAAACAGAAAGTGCTGGAAATACTCAGCAGGTCAGGCAGAATCTGTGGAGAGAGAAACAGAGTTAACATGTTCTGATGAAAGGTTGCAGACCTGAAACGTTAACTCGGCTTCTCTCTCCACAGATGCTGCCTGACCTGCTGAGTATTTCCAGCACTTTCCGTTTTTATTTCTGATTTCCAGCATCTGCAGTATTTTGCTTTTATTTTAGGGGAATCTGCATGTTGGCTTGACATCACTTTTTTTATGCCAGCTCCTTTAAGGTTTAAAGGCTTCCACCATTAATGCCCTTTGTTAGGGTCTGAGGTTCTGGTAATCGATCATAAATACCTGGTTGTTCAAGGTAATAGGGTGAACAGGTGTTGGGTGTTAATTAGTTAATTGTATTCAATGTGTATATATAAAGAGCCAGCCAGTACTGGCTGGTGGTGTTGTTTGGAGAGCAGAAGTGAGCTCTGTGACAAGCAATAAATAATCTACACGGAAGCATCGTAGTCTCAGTGTCTTCTTCACAAACAGGCCTGGCGATTTCTCTAACATCCTTGCCATAATAAATGCTGAAAATGTTTGCCTGGTGCTCAAAACTGGCTTCTTCATATCACTCATCAATGCTTCCAACCCTCCTCTTTAGGGTACTGCTACAGACATTTGGAATTCAGCAGCCCTGCTGAATATCCCACCACCGGATCAGTGAACTGCCTATAGCCAATGCATTTTGTACTGGCAACTTGCCAAAATAAACTGCATGAGGTCTGGCCAAAAGAATGGCACGGGAACTGTGACAAAACCTTCAGAAAGGCACAGCACATGCCCCATTCACCCAATATCTGCTCAACAATAACATCACCCAATCTGCACTTTTCAAAATCAAAATTGTTTTGAAGTGGAACTTAAATATGAAATTTAAAGTTTAGACTCTTCAGTATAAATGTACAAAATGCACCTTACCTAAAACTACTACCACGTAAAATTTGGAAGAATAGACTCTTCCATTTACTGTTGTCGCACACTGGACCATTCCTACATCTCTGATCTTGTGACTCAAAATAGTGAAACCTTTCTGATTGTCCCAGAAAGTTGTCATTCCATCAGGAACAATGTATTTTTCCGGATATTTCTGTTCAAACATTAAACAGGGATTATTTCACGGACTAAAACATGTAACATTAAAATAGAATTGCTAAATATTGTTAAGATTACATGCTATGATTGCTTAACAAATACATTATAAAATATGTCATAGAATCATAGAGGCATAACAGCACAGAAGGAGGCCATTTGGCCCATCATGTCTATGCTAACTCTCTGTAAAGCAATGCAGTCAGTCCCATTCACCCACTCTATTCCCGTAGCCCTGTAAGTATATTTTCTTCAAGTGCCCATCCAATTTCCTTTTGAAATCATTGATCATCTCCACTTCCACCACCCTTGTAGGCAGAGAGTTCCAGATCATTACCACTCACTGCATAAAAATTTCTTCCTCATATCCCTCTGAATCTCTTGCCCAAAATTTTAAATCTGAGTCCCCTAGTCCGGTGCCATCTGCTAATGGGAACAGCTTTTCTTTGTCTACCTTATCTAAGTCTATCATAATCTTGTTCATCTCGAGCAAATCTCCCTAGAATTGCTTTTGCTCCAATGAGAACAACCCCAGCTTCTCCAACCTAACCTTGTAGCTAAAATCCCTCATACCTGGAACAATTCTGGTAAATCTCCCATGCATCCTTTCAAGGACTCTCACATCTTTGGTGACCAAAACTGGATACAATACTAATTGTGGCCTAACTAGAGCTTTATAAATGTTCAGCATAATCTCCCTGCTTTTGTACCCAATACCTCTATTTATGAAACCCACAATCTCAAATGCTTTGCTAACTATTCTCTCACTATATCCTGTCACCTTTAAAGATCTATGCACATGAACCCCCAGGCCTTCTGTACCCGCACACTCTAGGACTGTGCCATTATATCTATATTGCCTGTCCCTATCCCTTCTGCCAAAATGTATCACCCGACACTTCTCTGTATTAAACTCTATCTGCCACTCATTTGCCCATTCTGCTAGCCTATCTCTGTCCTGTTGCAGTCGATTGGTATCATCCTCACTGTTTGCCACACTTGCAAGTTTGGTATGATGGGCAAATTTTGAAATGTTACTCTGTATTCCAATATCCAAGTCAATTATATAGATATGCATATCAAAAAAGGTAGTGGTACTAACACTGACCCATGGGGAACACCACTGTCTACCATCCTCCAGTCTGAAAAATAACCATTTAGCACGACTCGCTGTTTTCTATCCTTAAGTTAATTTCTTATACAAGTTGACACTGACCCTCCTATTCCATGAGTCTCAATTTTGTTAACCAGCCTTTTATGTGGTACTTTGTCAAATGCTTTCTTAAAATCCATATAGATGGCATCCACTGCAATCCCCTCATCAACCTTCTCTGTTACTTCATCAAAAAATTCAATTAGATTATTCAAACACGATCTGCCTTTTAAAAACCTGTGCTGGCTCTCCTTAAATAACTCAAACCTCTTCAAGTGCCTGTTCATTTTTTCCTTGATTATTGTTTCTAAAACCTTACCCACCACTGATGATAAACTGACCGGCTTGTAGTTACTAGGGACATTACACCCTTTCTTGAACAAGGGTGTCACATTTGCCACTTTCCAATCCGTTGGCACCTTCCCTGTATCTAGGGAAGTCTGGAAGATTATGGCAACCGCTTCCGCTATCTCCACCCACACTTCCTGTAACACCCTGGGTTGCAAGCCATCCAGACCAGGCGATTTATCCATTCTAAGCATAGCCAGCCTTTCCAATACATCCTGGCTATCAGTTTTCACCCCATCCATTACCTCTGCCACCTCAGCTTCTACTGATATTTTGCTAGCATCCTTTTCCATAGTAAATGCCAATACAAAGTACTCATTAAGTCTAGCCTTGCCCTGCATCTCGAAGCAAGGATCGCGTCTTTATCCCTAATAGGCCTCATCCAACCTCTTACTACCCCATACTATTTACATGCCAGTAAAAGATTTTTGTTTGCTGCCATTCTATTCTCATTTTATCTCTTTGCCAGTTGTATTTTCCTGTTCACTTCATCTCTCAATTTATTGTATTTGGTCAGGTTTTCGCTTGAAGAATTCCCCTGACATGAACTATACACCCCCTTTTTTGGTTTGTCATATTCTCTATCTCCTTCATCACCCAAGGAGCCCTGGCTTTGGTTCCCTTACCTTTCGCCTTTTTTGGAATGTACCTAGCCTGTACCTGAAACATCTCCTTCTTAAATATCACTCATTGTTCTGTTGTCATTCCATTGAAGTTAGCCCTCTTCCAATTTAGAGGTTCTACTTTAGATTGTTCCTTACTCTTCTCCATTACTAATCTACATCTTTGGATATGATGATCACTCTTACCCAAGTGCTCCCCCACAGACACTTGGTCTACTTGGCCCACCTCATTCCCCAGCACTAGATCCAGCAATGCCTTCTTCCTAGTTGGACCAAGAACACACTGGTCAAAGAAGTTCTCCTGAACACACCAGAAATTCCTCCCGCTCTTTACCCTTTATTACCCCAATCGATTATTGGGTAATTAATTTCCTGCAGATTTGCTCCTCTATCTCTCTCACACAATTTGGAGGCCTATATGATATCCCCAGTAGTTTGAGCATACCTTTCTTGCTTCTCAACTCTAACCAAATTGTCCTTGCCCCCTCAAGGACATCCTCTTCTTCCAACACTACAATGTCTTCCCTAATCAGTACTGCTACCCCACCTCCCTTTTTCCTTCACTATCTTTTCTGAATATTTTGTAACCTTGAATACTAAGCAACCAGTCCTCATCATTTTTAAACCACGTTTCTGTGATTGCTACTACATCATATTCCCACATGACTATTTGTGCTTGTAGCTCACCAACCTTATTCACCACACTTTGTGTGTTTACACACATGCATTCTAAACCTGTCTTTGTATTCCTCATAGTCCTTCTTAGTCCGCTCCTATCTAATATATTACTATTTACTTCCCTAGTACGATCCAACACTCTCACTCCTTTATGCACCTTATTCCTCTTTTCTACTTCTATATGCTGACACCACCTGAAAATTTGGTTTAAACCGTCCCTAACCACACTAGTGAACTTCCCCATGAGGACATTGGTCCCAGTGCTGTTGAGTTGCAACCCGTCTCTTTTCATTAGGTGCCTCCTGCCCAAGAACTGGTCTCAATGCCCCAAGAATCTGAAGTCCTTCTTCTGCCCTGTGCCTCTAGCCTCCCTATCTTCCTATTTCTACTCTTGCTAGCGTGTGGCACTAGGAGTAATCCAAAGATTACTACCTTCAAGGTCCTACTTTTTAAATTCCTCCCTAGCTCCTGAAAGTCTGACAGTCAGACTTCAATGCCTGCCCTCTCTATATTATTGTTTTATAGTATAGTACTTTACAGAATACGAAAGTGGTGGATTTAACAGAGCTTTAGGATCCTACCCACTCCAGTATTCTAAAATGTTTGCAGACAAAGAAATCAAATTATCCTGAATGCGATCACCTAGAGAGGGGCTACTTACAACATTGCATTAGACATATATGTACATTGAATAGCATGGCTTTAATGAGGTAAACTTTATCTTAATATAAATGGGGCAAGTAATATGATGCAGTAACGCAGATAAACAATTATATTTACCGTATGTAGGGTCACATTAAGATCTGGCATTGAAACCTTGCATGGAATGACCAGTGTCTTGGTTTCAGTTATGTACAGAGCTTCTGGCATATCAGGGTGGGAATTCACAAAGGGAATTTGATAGTCTGAAATGCAAATAACACATTTGTTTAGCTACAAAAGTAAAGTAATTTGTTATACCTGGCAGGTGCTTCTAAAGCATATTTTGAGATAGTATCAGATGCTGGCAACTTAAATCCTAGGAGCAACATAATTGCAAAATCCTTCAAGATTTTGACTTAATTGAAAATAATGCCTATGGTTTCTGTATGGGTTAAGAGTAGAAGTCCATTTGGCTTAATGACACCAAGACTAAATGGTAAGGTGCCTGGTGTATTTTTCTTTTGTTGCTCTATGGGTAGAGGACTGGTTTCCCATTCTGAAGATTCAGGATTGAATGTCGTCCTTCACTGGTTTACCAAATTAAGAAGCAATTTTGCAATTTTTTGGACATACAGCAAGGGCACCTCAAGATAGTGGCTCAGTTCATCATGGGGAGGAAAAGTCATTAGTTCTGGCCTTGCAAAGAATGCATGGGTGGAATGAAAGAGAGTAATACTGGCCACAGTGGGCAAGAGATCCATCATTTGGAAAATTCCTATTTCCCTTTTCTTGAAGGAAGCACCATAACTTTAGGAGTTTTGACAAAGAAAGTAGGTTAAGCGCCTGCAAAGCTGCAATTATACCAGGATCACACTGACAGTACAGAGTCAATGGGAGGTCACCTAATTTGCATTGGGCTCGAGGGCACCCAATCCACTACAGGCACAATACCGATATTTGCTTGCCCCATTCAGCCAGAGAATCTGGTTCTTGCTCAATTTTGGGAAGGGACTGGGCATTTTGCCAGTTCTGCCCAGATCGAATTGCGTAATCCCTCCACCCACTGGGAAAAAGATCCAATCCAGATTTTCTATTTTTCCTAATTCCATTATTTGGTTGTTCGGCTTACTTCCCTGACCTGGCCTGTAGATTGACATTTCGAGAAGTTGGTGTGCCTCATCGCTTTTGGCACGCTGGCCTCCAGTTCTATGGCGGATCTCAACTGAGCCAAGAAAACACAAACTTCTAGGGTAAGGAGGCCCCCGCCATGTTCAATAACCCTGGTGGGACCCTCCTAACATCATTGGCCTTACAAGGGGTGGGGAATGATTCTGCACCTTACAAGGCAATCTAGAAAATCCCAGAAATGGAGGATGTTGGGCCCATCAGGTCCCTGTTGTTTTCGGGTAGGATCTGCTGGACTCCCACCAGGATTAGGGCGGGAGGCAGCAGAACTTCCAAGGAAAGTCTAGGCCTAATTCTTTTGATTCATTTTTTTTCTTTCAGTTGGATTTTTACTGAAACAATTTTCATATGAGGCAACCATCAAATAATTGCAGTTATTTGAGCCACATTTGAAATTCAGTGAGAACAATTTTTTTAATTTGTTCATGGGACGTGGGCATCACTGGCTAGGACAGCATTTGCTGCCCATCCCTAATTGCCCTTGAGAAAGTGGTGGTGAGAAGCCTTCTTGAACCACTGTAGTCCGTATGGGGTAGGGACACCCACAGTGCTGTTGGGAAGGGAGTTTCAGGATTTTGACCCGGCAACAGTGAAGGAACGGCAGCAATATAGTTCCAAATCAGGATGGTGTGTGGCTTGGAGGGGAACCTGCAGGTGGTGATGCTCCCATGCGTCTGCTGCCCTTGTCCTTCTAGGCAGTAGAGGTCGCTGGTTTGGAAGGTGCTGTCTAAGAAGTCTTAGTGTGTTGCTGCAGTGTATCTTATAGATGGTACACACTGCTGCCACTGTGCGTCAGTGGCGGAGGGAATGAATGTTGAAGATAGTGGATGGGGTGCCAATCAAGCGGGCTGCTTTGTCCTGGATGGTGTCGAGCTTCTTGACTGTTGTTGGAGCTACACCCATCCAAGCAAGTGGAGGGTATTCCATTACACTCCTGACTTGTGCCTTGTAGATGGTGGACAGGCATTGGGGAGACAGAAGGTGAGTTATTCACCACAGGATTCTGAGCCTCTGACAATGAGGCAATTTGTTATCCACATTTGACAAATGTGTGCTTGTCTCCTTCCAATTTTGATACAGATTCAAAATCAACTATAGATGTACAAAAATGTCAATATTGAGGTAAAAAGCTCCCAAACCCCAAAGGCTTGTCAAAGACTGTCGATATTACCACCCAATGAAATGACTGTAGCAAGGCAGATTTACAAGAAGTCTCTGAGGGAACTTTGTATCAGCCTGAACACCTACAATCACATTAACAATAATCAATCAATCCATATATTTTATTGCAACTCCTGTAAAATCCAGTGAGAAACTAAACATTCTAGAGCTTGAGGGTACTTTGAAATTGCTCAAAAATGTGATGTTAGCTAGTCAATCTTTTCAGCATCTCATGGGCTGTAATGAGGTGATTGGGCAAGTAAATAAGTAAGGTACAGCTAAAAGAACGTCAACATATACAAAGGTTTTCCTTATTTATATGACACTGATTAATTTGCTGCCTCTATCATTTTAAAATAAGCTATCTTACAAAATATTTTAGTGAGTAAGATCCTCGGGACAGCTAACTTTAAATGGAGCATACGGCATTTCCCCCCTAAAATTTCTGAAGTGCTCTTCAAAAAATGTAATTTTGTTAAGCATTATCGCTGTATGAGAATCACAATCTTGCTGTTTGAGGCTGACACACAATTACCTAATGTATAATAGCATGACTGATATAAAATGCAGGGAGTCAAGGACACCAATCAGGAAATTGGTTTGTTTTCTCATTATAAACCCTGTCCGATCGGTAAGACAGAAGGAAGTGCTGCAGGCAATCTGCATTTAACCATATTGCTTTGGAAGTCGGAGAACAGGAACCCGATGGAGGTTAACCCCAGCATGTGGTGGCTTTATTGTGGATACACTGCTCCAGTTGAAGCAAAGATGATCATTTGTACGGCCTCTGATAAGAATCTGTATCTGTCCCCACAAAAGAGACATTGCCGTGAGATCAAAGAGTAAAGCAGAATGAATCCACATGTTGCAGGAAATACAAGTTTAAACTGAAATGCTACTTACTGGAGAAAAAGTAACCAATTGAAATTGAGCTCTGTGTTTATTTCCGTACGCTAAAATGGTATTGCTGCCACCCTCATTTATACTATAACATCAATGAATAATGTTAAGATAAAAAAGGCTGGTTATAATTTTTTCCCTTCGTTATTTGCCTTTGTAAATTATTACATTGGAATATTTAGATAATACTAAACAGATAGAAGAAATGACCACGAAGAGAGTAATAACAATGATGAAGTGGAAATGTTTACTGTTTCTCAGAACATACACAACAAATTTCTTTCCAAGAACCATATCAGCCAACGAGTTTTAAAAAAGTTTTCTTACCCTGAACAAAGACATAGATACTTGCAGCCACTTGGGCCGCAGAGTGCTTGTGGAAACACCGGTATGTTCCCGTATCATTTGCAATGGTTTTTGTCAGAATGAGAGTCTTACAAAACGAAGTCCCGTTGGTGCAGTCACTCAATGATATCCTGTGCTCCATGCTACTGTGATTTCTGGGCCATGACCATTCCAGCGGTTCACGTCCGCTACAGCAAACATTCAGAAGCAACATGCACTCAATTAGAAATGCAGAGCTGCGTTAAGACTTATTTTAAATTTAGTTTCTTAAACAAAAAATGCTTAACCACAAACAATGATAAAATCTCGTTTAGCAAAGTGAAGAGGTGAAACGTTAAACAACGATTTTACTCATTTTCCCCATACATTTCCGAAAAGGAAAGACAATAAAAATAGCATATTATTGAAACAAATTTATTTTATGTTTATAGATTGGGTTTTTCGGGAGGAGGGGGTTGCAATAATAATTTAAACTAGAAATAAAAAAGAGTAATTATGTAGTCATAGTGCTGCATGGTGAGATATTTCATGAGAGACGGCTGCAATACGCATTTGTTGCAATTTCACGACTGTTTAAATATGAAAATCGCAAAGACAAGCAGATCTAAAACATGTTATAGAACTATTTTGCATTCATGGAGTAACGGTCAGGAGACTTCAGGATTTATTTTGCTATTGATAGCTCTTTGTTTTAGGGGCATCAACATATACTGGGATGTTCAGCTTTGTGAGGTGAATTGGTTGCAGGCAGTGAGAAAGGGTAATCCGAGGAAGAAATCTGCCAGCGCAACTGGATCATTTTTCAAATATTTTAATCAATCCACTAGCAGTAACAATTTAATGCAGAAAATGAAAACATTTCAGCAGTTTAAAAAAAATCGGTGTCAAATTCAATGCGTACATTAAACGGGGTTTTTGAGGTATTTTGAAAAATTCCTTGTGAGAGTTCACGCAGAAATGATATGAACACATAAAATGTTGTCCACATGTCACGTTTGTTGACAGAAATATAACATAAACTTTGGACTGTGAATGACAATATCAATGCTTTAAATTTCATTGAAGTGAAAGATGATTAGAGGCGATTGTGAAATTTCTATAACAGATATATAATCAATTATACTTTTATAATTGTTGCACTTTCTTTCAAAGTTGTAGCTAACCAATGTGTCGTAATACAGAACAACTTGAAATGGTGGATGGCTGTTTTAAGACATTGGATAAACTTAATGCTCGCATCGCAAAATATAAACAGTACAGTAACACATATGTTAACTTGTTCATCTTTAATGGTTTGCATTTCAACAAAGATAATGGGATGTTATGCAATACATTGTGTTTGTCGAAGGATATTGTCAGCAGCAATTTTTAAGTCATCGTTACTAGATATAAAGGTAAGTATATAGAGAAATCGATTGAATGGATGCACAGAAATACACACATATATACAAAGACATAAATATTTACAACATACAAAGCACAAGGTTATGTGATATATAATGGATTTATTTTCAAAGTATTATTTCATGTAAAATGCAGAACTTTCTCTTACCTGCAAGTAATTATTAAAGTGTCATTAGCATTAATTACACGTTCTTTATTCTGAATGCTAAGGTGTGGAGAAGAGTAGAAACCTGCAAATTAAAACATCGGATTAAATTTAAAGAAAAACAGCTGTACAAACAAAATAGAGTGAATACAACCATGCATATTAGTTTAATATTTATAGATGTGCTGAAGTGGGTTTCAATGCAGAACAATCCGAGCACTCACGAATTTTGTGAGAACAGATTTTTGTCAAAACAAGTTGTCTTTGTTTTGCAACACTTGTTTGCCACTTCACTGTTTTATTACACAAGCAAAAAGCACTTTATAGCCTTTTGGACTCAGCACTGAGTTCAACAATTTTAGATAATAACCTCTTCCCCCATTTTGTTTCATGTTTTTCTGCTGGTTCAATTTTTTTCTCGTTTCTTAATCCCTTCAACGGCTCCTATCCTGCCATTCACACCTCATCTAGACACATTTTTTGATTCTTTACTTCTTCCATTACCACTCCCTTTGGCTCTGAACCATGAATCCTTTTGTTAATAGTCTCTCCTGCCCTCCACCCTTTCACAGACCTTCCCTTTTGCTCTGCTTTCCACCCTCCCCCTTTCACTTGCTCAAAACCTATTATATTTCTAACTTTTCTCAGTTCTGGTGAAATGTCACCAATATGAAATGTTAACTCTGTTTCTCTCTTCACAGATGCTGCCAGACCTGCTGAGTGTTTGCAACATATTCTGTTTTAATTTCACTGTTTTATTGAATGGAAACCTGTCTATGTATCAGTCGTCAATTGGCATCATATATATAGTATACAAGGGTGTAGCCAGGACTACAAAATGTGTAACAACTGTTGTAGGGAGATAGGAAGGAAATTCTTCTAGGGAGGGTCCAGGGACTGTTTCCCCAGAGGAACCTTGTAAAACTATACTTTAAAATATATATTTTCCTGTATTTGAGACTATGTCTGTCGCAATACTTGAGAGCCCAACTGAAGATTGGAGGTTGTGATAGAACAAAGAGGATGAAATAGTGCAGGTCCAACATATGTAAGAAAGTTAACTGATTACATTGTTATTATTTTTAAAAGATCACCGTAAATTTGCTATTTGAAGTTGTTATGATCAGTAACAGAAAAACCTTTCCATCTCGGCAATCTATCACAAATTCTTCATGCATCTATATTACATGCACTATGCTACAAATCTCATACATTAATTTTACATATGTGATGTTTTATTAAATTTAGGGTGTGTTTTAGCTCTAGCTTCAATGAATAAAGCCTGACTCTACTAGATTTAGGTAGATACATAAATCTCATTTAAAAAGCAAATTTTCAGTTTAATTATTGGAAAATATGCTGAGCCAATTTGCAAATTATTTTTTAGCAGAATGTAATTTATAAAAACGTACTAGAAGAGGACTGGCTGCATGACAAACTTACTTCAGTAGTCAGCATGGTGACACAAAAGGCATTTTTACAGAATGCCACTTACGGCTTCAAAAGGATAGGTCAGTTTCAACATGTCTTTATTAAACTATTTAACTCCTTTAATTACATATTGATAAAACATTGCATCTTGAGTGTTCTCCATTAACATAGCCACAGTACTGTGACAATGGAAGTGATGCATTGTGAGTGCTGTCTGCACTTTTAATTCAAATCGCTGAGCTCACATTATAATGTGAGGTCAGCTCCTTTACATAATATTGTTGTGCCACAGCACATGAAGCAAAGAGAAACATTAAATGCTGCTCTCAGCTCTTGCAAGGCTACTGGTCATCTTAAAACTGTGCTGCTGCTACAAGTTGGAAATGGCTGCATCAAGCCTAGGCTGATGAACAGCCCTCTTCCAGAATGGACTTTTGGAGGTCCTGTTGCAGGAGGTGCTGGAGAGAAGGGAAATTCTTTTCAGAGCAGGGGATACCCTCACTGAAGACTAGCAGAAGAATAGCAGGATGGAGGAAGCACCAAGTGTGAATATGTCTCAACTGTGGTCAGATGCTGGGAACAAGTGAGGAAGAAAGCTACTGCTTCTCTGAAAGGTTACCAAGGTAAGCATGTTCATGTTTCACTTAATTTTACAGTGTCATAAAATGAATCATAAAAGCACGTCATTGTAAGTCTAGTCACACACCTCATATTCCTTCACTTATTTTCCAAATACACAAGCATATGCATTTTCAGCACTGCACTGTATATTGCCATTTCAGTATGTGTGTGTGTGTGTGTGTGGGAGGGGGGCGGGATCAATGAAATATGACAAGGAACCAACACTGAGCACACAACCAACACAAAGTATATAAGATGATGTCTGCTACTGATTCAGGTAGGTTCTCCATTTCTTCCCCTATTCCTTTGAAAGCTGAGGTTGTGTAAGGTGCACCAGATTTCAATTATTCAGGACAGCAAGGCCAATCTGTATTACAAGCTTTCTTTGATCCTGCACTTCCTCCTTTGGAACCAGCAGAGGTTGAGAAGTAGGATACCCATAGTTCCTAATTAGGCTGAGCTCAAGTTATAGGTGCCTTGGCTAACTGATGACAAATGAGGCCCAGCTTTAAAAAGAAGCAATAGTGAAACTCATGAAATAAACAACCAACTTGTGTCAAGATTTTGAAACTGCCTAATAGACACCTTTACAGAACTGGAGTCAACATAGCTGAAGGGCCAATGAAACAGCACCTATTTCTTATGGGTGCTGAGCTCCAGCAGTGCTGTCAGGTACCAAAACTGTGATATAAGGCAAGGCTGTTAAACATTTTGTTTTTGAGATAGCAATGACTAATACAGGACTAGTATGCTGGCCTTTAGTGTCACAGATGATTTCCCATTCCCATTGCATTACCCCCCATGGTACATACAACAGGTTCACAGCAGGACTAAATGCCCCAGCAACTGATAGCAGAGCTAACCTCCACTCAATGCATACGGGAACTATAGTTACCAGGCATCACATTATTAGCTTCTTTAGTAAAAATGTTGTTCCTCTAAATTGTAATTAGTTCACATCATTTCAATTTAGTTTTTGACTTTCATCAGCAGTAGATCAGATTTCTGCCATACTTCCAATTGTGTAGGTTATGAAAAATTGTAAAAGTTTATGTCCAACTTGGCATTTTGGACTTTAACAGAAGACTGAAAGACTAAAAAGGCCAGACAGCTACTGAATATGTGTGATGTGTATGCATGTGTTACATACATTATTGCATTTTAACACATAGATATATACACACACAAATACATATATATATATTGTCTGCATGTGTGTGTGTGTGTGTGTGTGTGTTGGTGCGCATGCACTCAACACTTGAAAATGACCACCATGAGATTGGTGGAGGCAAAGCCCTGGAATCAATAAAGGAACAATTAGATATGGAGGAGTGTCATCTTCTTCTGGACTGATGAATATAAGATGGGCCAAATGGTTTTCTTCCTATATAAGTATCTTGTGTGGCACAATACACTTTTACTGAACCACCAAATATTTCAGGTAGATATATTAGAAAAAATGAAAAAAATACCCAATATTGTTCAGTTCTATACCTAGCTTTCTCAAGAAAGTAAAACACAGTACAATTACTGAAAATGACACAGTCTGATTCACAGATACATAGCATTCAAAAGGAATTGTTTGAATAATTAGCTGAGCACTTTAACAATGGTAGGAATGCACTCATGGAACATTCAGAGTATTTTATTCTGTAATGCAGTAGTTCTGAAATACTTGCTGACAAAGAGAATACTGTCTTTTCAAATCACAGTGTGTTGTTCTGCAGCCTCTATCATAACAGGATGAAGGGCAGATGGTCAAGCATCAGCTGACTGATTAAAACCTCACAAACTCTGGGCAGAGTTCCGATTTTCTGATGTTACCCAACTTCAAGGACTAACAAAGGATGTGAAATATTGGAATAAAGTGGACAACCAGCAGATGATCTCGCCCTTTGGGGATTTTCAAGGTTTACTCTAAACATTTCTTATCGTATCAGCAAAAGAAATTTAAAAAGTCTTGAATAATTACGTGCATTACGAAGTGATTTGGACATAGTGAAATTATATCAATTGCATTTAAAAAATCTATTTCTTTATACGATTCATTATATCATAGACAACAATCTTTATATAACTGTTCTCTTATGTCCAACTAACAGATCACGATTACTGTAATTGCAGTTAATCACAGTGACATGTTAAGAAATGTGAATGGTATAAATAGTCATGTCCCTCCATCTCGCAGGGGTGCTGGGTCCAAATCCAGAACTCAATTCGGTTTAAAGTACGTACAGATTCACCTCATTAGAAAGACCGCTGTCTGTTCTCGGGTACTTGCACTTATTGTCTAACAGATTTCCTCTGATCAGCAACTACTCCCACGTCTCCTGCCCGTCTGTCATGGGTTACTTCAACGAGACAATCCGCGTTGACAGCAGACTTCAGCAACTCGATTGCCCCTCCACCCCCACTACTTATCCGCTCACCTTTAATCAGCTACTGGGGAACTGCAGTGAATTAAAAACCTTGTAAAAGTGAATAAAGGCCCAGAGAGTTTCAAAGCCTCTCTGCCCCTGGGGCTTTTTTTCAATTTCCTTATTCTAGGAATACATGGGCTTTAATCAAATTATTTTGTTCGGTTTCTTTCCCTCCGGAGGCCAGGTTATGTGCTCCATGATTTGAAACGAGAGATGCCGAATCACGCGATGAAATCAAAATGTATTTGTAATATTCAGAAAACTAGGAGCTGTTTTACATATAAATATATCTAGCACCTACACAGATATGTTAATTTTGAACAAGGATTCGAGTGTCTTATTTGGATCACAAATATTGGATTTGTTCCAGACTGGGAATATCGTATGTTTAGGTGGGAACGTGGCTCGAGCCCTTTTACCCTCCGGCATCGATAAAGTTTCTCCACGATCATTTATTTTTCTTCTTGTTTGGAACGGTATTAGTTGTTGAGCAGCCTGTTGTAGAGATCCTGGAGTGAAGTGCCATCACTAAATGAGACCTCAATCCGTAACACCGACACCCTTCTTCCCAGATCCTGGTCAATATTCTCAATGGACAGCTCAAGTTTGCGGCAATTTACGATACTCTGCTTCGAAAGAATCTGCTGCAATGGTGCAGGTACGAATAAACGATGGACATTGGGGCATCTGTTATTCATTTCCTACTTTCTGAACTGCAGAAATCCGAAATCGCGATCACCCTTCCCCTGGTCGCTTGGCCCATCTGCACTTTCACGTCAGTTACTTATTCGACAGTGTTAAACCTGAGCTACTGAGGGAGCCTGTTTCACACTCAGTACTCTGAAGGATTTCGGTTACTGTGTTTCCTAGTTTTCTCCAAACAAATTTATTCGGCTAATTTCGATCACTTCGGTAGAATATTCACGGTGCACTGCCGACAGATCCCCACACCATAAGCCGAAAGAGTTGACATAATTTTATCCAGTCTTAACATAAATGAATTTTGTACAAAACTGCCGATTTCCTGCTTAACTTTCTACCGCCCTTCGGCTCTATCAATGAATGGAGGGACAGCAGGACCCTGAGGAAGGCTTTGTGCGATGTGCAACTGACCAGTGGCCCGGTGTCTCCTTGTGGTGTCAATTAAAGATCATTAAAAAAAGGTTTTTTAAAAATCCTCAATTCTTCCTAAACAATTGACTATTGCTAGAATTTCCCTGCCCAGGTAATCCAAATATAATCATTTCGATCATGAAGATAGATAGCTGATTTCTACCCCAGCCCCTGCTTTTTAACTTCATAACCGTGACCCTGCAACTTGCTGTTAGTTACCTGTTGTCAGAGTATGTGACTGTTTAAACGACTCGGCAATGTTGCATTACAACAGCTCGAACTAACCAGAACATCACAAATCATTGTAAGCAGAGGCCTTAGGTTGACTTGTCAGACCGCTTCATATAGCCAGGAGGTGGACTCTGCTGCGATCTCTTAAGGCTAAGTTAGCAGCTGTGTTTGTTCAATGGGATTTGAAAAGCAGGTCGGACCCTCCGCTTCTGGATGCAATAGATGTTTCACATAATCAATTTATATAATCTCAACAAACCACCTTTTGTACTCAGTGTTTAATTTATACTCAGGGCTTAGTTTCAAATGAAATTAAATATCACACGGGGTTAAATTCGATGCAACAAAAAACTCAACTGCAGAACGTTTACACTAATTTGCAAAACTAATTCAAATTTCCATGACGAAACAGTTTCGATATTTGTGGATTTCCTACTGTGATTCCACTTAATTCCATGGTTTGAATTTGGTGCCATTAAATATTACAAAACAAAATTTCTACGTTTGTTTGCAAATAGCCCTCACCCGTTCCAGCAGATATCCCCATCCGCAGCCACACCAACAGCGCGAAAAGCAATTTTTCCGACATGTCGCAGTAGGAATCCCGGGATCCAGATGAATGTGGTCTCCAATTCGACCAGTCGCTGCTCCAATACGCCTGTTTCTCAATATATGGTGGATGATGTCCAGCTTCACAATGTCATTCTGTTACTGGCGATCGGATCGTGTAACATATTAAAGTCACCTTTCATTCACTTGAGATTGAAAGGAGTCTGCAAATGTTGCTAGAGTGATAATCCTGCAGCTGTTATTCTAGGTCGTCCTGAAAAGGAAGATGTTGCACGTTGGGATCGGTTGGATGAGAGTCAAGTGGACATGGCAATTTGCTGGTTATATACAGGAGGAGGTTCCAGTTCACGAATGGTGATCCACCCGTCACGTGACGCGAGGGAACCCACCTCAAACAAGCCAGAAAGGAACGTTAGCACCAAGTTTGCTGCAAAAAGTGCAATCAGTGTGTGTGGATGTTAATGTGTGGATGTTAACCACCCACAAAAACAAGTTCGAACTAAAAACACATTGAAAAATGTGTGTATAGAAACATTTGCTTACAATGTTGAAAATGGGATTATATTTAAATGTAAGAGTTCGAAAATGGGAAAGTAAAAACTTTCTAAATGATGGAATTACGCAGCATGGCGTCATTTTAATATTAAGAAGTGAAATAGTTTCGTTGGTCCCATCCAATAATATAAATACTCTTCTTCTTTGGCCTCCTTATCTCGAGAGACAATGGGTAAGCGCCTGGAGGTGGTCAGTGGTGTGTGGAGCAGCGCCTGGAGTGGCTATAAAGGCCAATTCTAGAGTGACAGACTCTTCCACAGGTGCTGCAGAAAAATTTGATTGTCGGGGCTGTTACACAGTTGGCTCTCCCCTTGCGCCTCTGTCTTTTTTCTTGCCAACTGCTAAGTCTCTTCGACTCGCCACACTTTAGCCCCGCCTTTATGGCTGTCCGCCAGCTCTGGCGAACGCTGGCAACTGACTCCCACGACTTGTGATCAATGTCACAGGATTTCATGTCGCGTTTGCAGACGTCTTTAAAGCGGAGACATGGACGGCCGATGCGTCTGATACTAGTGGCGAGCTCGCTGTACAATGTGTCTTTGGGGATCCTGCCATCTTCATGCGGCTCACATGGCCAAGCCATCTCAAGCGCCGCTGACTTAGTAGTGTGTATAAGCTGGGGATGTTGGCAGCCTCGAGGACTTCTGTGTTGGAGATAGTCCTGCCACCTGATGCCAAGTATTCTCCGGAGGCAGCGAAGATGGAATGAATTGAGACGTCGCTCTTGGCTGACATACGTTGTCCAGGCCTCGCTGCCATAGAGCAAGGTACTGAGGACACAGGCTTGATACACTCGGACTTTTGTGTTCTGTGTCAGTGCGCCATTTTCCCACACTCTCTTGGCCAGTTTGGACATAGCAGTGGAAGCCTTTCCCATGCGCTTGTTGATTTCTGCATCTAGAGACAGGTTACTGGTGATAGTTGAGCCTAGGTAGGTGAACTCTTGAACCACTTCCAGAGTGTGGTCGCCAATATTGATGGATGGAGCATTTCTGACGTCCTGCCCCATGATGTTCATTTTCTTGAGGCTGATGGTTAGGCCAAATTCATTGCAGGCAGCCGCAAACCTGTCGATGAGACTCTGCAGGCTATAAATATAAATATGCAGGCTAGATATAAATACTATAAAAGCATTAATTGTACAGCGTGGAATGCGTATTAGCTTTTTTATGTGGACCCATTACTAGGTCCAAATGCTGTTTGGAATAATTGCCACCAATCAAGCCATCAGATGATAAAAACAGTTTGCCCTATCTTGATACAGTAAGCACCTATTACCACCTAGCGATTTGGACTTGTAGTTTAAATTATACACACAGCTTTCCTAACATTATCAATAGAGAGTGGCGTCAGATCTCTTCGCTGTTGAGTTCCACAGTGAGTTCCAATCCAACACTGCCTGCTGATTTACCTCTCTCTCTGTTTCTTGATCAGTTTGCAATGGTCCTGGCTGAAATAAGTTTGAGCAGTCTCAGTTCAGTTCCTGGTAGATGTGAACCGACAGCAAAAAGGTGCTAGAATTTGGACCAAACTGACAGCTCACAAAAGCCACAGAATGGCTGGTGTAGGAAATGGCAATGTCAGTGATGGTTTTTTAAGCTTGGGAGTTTGGAGAGGTACCTTCACTCTGCATTTTCCTGTGCTACATCAGATCTGTGAGTTACTAATGCTGACATGAGGTGCATAATGAACATATGGGCTATCAAACAAATAAAGTAAATTAGACTACAGGTATTTAATTGCAGTTCAATACATCTATCTCCAGACAGCACATTTTAGATTTTAAACATTAGCAGCCTGTGACCTGATATGCAAAAAGATTTATGAGTGCTTGTGACTCATTGATGCTCTCCCTTTATATTTTACAAAAACTTTGTCATGTTGGTGCCTTGTTCCCTTCCTGCTTCCCTTCGTTTATGAATTATTGGATCTCCGCCCATTGGAATTCATTTCAATTCCAAACCAGATTTGAAGTTCATGGTCAAGTACACCTTTCCTCACGCCCTAACCTTTGACCCATGAGTCAAATTCTGATAACTGCAATGATTCCACTATGAGTAAGGCAATAAGTCATTTCAGATACAATGCATAGCACAAAACTATCTTTAATTTGGCACTAGCCAGCACTAACTGACAATCTCATTCAGTGTAGCTAGTGGAAAAACTGGGGAAAGAAAATTGGTAATGTAGAGAAAGGCTTAGATATTGGAGCAGCATAGAGGTGGTTTAACTGACCTAAGAGTGTTTATCCTGACACCAGGCAGGCCACATCGTCCACATGCCTAACACAAGACTCCCAAAACAAGCTTTCTACTCTGAGCTCCATCACAGCAAGAGGGTGCTGGGAGGACAGAGGAAATGCTACCAGGATGTCCTTAAAGCCTCCCTGAAAAAAATGTGACATCTCCACTGATTGGTGGGAATCTCCTGCCTGAGACCGCCCAAAATGGAGAAGAAGCATCTGCAAAGGTGCCAGCCAATTCAAACCATGACGACATGTCCAGGCAGCGACCAAGTACAAACAGCGGAAAAAGCGTTCAGAATTTCGAGCATCCCATCCACTCACCTCACCAAATACCACCTGCCCCACCTGTGGCAGAGTTTGTGGATCCAGAATCGGACTATTCAGTCACACAACCCTGGAGTGGAAGAAAGTCATTCCTGAGGAACTGCCTAAGAAGAGTAAGAGGAAGACGGGTACTTTGAGGAGAATGTGTTCCACGTCCACCACCAGCCACATCACCCCCCAAACCACCCCACCGTCTCCACCACCCTCTCCTCCCACCCCCCCCCCCCCCCACCCACCCCCCCAAACACACACAACCAACAACCTTCCGCATTGGTATCCCTCACTTGATGCAGACACAATACACAAAAATATATATTTTTTAAATCCTTCGAGTTGTTTTAGCAATCTCAGAAAGACAAGATGTGTCTTAGACCTGCGATTCCCCACAATACTGGGCTCGATCTCAGTCATGCTGATGTGAGGAGATGCTGACTTTCTTTAGCCTTGCAGCATATAATATTTTTTCAGGACGTTGGATTATTTTGTACATTTACAGTTTTGTAAAACAACTTTTGGCTTTGGATGACTACAAAAATAAATCGCTTAAACTTCTTTCTGATGGCGTGCGCTGCTATGGAAATGACTCAACTGCTTTGGAGACACAACACATTCAAGCATCTCTTAACCTAAGTTTGAAAGGCAGCTGTTACGGACATTGCATGTGACCTACTAGATCCTATCTCAAGCACTGTATTCGATGTTGTTTATAACCATTTAAGAACTCTGAACATTGAGGGTCCTTCAGAACTTTCAGTAAGAGCACATTTTTCATTAAAATCGTCAAAAGATTAGTTTTGTACCTCTTTGATGCTGTATACAGTAAAAAGCTGTAATGCTGAACAAAGCATGCTACTTTTACGACAAAGTTAGAATTAAGTTGGCCATATTTCTCCATATGACAAGATAGTCAATGTTCTTGATTGCACATGAAAATTAATCACATAGGCAAGGTACGTGTGGAATTATGACCCAGCAGGGATCACCATATTCAGGAGTATGGAAAGAAAATCAGGCAGAAAAACGGGGACGCACAGAAAAGCAAAATCCAGAGGACAACAAAATATACCTAAATGCACAGCAATCTCAGAAGAAAGCAAAAGTTGTCAATTGTTTGGGATTTGAATGCTGATGTCTCCAAGACACAAAGGATCGCATAAAAATAAAAGCAATGTAATATGAAAGAGAATGCCATGTGAAGGAAAGACTTCGCAAGTTAAATGCAGTCATTTTTCCTGGATAATTAGAAAAGAACAGTGGATTGTGCTCGTATCAATCTGCAGTGTCTTCGATATAAAAACAGAAGGTACTGGAAATACACAGCAGGTCAGGCAGCATCTGTGGCGAGAGAAACAGTGCTAACATATCAGGTCTGTGACCTTTCATCAGACGTAATATAAATAATTCAAGAAAACCCACAGGGAAAAGGCAGGAGTGGGACTACGTGATTTGCTGTTGCAGAGAGCTGACACAGACACGACGGACCGAAAGGACTCCTTCTCTGCTGTAACCATTTTATGATTCTATGATAATATTTTTATGGGGTGATGCCCCAATCAATTCCCCCAATTATATAATAGCACAGTTAACGTGTCATTAGTCACTAGATTCACTCACAGATCTGTCTGTCAATTCATACTTAGCTGGTTTGCTAATTAAATCTTAAGATTTTATTTGTCAACAACAAACAGTAGGAAATTTTGTGTGACTGTGAGGGTCATATGTTACGCTATGGTTTACACAAGGCTTAACTGTTTCACATTAGATAAAACAAGCTATTCCAGCACATCGGAAAAGCTGACTTCGCTTAAGTGCTTTCTTTCCACAATGGGAGAAGACTTCCTGCTGGAGGGAATGTTTTTTCGCCTTGCAGATGATCTCCTGCAGTCACGCCTGACGAGTTTCTGTCACGATTTCCAGTTTAGAAGAGAACTTGTCGGGTTTCTGGCTCTCTGTTAGATAAGCATGAGGCGCGCTGTAAATCGTCTATGCAACCTACTCATTCTTGCCTGGCTCTTATCAACGTAGAAAAATAAACTTTTAGTTCACGTGAAGGCCAAGGTGGCAGTATTATAACAGTGCACACAGTACACAGTCCAGGAGTTAATTTCAGTGCCTGCCCAATCTCACTATGGTGAGTAATAAGGGGTCCGTTTCTGAATTGACAGCGAGTAGCCTAGCTTGCTGTAAATGCATATTGTAAATTCGAACAGACTCGATACCATGTTCTGGCCATTTATTTTAAATAGTTGTAAAATCATGAGCAGCATGAACCTGAAATGTCAACATACACATCAGGCCTGCCCTGCATTCTGTTGAGCACACCTTAAATGATTAGCCCTGAAACTCAATAGAATGTGTCTTCTCTGAATATCTGGCTTCTTTGTCCTGAATGGTGTCAAGTTTCTTGAGTGTTATTGGAACAGCACACATCCAGGCAAGTGGCGAGTGTTCCATCACAGTTCAGATTGTGCCTTGTAGGAGATGGAAAGGGTTTGGGGAGAAAGGGGATGAGTCAGTTGCCACAGAATATCCAACCTCTGACCTGCTGTTGCAGTCACAGTTAAGCTTCTGGTCAATGGTGACCCCAAGGATATTGATGGTGGAGTATTCAACTATGGTAATGCTGTTGAATGTCAAGGGAGATGGTTACATTCTCTTGTTGGAGATGTTCTTTGCCTGGCACTTGTGTGGCATAATTATTACTTGCTGCTTATCAGCCCAAGCTTGAATGTTGTTCAGGTCTTGCTGTAATTATGCATAGACTGCTTCATTATCTGAGGAGTTGCGAACGGAACTGAACACTGCGCAATCATCAGTGAACATCCCCACTTATGAACTTATGATGGAGGGAAGGTCATTGCTGAAGCAGCTGAAAATGGTTGGGCCTCGGACACTGCTCTGAGGAATTCCTACAGCAATGTCCTGGGGCTGAGATGATTGGCCTCCAAAAATGAAAACCATGCTGGCCGGAATTTTACAGTAGGCGGACGGGAGTCGTCCACTAACTGAAAAATCAGTGGCGAATCTGCTTTCGCCTCACCTGGGGATCCAACCCATATTTTGCGGGTCACCGGGCTTCAATTGGTGTGAGGTGGGACTTCCACCCGCTTGAGGCGGAGACGGGAGTGGGTTGGGAAGGTCTCCCGGTGCCTCCCACTCCATTTTACGTCATCCCCCTGCCACCATCCCGCTCATCGGGTGGTGTAAAATTCCAACCCATATTCCTTTGTGCTAGGTATTACTCCAGCCAGTGGAGAGTGTTTCCCCTGATACCCATTGACTTCAATTTTACTGGGGGTCCTTGGTGACACACTTGACCATTTCAGGGGAAGTTACGAGTCAATCACTTTGCTATGAGTTTGGAATATAGGCCAGACCAGTTAGACAGCAGCTTTCTATCCCTGAAGGACATTAATAAACTACATGGGTTTTCATGACACTCCAGTAGTTTTATAGTCACCATTATTGATGCTTCCTTTTTTTAGTTCCTGCTTTATTTAATTAACTGAATTCCCCAACTGCCATGCTGGGATTTGATCTCATCTCTGGATTATTAATCCAAATCTCTGGATTACTAGTCCAGTGACATAGCCACTATGCCACTGGACTGTCATTAGGGAACAATTAATTCATTGTCCTAAATCCAATTAATGAATTTATATGGTTTGTCATTTTGAATGCTACCGAAGTATCTCTCTTCACTGAAGTATGACATTCATATACTAGCTGAACAAACTACACTCTTACAAATGATTCTTTCTTCCACAAGGCTAATCACTTCAGTAAATGTTATTTTAATAGTGTAGAATACGTTATGAGATTTTAGACCCATTGGTGAAATATATGAAATTTATACATTTTCCAGCATTTCACTGAAAAATGGGCCTTGGTTTAATTACTTTTTATAGGACTTTGTCTTAAGCAATTATGGTTATCCCAGTGAATTTAATACAACAATTTACCTTCATATAACACCTCTAACATAGCAAAACATCCCAAGGTGCTTCACAGAAGTGTAATCAGTGTATGATGGGTCAGATGGTTCTATGAACAGCAGTCTTAAACACTCAGGTGGAAATAAACCCCATCACTGTCTGTGTACAGATAGTTTGAAAGTTAAAATAATTTCATCAATACAAGACATTTATGCCCCAATTTTAACCTAACACACCTGGCGAGATTGGGACACATTGGGGTTTCAAGTCCCTTTTACACCTTGCCCAAATTTATGCTCTATTGACTTTAATGAAGGCCGAAATCGGAGGATGTGTAAATCAGCTGCCTAAGCCAAATATGCCCATTTGTTGCTGGGTGCATTTGTTTAAAATAGAAGCTTCTGTTTTTGAGGTAGGAACCATTTACACAGTGACTATTTAACAGAGATATTAACACTCTCAAAAAAACTGTTCCACCTCTTCCATCACTGACACAACTTACAGTTCAAGTGGTTTTGACTTGGTAGTTCCATAATAAAGTTGCTCAGTTCCTACTGTTCCAAGGACATGGATTTTCATCGTACCCCAGTTTTCACTCCTTTCTTTAAGGCACCTGCTGTACAAGAGTAGAGTTTCATAAGCTCTGGCAGAATTCTGGTACCTCACCTTAGTACTCATTCCTCATGGCGTAGATTAAACAGTGAGTGTCAGCATACTATTTCACATTAGAGAGTGTCACATGATCCTAATACTATGGGCTGAATTTTAAGAGCCCCTCGACGCCATGGATCGCAGCGGGGTGGGGGGGGGGGGTGCTGTTAAATTCTACGGGGAGAGGCCCGCCTTGACCCCCAACATCGAGAAGGGCCCACCGCATATTACCGGCGGCGGGAGGACCTCTGTGCGGCCCCATTCAAATTATACTAAATTAGATGCAAATTCACTTACCTGCTGGCAGCAGCCATCCCACACCGATTTTACAGCCACCGTTCATCCCTCACGTGCCTTCAGAACTCCGTACGGAATTCCAAGGCGAAAACCGGGTGGGGAGGGGAGAGGAATAACATTTTCAGGAGGTGTGAGGGAGTGGGAAAACTATTTTAATTGGATGTGGGAATGGTGGGAAGGGGTTGAAGGGCAAAGGTTTGAATGTTGGGGGGTAAAGTTCGGGTAGGGAAAAAGGCATGTTTTTGGTTATCTCGGGCAATAAAATGACCATTGGGGGTGTTAGGGAAGGGCCTCCATCACATAAGTTTTTGTTTAATAAAAATGAATACTGATACTCTTTTCAAAATCGTAATTTTTGCTAAGAGCTTAAAGCCCTTTAAAAATGGCTCCAGCGCCTGCGCAGTGGCGCCGGATGCCGTTGCCAGGGACGTGGCGGCCGCCCCCTCAACATCATCGGGGCCGGCTGCTGCGCCCCCATATTTAAATCAGCCCCCATGCATAATATTGCAGGGGCTGTGCAGCGGCCCTTCCATGTCAGAAGGGCGCTGAGTGGAAAGTGCAAATAAAATCCAGCCCTATATGTGTTCAGCTTCTAGTTATGTAATTTTCAACAGGACTCACTGGATAGGAATTATAAGCAGAAACCCTGATCGACTTTCCTTTCCTTAGCCTATGGGTGCTGAGGCAAGTTGCATTGACCTCCAGCTGCGATCAATCAATTCGGCACAGGCTGGTGATTAAGCATCAGACTTTCCTGGTCTGTATGACACCAAGCTGTGCATTTGCCCTGTATACGATTGGGAACACCTCCGGTACTTCCTTTGGTGGTCTCAGAATATGTTCTTATATTGCTACAGTACACTGTATGTGTCAGAGATAATTCTGAAACATGTAATAATCATTCAACGTATAGACATATCTGGAATGTATTAAACATGCACACTATTGCCTTTTTCCCCAACTGCATTGTGCTACACTCATTTAATATTTTAATTGCAACATGATTCTGAAATCCAAATCAATATGAATCTGAATGATTGATATCAATTACGGTCAATCAGAATTTCCCTGATTAGACCAGAGTATTCCTTATGCAATAAATTAAGACAGATGCTGCTACAGGGGACAGTCTGTTTACTCGTTTATAGGGATGGCCCACTTTTACTGCTAACAACTTTGGTTCCATTTTCCTAAATGTATGTATGCACTGCCAATAGGTCTATGTCAGTAGCTTAGAAAGCGACCTGAGGCTGTCAATAGAATAGCAGGTCAAGAACACTGATGACTTTCCAAATGATTACCCACTTTTCTACTGGGTTTAATATTAGTAGCAATAAAATTCAGGACATTAATAACTTCTTGTTACTGCAAAAGTATACGCTGTAACCGACTACATTCAGTACTACAGCCAGGTATCTGATGCTCAGTGAGACAGAAAGTTATCAGAACCAACAATTACGAGTTACGTCTTGTCATTCTCTTGCTGCAGCACGTACCTTCCTAGGAATCAATTTGACAACTGCAAACCTTGCTGTGGATAACACTGTTCCTAGAAATTTGATGAACTGGGCCAAGTCAAAATTGCCATAAAGGGCATTTTAATGCCATTTTCAAAAATCTTAACATTATGACAGAATATTTAATAACATTTCATGATCACTGTGAATTATTCTGGAGAGTACTGCAAACTTCTGAAGTGGGGCTTGAACCCATGACTCAGCAAGAGGTACAGGATTTCATGATTATTAGTCATACTTGTTTGGGAAAGTGAGACAAGTCTAATGTATATCTACATAAACATAAAATATATCGAAAACAATCTCCATAGCTAAGATATAGAAACATCATTTATCAGTTTTGTACTTCAGTGAAGGAAGGAAGGATATGGCCCTTCTACACTTATCATCTGGATCCTGAAGTTAATGTGATCATTGTTATGTTATGACACAAAAAAATTAATCCAACTGTGGAAAACTTAAGGACACTAAAATTAAAATTAATGCTAAAATTACATTACCATTTACATCATTTATTGTGTCTAGCAAATTGGATAATTTGGAGAAAACACAATTTTTTCAAACCAAATGTATTATAAGTAATGCTCGTCTCACAAGTTGTAATACAGCAATAATTGGTGTACAGATTTTTCTTTGTTTAAATTGATTGGAATTATAGGAAATGCAGGCAGATTAGCTGCATCTTTACTGTGTCTGAAATAATTTTACTCTCTATGGTACTTATGAAATAATGCATGCTACTCATTACAGAGGGTGATGCTCTTAATTTAAGCATGTAGTCAGTAATCTGACAATCTAGCCATAAAGATAAACTAAAGCATGCAGCTAAAGGTTATCAATAAACTATCATAGATGACAAGGTTGTTGATGTGTTGTCTGTATTCTGCTGTATCTCCAACACAGAAGTCCTTGAAGCGGCCAACACCCCCAGCTTATACACACTACTGAGTCAGCGGCGCTTGAGATGGCTTGGCCATGTGAGCCGCATGGAAGATGGCAGGATCCCCAAAGACACATTGTACAGCGAGCTCGCCACTGGTATCAGACCCACCGGCCGTCCATGTCTCCGTTATAAAGACGTCTGCAAACGCGACATGAAATCGTGTGACATTGATCACAAGTCGTGGGAGTCAGTTGCCAGCATTCGCCAGAGCTGGCGGGCAGCCATAAAGACAGGGCTAAATTGTGGCGAGTCGAAGAGACTTAGTAGTTGGCAGGAAAAAAGACAGAGGCGCAAGGGGAGAGCCAACTGTGCAACAGCCCCAACAAACAAATTTCTCTGCAGCACCTGTGGAAGAGCCTGTCACTCCAGAATTGGCCTTTATAGCCACTCCAGGCGCTGCTTCACAAACCACAGACCACCTCCAGGCGCGTATCCATTGTCTCTCGAGATAAGGAGGCCCAAAAGGATTCTGCTGTGAAATAACTGAAGTTGGACAGGCAATTTCTAAGTGTAAAAAAAATCTAGTTAAAACAGCTTTTGGATAAGCTGGACAAACAGATCTTTCTGTTCGAACAAGCTTACATTATATTATATATAAAAGATCTATCTTGCGTCAAGTTCTCCCAATAGTAGAACACCATTGTTAATCTTCCTTTTGCCATATTAAAAATCATTGTGTTCCAGAGTATGCATATGTAAATCAAAGCTTAAGATCAATGAGTCATTTGCTTGTTGTTTCCCTGCCCAAGCAAAAAAAAAGCTTTAGTTGTTGAAATTGCTGTGGCAGCTGTGCTGAATGGCTTTGCATTCATCTGCAAGTCAGCTACTTAGCATTAAACATCTCAAGAGTAGATGAGTAAACATGGCCCTTTCATTATTGATACAAATTGTTATTATCTTCCAAGGTACTGACAGGGAATCCCATCATAAGTCACTTCCACAATCCATAAGTAGCGAATATGCCTGCTGGCCCATCAGCATTCTTTATAAGCCAAGATGGGCCCTTGCAACAGCCAATGCACCTGCTTTCATTAGGTCGACTGCTGCTCTGTCAAGACAAGATAAAGGAAAGGTCCACTTTGAAAGTCCCCTCTCCTTGGTCATGCCCTCGCTGACGCATGAGACCTTATTTGGGATGTGTAAAGGTTCCACTCTAAATAAGCCCCATGGACGGTGAAGGAGAAGGAAGGGTCTCATTTTATCTGGATCCTGGCCTAATTACCAGTGCTTCCTCTGGATTTGCAGTGAGTGTGTGCTGGGTGGGCTGCACATTTTTAGCTCCTCGCTAATGATTTGCTTGACCAAGAATATTAATAGACCGCATTGTGGCACCTTTCTGGAGATAGCCCCAGAGCAGACAGCCTCGGCAAGATATTGCAGAAGTCCAAGATACACACATAATAGTGGTACGGGAGCCCACCAACAAAATTTAAATAAGATTGATCCCAATGCTTTCATGTGGTCAGAAACAGAGCACAGGCGCATTTTAGCACTTACACTGGGATGTTGACCCTGAGGATTGTTTGTTGTTTTGATGCAGATTCTGAAGAGAAGAATTAATCTGGTTGTTATATGTAGTAATTTCACTAATTGTGAAAGAGAATGTGTCACTGTATACAGTGGCTAGAGCAATTGTTCCCCTGTTTCAGGATGAAATGTAAAGTAATTAGTATTTCCTGCTCTGAGCAGTGTTCTGCCGAGTTCATCTATACATTCATTTGGGATCAGCTGTAATTCATTAATCCAGCCATTAGAAATTATGGGTTGTATCATCCTGTTTGTGGTTGTTAAGCATATTCCCCCAGCAATAATGTGGTAATTGTCACCCAACTGTCAAGAGTGCCATTTTCTAAACAGCTATACTGCTGGAAATGACCAACCTGAAATTTGTTATTGAGTGGTATTTCCTTTCCTCTGGCAGTAATTGAAGAAAAAAGGTTTGCTCAATTGCATAAACTGTAAGCCACATTTTCAGGGAGTTTGAGCTTTGTATTTTATTGGGGAAGAAATTGTTAGAATGAAACAGCAAATAATGGACTCAAAGTCATGTGCTTCCAGGAAATGGCTGTAATGGTTGTACTAAAATTATCCCCAAATTATTGGCTGTCCATTATCATAATGTAGACTATTTTGGTCATACAGGTTGGCCATACATTGGAATATCAGTAGTTTGAAGATCAATGTGTAAGTTACAGTCAAATCACACAGCTTTATTTGACCTTAAACAGAATGTGTTGGTGCGTTTTGTAATGGGCAGAATTTGAATTATTTTGACCATGTTTTTGTATTTTTTTCTGTATGTCTTCAGTGTAAAAAAGTACCTTTTAGTTTAAAATAGTTTTAGTACATCACAGTCAAAATGAAAGGTGCACATTTTTTCAAAAGCAAATGCATTGACTTAAGTAGTTGAGACATCTACTTGGTGTTGGGAACAAAGTAGGCCCAAGTTTCTACAGGACATGATTGCATTTCTTACATCAAGATTGCATCTGCCAGTTTCCTCCAGTGCTGACCCTACTGGAGCATGTCGGATCGGGGAAGAGCATGAGATGATGGGCGCAAGCGCTATTGCCCCAAGCTGCCAGGAAGTCAGCCGTGTGGTCAGGTCCAGGGGTATGGTGTTGAGATCTTCTCAGAAATTCACCACCAAATGGCTCCCTTTGCACAGGGGCAGCAGTAACATAGTTAAAATATCTCTTGCAATAAAGGTCTGGACTCCTCGATTTGGGCTAATTTCCACCTTCTATTATTTACTGGGTTCCAGCCTTATACCAGGTCCCTGTGAGATTCCATTCTTGGCTCCACTCTCCTCAGCCATGGGTGCCTGAATAAAGGTGGATGGAGATTTTGCCCCTTATTAGGACTGACAGCAACTGTCACATAATCTCAGGATCCAGCACACTTGGCTCTGAGTGAAATCTGCAAACATTCAGGCAGCTTCCTCCGATGTTCTGCCATAATCTTACCATAACTGCCTAGGAATTTCCGTCTGGTATCATGATTATATGAATATTTTGATTCAAAAATAATTTTAAAAATCACTTTACCCAATTCGGAAGGCTACTTGCTTTGATCCAGGTGCCATGAGATTGTGTCAATGGCCTATAAAGCAGATAGAATATTTTTATAATTTACATCAAACACCAGTACCTGCCTTCAAAGGGTTTTTGCAAGTATAAAAATCCTATACATTTTATGTTTCAGTACAATTTTGTCTAGCTATGAGGTGGAATGCAGCTCTTTGATTGTGTCTCAGATAATCCTGCAAAGTCTGCTTTCTGTCAATCTAAGGAATCAGATTGCTATCTCACTTTGAAAAGTATTTGTTTTATCTTATACCCTGCAAGGAAATTTTAAAAGAATCTCATCACTCTGGATTGTCTCTTTAACCCTCTGTAAACTGGGTCCAAACTTCTGTTTTTGGGCTAGTTTCCATAGCTCTCTTATACTGCTTTCTTCTGTATACAACTCTGGGAATAAACGTACTTTAATAGTCCAGCTTGTTGCCAAAGTGCCTGGCATGACTGACATTATCTGGCTTCTGAAACAAGTCACACACCAGTCCGATTTGGCCATATATCGCTGTTCCTTATCGTCATTGGGTCAAAATGCTGGAATTCCCTCCTTAACAGCACTGTGGGTGTACCTACACCACATGGACTACAGTGGTGCAAGAAGATGGCTCACCACCACCTTCTCAAAGGAAACTAAAAATGGGCAAGAAATGCAGTCCTTGATAGCAATGGCCATATCTTGAGAATGAATTAAAAAACATTTTTGTGGAATTTTCTAGGTTTTTCTAGTAGCAATAAAAGGGTTCATTGGTTGACTTGGGCATGCTATCCCAGATTACTTTCCATATAATATCTTGATTCCTAGGAAGAAGGGGTTGTCCATGGAAATGAACTGTGCACATCGAGCACATGGAAAAGTCATCTAGTGTGAGATTGTACCAGAAATGGTTGTGGTTCATTCTCCTGCATCGTCCTTCTGAGAATTCTCATATGTTTTGAAACCGGCAGTGATTGATTCTTGGAGTTATAGTGTTCTACTGGTGGTTTCAGTTATTTTGTGATATTTTTGCAGAAGGTGGAAGAGATGTTCCATTGGTTAATGTTTTCCTTCAGTGTGTCCTAATAAAGTTTGCACTTTCCTCCTTGACATCACTGCATTCTTTCTTTCAACTGGGAGTAAAATTCAACCTTAGGGAGCTAAACAGCCAGTGTCTCAAGACTGGCCCATCACTGCTGAGTCTTAAACAAAATAGTTTTCAGTTCAGTAATCTTCACTTGAGCAAGGTTTAAAGTGTTGGTCTGGTTACCTAGCCATTTTGTAGGCCCTATTCTGCATTATCAGTTGGACTGGGTCATACTTTCCGAATTCTCACCAATTCTGAAATCTGCTGGCTAGTTAGCCTGTCCTTTCAAAAAATATATTTTTTTTTGTGAGAGGTTTCCCTTCATTCTTACAGGAAGTAATGCCTGTGCTATTGACCAAAGGTCAAGTGGCTCATTTCTGGTTTAAACTGGAGACTTTGACTGATTTCAGCTCAATATTAATTGATTGTAGTTCGGAAGACATTCACTAAGCTTCTACACAGAAGATTATTGGCAAAATGAGAGCGCATAGAAATGGAAGTAGCCTTTTGACTTGGGTTGGAAACTAGTTGCGATGTAAAAGACAAGGGGGGGGGGGCTAAATCAGGCTGCAGGAAGTGCTCAGGAGGCCATCTTGATAAAGGGGTTTATGTGCACGCAGCTAACAACTGCCAGCAGCGTGAAGAACAGACAGATTATGATGCCAATTCGTGTGCAATGCTGATTGGATGTCATTTTCAAAATCCACACTCCAGCCAATGCCCTGTCTTAACTTTGCACAGCATCCACAGCACTGCCATTTAAAGCAATAATGAACTACTGAATAGGTTTGTTGCTGGATTATTTCTTCTGGCTGCTGAAACAATTGAATGTGTTTTTGGAGCTTTCTATACTTGGCTAATTAGTCTACAGGGAGTGGTCTGGCTGGTGCTGAAGTACTTTCCTGTTCGTTTAAAAACTCATAGTGAAACAAGTTGCTTTCAGATTTGAGTGGCCATGTAGGGCTTCCTCAGTGAATTGAGCATGACAGAGCAGGAAAATATACTAGAAGTGGGTGGAGGAAAAGGGGTCTCAGCAGAAGACCATATCCAGCAAGGCCCCTTAGGGAGAGAGTCTCAACTACAACTTCAACTTGAACAAATCTTGTGACATCTTCACTTCACTAAAGAAGTCACAACTGAAACCTGTCAATTGTTGCAGACATGACTACAGCTTCAACAACAACAATAATAACAGCTTACATTTATATAATGCCTTGAACAAAGTAAAACATCCCAAGATGCTTTTCAGGAGTGTTATAAAACAAAATTTCACACCAAGGCATATAAGGAGATATTAGAGCAGATGACCAAAAACTTGGTCAAAGATTTAGGTTTTTAAAAAATCTTAAAGGAGAAAAGAGAGGGAGAGAAGCAGTGAGATTTAGGGAGGAAATTCCAGAACTTAGGACCTAGGCACAGCCACCAATTATGGAGCAATTAAAATTGAGGATGCTCAAGAGGCCAGAATTAGAGGAGAACAGATGTCTCAAAAGGTTGTCGGGCTGGAGGAGATTACAGAGGTAAGAAGGGGTAAGGCCATGGAGGGATTTGAAAACAAGAATGAGAATTTTAAATTCAAGACTTTGCTTAAACTAATGTAGGTCAAAGAGCACAGGGGTGATGGGTGAATGGGAAAGGACATAGGCAGTAGAGTTTTGGATGACCTCAGGTTTATAGAGTGTAGAAGATGGGGAGGGAGGGTGGCCAGGAGTGCTTTAAAATAGTCAAGTCTAGAGGTAACAAAGGTAAAGATGAGGGTTTCAGCAGCAGATAAGCTAAGGCAGGGGCAGTCAGGCAATGCTGTGGAGGGGGAAACAGGCAGCCTTAGTGATGATGTGGATATGTGGGTGGAAGCTGATCTTGGGGTCAAGTATAACACCCAAGTTATGAAGAGCCTGGTTCAGCCTCAGACAGTTGCCAGCAAGAGGGATGGAGTCGACAACTAAGGAACAGAGTTTGTGGTGGGGAGTAAAGACAATGGTTTCAGTCTTCCCAATATTTAGCTGGATGAAATTTTTGCTCATCCAGTACTGGATATCAGACAACTGGTTTGAGAAATTAGAGACAATGAGGGTCCAGAGAGGTAATGGTGAGGTAGAACAGGTTGCTGCCAGCATTTGTGTGGAAACTCACACTGTGTTTTTAGATGATCTTTTCTGACTCTGGTCCAGAACCCATGCACACATGCACAGCAGGCATACACTGAGAGCAATAAAAGCAAAATACTGCAGATGCTGGAAATCTGAAATAAAAACAAGAAATGCTGGAAATACTCAGCAGGTCTGGCAGCATCTGTGGAGAGAGAAGCAGAGTTAACGTTTCAGGTCAGTGACCCTTCTTTGGAACTCCCACAGATGCAGGTGTTCTGCAAAGCATTCACCCAATCTGCGTTTGGTCTCCCCAGAGTAGAGGAGACCACATTGTGAGCAGCGAATACAGTATACTAAATTGAAAGAAGTACAAGTAAATCGCTGCTTCACCTGAAAGGAGTGTTTGGGGGTAATGGAGGAGTGCACCAGGGTGTCGCAGAGGGAATGATCCCTTTGGAATGCTGACAGGGGAAGGGAAGGGAAGATGCGTTTGGTAGTGGCATCATGATGGATGAGGCGGAAATGGCGGAGGATGATCTTTTGGATGTGGAGGCTGGTGGGGTGGAAAGTGAGGACAAGGGGAACCCTGTCGCGGTTCTGGGAGCGAGGGGAAGGGGTGAGGGTAGAGGTGTGGGAAATGGGCTGGACACGGTTGAGGGCCCTGTCAACTACAGTGGAGGGGAATCCTCGGTTGAGAAAAAAGGAAGACATATCAGAAGCACTGTCATGGAAGGTAGAATCATCAGAGCAGATGTGTCAGAGACGGAGAAACTGGGAGAATGGAATGGAGTCCTTACAGGAGGTAGGGTGTGAAGAAGTGTAGTCGAGGTAGCTGTGGGAGTCGGTGGGCTTATAATGAATATTAGTAGACAGCCTATCTCCAGAGATGGAGTCAGAGAAGTCGAGGAAGGGAAGGGACATGTCGGAGATGGACCATGTGAAGGTGAGAGAAGGGTGGAAATTAGAAGCAAAGTTGATAAAGTTTTCTAGTTCTGGGCGGGAGCAGGAAACGGCACCGATACAGTCATCAATGGACTGGAAAAAGAGTTGGGGGAGGGGGCCTGAGTAGGACTGGAACAAGGAATGTTCAACAAACCCCACAAAAAGACAGGCATAACTAGGACCCATGCAGGTACCCATAGCAACATCTTTTCCTTGAAGGAAGTGAGTGGAGTTGAAGGAGAAGTTGTTCAATGTGAGAACAAGTTCAGCCAGGCGGAGGAGGGTAGTGGTGGATGGGGACTGGGTTGGGCCTCTGTTCAAGGAAAAAGCAGAGAGCCCTCAAACCATTCTGGTGGGGGATGGAGGTGTAGAGAGATTGGACGTCCATCGTGATGAGGAGGCGGTTCGGGCCAGGAAACTGGAAATTGTCAAAATGACGTAGAGTGTCAGAAGAGTCACAGATGTAGGTGGAGAGAGATTGGACCAGGGGAGAAAGGATAAAGTCAAGATAGGAAAAAATAAGTTCAGTGGGGCAGGAACAGGTTGAAACAATGGGTCTGCCGGGCCAGTCCTATTTGTGGATTTTGGGAAGGAGGTAGAAGCAGGTGTCCGGGGTTGCGGGACTATGAAGTTGGAAGCTGTAGAGGGAAGATTTCCAGAGGAGATGAGGTCAGTGACAGTCCTGTGGACAGTAGCTTGATATTTGGTGGTGGGGTCATGGTCCAGGTGGAAGTAGGAAGAAGTGTCTGAGTGTTGATGCTGAGCCTCTGCAAGATAGAGGTCGGTACGCCAGACAACAACAGCACTATCCTTGTCTGCAGGTTTGATGACAATATCGGGGTGAGACCTGAGAGAACGGAGTGCAGCAAGTTCAGAGGGGGACAGGTTAGAGTGAGTGAGGGGGGGCAGAGAAATTGAGACGGCCAATGTCTTGCCGACAGTTTTCAATGAAAAGATCAAGAGTGGGTAAGAGGCCAGAGGGAGGGGTCCAGGTAGAGGGAGAATGTTGGAGGCGGGTGAATGGGTCTGCTGGTCGGGGGGAGGACCCCTGGTCAAAGAAGTGAGCACGGAGGCGAAGGCGACGGAAGAAGAGCTCAACGTCATGCCAAGCACGAAATTCATTGAGGTGGGGCGTACAGGGATAAAATTGAGTCCTTTGCTGAGTACAGAACGTTCAGCATCAGAGAGGGGAAGGTCAGAGTGTATATGAATACACAGCAAGGGATCAGATCAGAAGGGGTGGGGTCAGAGGGAAGTGAAGGGGTAGAAGGATCTGGAGGGGCATTAGCCGCCATCAGCTGCTGGAGCTTGCGTTCCTTAACACCTGAAAGGAAGAAACAAGGTTTTTTGTTAATGCGTCGGATAAGACGAAAGATGAAACGAAACTACGGAGTAGAACAGCTTTGATATAAGGTGAGGCAGTGCTGCTGGAGAGACAGCTCCAGTGTGCAAGTTTAGTTTAGTGTTACAGCACTGAAACAGGCCCTTCAGCCCACTGAGTCTGTGCCGATCATCAACCATCTATTTATAGTAATCCTACACTAATTCCATATTCCTACCACATCCCCACCTGTCCCTGTATTTCCCTACCACCTACCTATACTAGGGGCAATTTATAATGGCCAATTAACCTACCAACCTGCAAGTCTTTGGCATGTGGGAGGAAACCGGAGCACCCGAAGGAAACCCACGCAGACACAGGGAGAACTTGCAAACTCCACACAGGCAGTGGGTTTCCTCCGGGTGCTCCGGTTTCCTCCCACAAGCCAAAACACTTGCAGGTTGGTAGGTAAATTGGCCATTATAAATTGCCCCTAGTATAGGTAGGTGGTAGGGAAATATAGGGACAGGTGGGGATGTGGTAGGAATATGGGATTAGTGTAGGATTAGTATAAATGGGTGGTTGATGGTCGGCACAGACTCGGTGGGCCGAAGGGCCTGTTTCAGTGCTGTATCTCTAAACTAAACAGTACCCAGAATTGAACCAGGGTCGCTGGAGCTGTGAGGCTGCCGTGCTAACCACTGCGCCACTGTGCCGCCCCAAGTGTGGATCTCAGGATGCGGTGAGAACAGGAGTCTGAGAAACGTTGTATTTCTCGGAGATACCTGTAATCCTGGGTGGATTCAAAACACGAAGGATGAAACTTCAGTTGGAACCCACATGGAATAAGTCGAAGCTGGAGACAGTCACTGAGGAAGGAGATGTGGCTGTGAAAATGAGTTTTGGTAGATACTTTATCAAACACCAGTAGGGAAATAGAAAGCAATGAAAGTGAACTAGGTAAAAGAGACAAATGAAAATCCTGTCGGAGAGAAGAGCAGAACTTCTTCAAGGTGGGCATTCCTGGAAGAGAAGCGGCAGCGGCTGAGAGCAATGCTGCTTAAGGAACATTGTGGAGCACACCATCAGCATCCAGAAGCAATGATTCAACTGCCTGGACTACTTTGGAAGAGGCCTTGAGTACCTAGCAGAGTGGGTAGCTAGATTTGAACAAGAATGCTGCATTACCTCGCCATAATGAACAGACATCCCTTGCCTTCAACTATCAGGTAAAAAGCTGAGCAGCAGCAGCAGGAGGAAGAGGAAGAAGAGGAGGAAAGGCGGTTGAAGAAGAGGAGGGGGAATGCAACAGGAAATAGAGGAAGATGAAGAGGAATTCACAATATATATTAATGATACAGATGAGGGAATTAAATGTAATATATCCAAGTTTGCACAAAGCTGGATGGGAGTGTGAGCTGTGAGGAGGATGCAGAGAAGTTCCAGTGTGATTTGGACAGGTTGAGTGAGTGGGCAAATACATGGCAGATGCAGTATAATGTGGATGAATGTGAGGTTATCCACTTTGGTGGCAAAAACAGAAAGGCAGATTATTATCTGAACGGCGATAGATTGGGAAAGGGGAGGTGAAGCGGGACCTGGGTGTCCTTGTGCACCAGTCACTGAAAGTAAGCAGGCAGTTAAGAAGGCAAATGGTATGTTGACCTTCATGGCGAGAGGATTAGAGTACAGGAGCAGGGATGTCTTGCTGCAATTATACAAGGCCTTGGTGAGTATATCTGGAGTATTGTGTGCAGTTTTGGTCTCCTTATCTGAGGAAAGATGTTCTTGCTATAGAGGGAGTGCAGCGAAGGTTCACCAGACTGATTCCTGGGATGGCAGGACTGATATATGAAGAGAAATTGGGTTGATTAGGCTTGTATTCACTAGAGTTTAGAAGAATGAGAGGCAATCTCATAGAAACCTACAAAATTCCAAAAGGACTGAACAGACTAGATGCAGGAAGGATGTTCCCGATGGCGGGGGAGTCCAGGACCAGGAGTCACAGTCTAAGGATAAGGGGTAAGTCACTTAGGACTGAGATGAGGAGGGATTTCTTCACTCAGAGAGTAGTGAACCTGTGGAATTCTCTACCACAGACTGCAGTTGAGGCCAAATCATTAAATATATTTAAGAAAGAGTTAGATAAAGTTCTTAGGGCTAAAGGGATCAAGGGATACAGGGAGAAAGCGGGAACATGGTACTGAGTTGGATATTCAGCCATGATCGTATTGAACGGCTCGAACGGCTGAATGGCCTACTCCTGCTCCTATTTTTCTATGTTTCTATTTTCTATGAATGGAGGCAACCACGTTGACAACCCCATTCTGCCCAGCTCTGTGTAATCAAATTATTCAAGAGAGTTACCAGTTACCTCAACCACACCTCCCATTGTGGTGGCATAGTGGTAATGTCACTGGACTAATAACCCAGAGCCCCAGGCTAATGCTCTGGGGACATGGGTTTGAATCCCACCATGGCAGGTGGTGGAATTTGAATTCAATTAATAAATCTGGAATTAAAAAGCTAGTCTAGTGGTGACCATGAAAACATTGTCGATTGTTGTAAAAACCAATCTGGAACGCAGATGTCCTTTAGGGAAGGAAATCTGCCGTCCTTACCTGGTCTGGCCTACATGTGACTCTGGACCCACAGCAATGTGGTTGACTCTTAAGTGCCCTCTGAAATGGCCACTCTGCTCAAGGATAATTAGGGATGGGCAATAAATGCTGGACTAGCCAATGATGCCCACATCCCATGAACGAATTAAAAAAAACAGTCCCACACTCCTTACCTTTCCTCTTTCACTGATCGACAGTACAAAAATACACACTACCAGAAAATGCACATTCTAATCCAATTTTATAAATTCAATTATTAACAATGCATACAAAAATAAACTAATTACCCATGTGCATTCCCTTAGAGCCTGCCTTCTGAGTGCCTTTGCCCCGCTTAATGCTCCTATAAGGTGATTCCCCAGAGGCAGCAGCATGGGTGGTGGAAGTCCGCTGACCTTCAATTGAGGAGACTGCAGATGGCCTAGAAGGAGCAGCTCTGGGTCTTGGCCTAGGCTGCAGCAGTCAGGGCTGGCTGGTTGACAGGTAACAGCAAGGGCACTGACAGAGTATTAAGAGTGGTAGCAGGGATGCTGTCATTCTGAGAAAGGACAGCAGGTTGTGCTCCAAGAAGCCACGGTCACTCTCCCAGGGCAGTACCTCAGCAATCCTACTGATCTGTTGGAGAATAGATTAATGGATTGCTGTGATGCCCTGAAAATCCATTTGAACAGTGGTATCCAGAGCCACAATGGTAACAGTCTGAGCTTGCAAGGCAGCTTTCAGACCTTTGATGGAAGCTGTTTATCCTGCAATGGAAGCTGTGACATTGGCCATCAGATGCTGCATCATGCTGGGTTCCATACATTTGTTGATGGAGCTGACACCTGTTCCATTTTGGAAAGGATGGCTTCCAAGATCTGCACAAAGCCTTTCCCCAAGTTGGTGCTAGATCCTCCATGCTCCTTGATATTGTGAGCAGTTTCTGAACTGGTAGCTCTGACTGTAAGATCGATTGATGGTGGTCTCTTCATCTTCATTTCCTCTGCTGACTAGGTAGATTCTAGTTCTTGGGTATTTAAAACATGCAGGTGCACTTGGCCTTCTCCAGTTCTTTCCAGTTACCTCCTGCTATGTGCTACCTTCTCCTGCAAGGAAGAGGGAAGTGTGTCAGTGAATGTCGTCAATATGTTTGGGTGATGTAGCTGTCATGTTGTTGAGGATACAAGGAATATGGGATTCGTGTAGCATTAGTATAAATGGGTGGTTGATGGCCGGCACAGACTCGGTGGGCCGAAGGGCCTGTTTCAGTGCTGTATCTCTAAACTAAACTAAACTAAACTAAACTAAACTAAACTAAACAAGGCTGGCAACAGTGATAAATGTGTGAGGGTGAGGTAAAACTTATGAATTTTATGGTTGAGTTTTGATCGATATGAGATTTTAGGTAGATGGGTGATGGGGATGTAAAGAATTGAGCAACGGATGATACAAATTGTGCAGTTGGTAGGATGCATCAGTTGCAGATGAACTCACTCGCATTGACAATGCAAATCAGATTAGCAATCAAGTGAAGCACCCATCAAAAGTGAGGAGAAGCAAATGGAGGTAAGGTAGCAATTGAGAAAGAGCAACTAGTTGCCCAGGCTTCCAGCCCAAGGCATTCCCCTGCTTTATGAACCTGGACCTGCTTTCAAATCTTTGAGCAAATGGCCTTCATTAGTTTTGAAATTATGATGAATATCCTACAAGGAATTCTGAAGGGTGGACAACAGTGCTGCTCTGACCTCTCTGCAGCAGCATATAGCAATGTTTCAAAAGTGTGATGCTGTGGTAACTTTCACTGCCATAGGAAGAATATGTGAGCCTGCTGCAGCTGGCATATCTCTGTAACATTTCTTTTGAAAGGAGATGTTGAAGACAGTTCTCCCTGACAAGTCTAGGCGGCTTATGACACGGTTTGCAAATGCAGGCCCTAGGATAGTGATGGCTGTGGACAGAATGCCTGCAGTTTTAGTCCCTCATTTTCCTCACTCAGAACATGCACTGCTGTTGGAACATCAAGAGGAATTCCCATGCTCACCATTTTGTTAGCTGCAAGCTGAATTGCAACAATAGTCAACAATACTGTAGGAGAACATTGGGGAAAAAGTACAAAACTGGTGAATTACACTGTTACCAAAACAAATGCTGGGAATAAAATGTAACCAAATAGCAATGCTAAGTGAATAAAAAAGTGAAGATTGTAATCACGTTAAGGGTGAATTCAGCGCTGTGGTTGAAGCTGGCCAAAAGTATGGGAAATCCTTTATTAACGCTATTTTCAAAGCTCAAATAAGGCTTGTGCTCACTGACCCTGCATCCTCAAGAAAACTTGCCAATTCCTTTGCAGTAAGATGCAGCAGTCTGCACATCTGCTGCACAAACCCTGTTTTTCTGCTTTTTGCAGCCTCCTGTTGCTGCCGAGGCTGGCACTGGAGCCTTGCAAAATTGCCCCTAAAATTTACAGAAGGATTTAACTAACCCATAATTTGACATCATAAATATTGCAGTTGTGTAAATTATTGTGAACATTGCATGGCTAATGCAATGAACTTGTAATGTATTCAGTGTGTGTTATTTGCTTAGGGTTAAGGCAACTTCGTTTTCATGGTTGAATTTCAATTGAAAGACAAGATATGAAATTGGTTTTTAGCTCCTGAAGTGTAACTAACCTGATCTGAATAAAAGGAAATTGAACAAGATCTACTTTACAGCCTTAAAAAGTAAATGTTCTTAGGTCAAGTGCTAAAATTGTTTCATCTTAACTCAATCCCCTTCCTTTCATTAACGTTTAAGTCCCATTTGTAATAGAGCCCTAGTTAGTATTTTGTTTTACAACAAGTTGTGCACTGAACTCACACCCTATTATTGCAGTCTATAGTTCTGCAGAATGCAGATAAGATGGTGTAGGTTTATTCTGCAATTGAAACTTCATGAAAGTAAGTTTAGACAGCTTTTAATTTTCCTTTGCCTGATCCTAATTTCAGGAAGAATTGCATGATCACAACTCCCCTCTCCACATGTTTCCTGACCCTGGCATCCTCTTGTTAGGAGAATTGCCACCTGCAGGTTAGTCCCATTAACATTATGACATCCTGCTGGTCTCCCCAGCAGACAGTTTTAACAATCAAACGTTCATTTGAAAGGCACAGTTCCTCATTAAGTACACAAGTAATAACGTCCTAAGTCTTAAGGGTTGTAGTAATTATAAAACTATGTCTGATTAGTTATGACTACAAACAGGCTGTGAGATGTGTAGAGATAGCAGGACATTATAAGCACTGGTCTGAGCCAGGATATTTCATTGGCCCAGAGTTTGCTGGAGTGGGTCATGTCACAGTATGACCTGTAAAACTAACTGAATGGACAGGACAACCAACTGTGTATCTCCTTAACCGAGGAGATTTAAGGATCTTACATTATAAAATCAACAACACTTCAAATGTACTTAATTTTCTCTGAAGCACTTTGGGACATCCTGAGATCATGGAAGGTGTGATATAAATGCAAGTCTTTCTTTTCTTTTCAACGAAGGAATGACAGAGAAAGAGGGTGAATTTAATGTCAAATGAGATACAGAAAGAGAAATAAAGAGAAGAAAAGAGAAATTGGATTGAGGGAGAGAGAAAAGAGACAGAAAGGAAAAGTAAGAAATAAAAATACATTTTTTGAAAAATTTGACATTTTTAAAATCTCCAACAACAATTCACCACCTGAAGGAATGAGATGCCACATTTTTAATTCTTCACTTGCTGGGCCAGAGAGGTTGATTGGCAGTCATTAACAATTATCATACCATGAAAGGGTAATTATGCTGTTAATTACTAGACTTAACCTTCTGTCATACATTTAATGGGCAATTAATGAGCAAATACAGCAACCTCATGAAACTCAAGGGCAGGTTAAGGACAAAATGGTGTTTTCACAAAGCTAATGGTATTGTGGCACAAATCATCCAGCAACTTGTGGTGATTTGCAATTGACAGGGTATCTCTTTCTTGCCAGAAGTTGCTGGCCGTTTCGTGCATTAACAACAGCTGTTATTTTTTTCAGCAATTTCTGGGTCATTATGTTTACAGAGTTAAGGACTGTCACCTGGAATTTGCATGGGGATTCTCCATTAAAAAAAAAATGAGGAAAGCCCAAGAAAAATAGTGCAAATAGCTAAGGAATGTCTGTTTACATCATTTCTTCAGTGTTTCCACCTACCTTCTGCCAAGGTTACGGCGACAGTCTGGGACAGCACTGCAGAAATTCTCCCACCAAAAATGTTGTTAGTTGTATAATGAAACACATATTTCCCAATCACTATTAAGCACTTTTAATTCTATGCTAAAGAATGTTTCAAACTATCCCCCCTCACCTCACCAACAAGTAAGAAAGAATAACCTTGTATGAATATTGTGCCTTACCATGTCCTCAGGAAGTTTCAAAAATGTATTTCAAAATGTTAGTACTTCAGTAGATAAAGGAAACCCAAAATTCCTTGGGCTGTGATCCCAGATGGAGTTTGTAGGGTGAATCAGAGGACACCTCATTTGCATGAAGCGGATGGATGCAAGCGCCACTTCAGACTTCTGTACCACCTATGGCATCTGCTTTCCTCATGCTCCTAGAAACACAGTTGCCCACCTGTCCAGCCATGGGGGCATTGGAGTGTTGTTGCTTAGGCACTACTCCGCTCCCACCCCACTCATCCCTGTCCCTAGCACTGCTGTCATCAGCTCCTACAAAATACAACAGGGTAAATAGCTGTTGTAAGAGTAGAAGAGCAATTGGGAAATAGAAAGTAATTCGGTTCAATGTAAAAGTAGAACAGCATAATGAAACGTCAAAGATGAGGGTGCCAGACTGTTAAAAAACAAAGTACGGTGAGATAAAAATGGATATGACACAAATTAACTGGGCAGTGAAGTTAGCAAATAGGTCAAAAGATCAGAAGTGGGAAATCTAAAAATATGAGATGCATAAAGTACAAAGTAAATATATTCCTATAAGACGAATTGGGTGCATCAAAAGGTCGAGGGCCTGGAAATCTACCCCTCCTGCAGTTTACTACTGCCTTAACTTCATCAGGAGCATGCTGGAATAAACGGAAATAGACCCAGACCATGTTATGTCAGGTTGTGATATGATAAGAGGCATCTATAGTCTCTGGAGTTTAAAAGAATGAGAGTTGATCATTTAAACATACCAGCATTTATTGCCCATCCCTAATTGCCCTTGAGAGATGGTGGCGAGCTGCCTTCTTGAACCACTGCAGGCTTTGGGGTGAGGTACACCCACAGTGCTGTTAGGGAGTTCCAGGATTTTGACACAGCGACAGTGAAGGAACGAGCAATATAGTTACAAGTCCAATTCCGTTTCTGGTCAATGGTAACCTCCAGGATGTTGATTGTTGGGATTCAGTGATGGGAATGCCATTGAACATCAAGTGAAGATGGTTAGATTCTCTCTTGATGGAGATGGTCATTGCCTGGTACTTGTGAGGTACGAATATTACTTGCCACTTATCAGCCCAAGCCTAGATATTGTCCAGGTCTTGCTGCATCTGGACATGGGCTGCTTCAGTACCTGAGGAGTTGTGAATGGTGCTGAACATTGTGCAATCATCAACGAACATCCCTACTTCTGAACTTATGATAGAAGGAAGGTCATTGATGAAGCAGCTGAAGATGGTTAGGCCTAGGACACTACCCTGAGGAACTCCTGCAATGATGTTCTGGGACTGAGATGATTGACCTCCAACAACCACAACCATCTTCCTTTGTGCTAGGTATGATGCCAACTAGCGGTGAGTTATACCCCTGATTCCCATTGACTCCAGTTTTGTTAGGGCTCCTTGATGCCATATTCAATCAAATGCTGCCTTGATGTCAAGGGCAGTCACTTTGACCTCACCTGCCAAGAATGAGAAACTATAGTTATGAGTGGAGACAAAAGATACTGGGACTATTTGCATTGGAGCAGAGAAGACTAAGAAGGGATTTAATAGATTTTTAAAATTAGGAAGGGTTTTAATAGGGGAAATAGGGAAAGATACTGAATTTTCTCTGGTTAGAGAATCTGTGGCAAGGGGTCAACAATTTAAAATTGTTGCTAAGAGAGTGAGGTGAGAGATTAGCAGAAATTTCTTTACAAAGTTGATTTGTGGCGCATGAAATGTTTTGCCACAGGGAGTGGCAGAGGCAGAGACCATTGAATTATTCAAGGCAAGTAAAGGATGATACAAGGGAGAATAACAGTGCAGTGGGAGTAGTTGTGGATTGCTTTAGCAAAGCATTTCCAATACAGATACAACACAAGCAAAAATACAACAATGCCAAAATTGCCTAGGTGTGTCCTGTGTACAAAAAGCAGAGTAAATCCACCCAGTCATTTACTACCCCTTCAGACTAATCACAATCATCAACATAGTGATGGAAGTAGGCATCGGCAGGACTTTCAAGTGGCCAATACCTTGCTCACTGATACTCAGTTTGGGTTCCACCAAGACAACCTCATCACAACCTTGGTCACACTTCATACAGTCTTGGTCCAAACATGGTCACAAGAGTTAAACTCCAATAATAATGTCATCATGACATCAAAGTGGCACTCGATCAAGTATGGCATCAAGGAGCCCTAGTAAAATTGAAGTTGATAGGGATTAGTGGGGAAAACTCTCCACTAGTTGGTGTCATACCTAGCAAAAAGGAAGATGGCAGTGGTTGTTGGAGGCTAGTCATTTCAGTCCCAGAACATTGCTCCAAAAGTTCCTCAGGGCAGTGTCCTAGCTCCAGCTATCTTCAGCTGATTCATCAATGATGTTCCTCCATCACATGGCCAGAAGTAGGCTATTTGCTGATGATTGCACAGTGTTCATCTCCATTCAAAGTTCCTCAGATAATGAAACAATGCATGGCGGTATGCAACAAAAACTGGACAATGTCCAGGTTTGAGTTGATAAGTGGCAAGTAATCTTTACACTACACAAAGGTCAGGTAATGACCATCTCTAATCGATGGGCCAAATGACCTCTTTCTGTGCTATAAATGACTCTAAGAGAGGGTCTAACCATCTCTCCTTGACATTCAATGGCATTTTCATCATCGAGATCCCCACTATCAACATCCTGGGGTTACCATTGAGCTGAAACCCAACTGGAGCCACCAGATAAATACCATGGCTACTAGAACAGGTCAGAGGTTGCCCATTCTGCAGTGAGCAGCTCAGCTTTTGACTCTCCAAGGTCTGTCCACCATCTACAAGGCACAAGATAGGAGTGTGATGGAATACTCTCTACTTGCCTGGATGAATACAGCTCCAACAACACTCAAGAAGCTTGACACAGTTCAGTACAAAGCAATCACCTTGATTGGCACTTCATCCACTAACCTAAACACCTATTCCCTCCACGACAGGTGTACCAGGGCAGCAGTGTGTATTATCTGAAGGATGCACTGCAGCAACTCACCAAAGCAGCACCTCCCAAACCTGAAAATTCTACCACCTGTAGTGTTGTACTGTGTTCTTAAGTCTGCATTAAATGATAACTGTAGGCTTTATATTCAGATTCAACACCAACACTATTAATTTGTCTTACTTATCTACATTGCATGATCTCAGATCCAGATCTTTTCCTCTCTGGTGAATGCGTGTTGTTATGACCAGGTGAGGCAGGGGTCGAGATCTCCCCTATCAGCCTTTTCCTGATTTGACCTCAACAGGGTTCAATTTTTAAAACACTGTGTTTTAGATTCACTCTCAGAGAGTTCTTGCTCACTGCAAGAATGGTTTTCTCAGATTTCAACAAGAAAGGTGTAAGTTTATTAACCTTAAAACTCTAATTCAGTTAAAACTACTAAAAATACATGATGCAACCATGCTAGCATGCATACGCGATAAGCACACACACAAATAGAGACAGAAAAGGAGAAAGAATCAAAGGAGAAAAGGTTTGAAGCAATAGCTGGAGTTCAGCTACTGGCTTTGGGTTTGATGTAAAGTCTTTGATTGCAGTTAAATCTTGCAGTTCTCTTTGGGGCCCAGTGCACACTTTCAAACTTGTTTCGATGGTCATCTGTCTTGACGCTTGAGTTACTTCCGTGGGTTCCTGTAACTCTGCATGAGAGAGAGAGAGAGAGAGAGAGAGACAGGGAGAGACCTTCCTCCTCTTTGGTTTTCAAATTGCAGTCTCCTCCCAAAACTGTTCTGTAAGCACAATTCGAACAACTCCAAGTTGGCCAGCAGGTTAGTCATGTGAATAGCTCCTTATTTGGAACAACCTCTCCAGCAAGGTTTGTGGAATACCCCCAAGCTGAGGAGACACTGTCAGTGGAGGATTGGGGGGGGGGGGGGGGTGGGGGAGGTGGGTGGGTGGAGGGTGGGGGTGGAATGCTGGCTTTTGCACATTCTATGTCTCTTGATCAAAGATCCATCTTGCTAATTGAATCAGGGAGGCACTCCCAATGTCTTCTCCAGGCAACTGTCATAGAGTCATAGAATTATACAGCACAGAAACAGGCCCTTTGGCCCATCATGTCTATGCCGGCCATCAAGCACCTACCTATTCTGATCCCATTTTCCAGCACTTGGCCCCTAGCCTTGTATGCTATGGTGTTTCAAGTGCTCATCCAAATATTTCTGAAGTGTTGTGATGGTTCCTGCCTCTACCACCTCTTCAGGCAGTCCATTCCAGATTCCAACCACCCTCTGGGTGAAATTTTTTTCATCAAATCCCCTCTAAACCTCCTGCACCTTACCTTAAATCTATGCCCTCTGGTTATTGACCCCTCCGCTAAGGGAAAATGTTTCTTCCTATCTAACCTATCAATGCCCCTCATAATTTTGTGTACCTCAATCATGTCCCCCCTCGGCCTTCTCTGCTCTAAGGAAAACAACCCTAGCCTTTCCAGTCTCTCTTCATAACTGAAACCCTGCAGCCCAGACAACATCCTGGTGAATGGCCTGTTCCTGTGCTGTACTGTTCTTTGTTCTTTGAATCTCCTCTGCACCCTCTCCAGTGCAATCACATCCTTCCTGTAGTGTGGTGCCCAGCTGTGGCCTAACTAGCATTTTATACAGCTCCATCATAACCTCCCTGCTCTTATATTCTATGCCTCAGCTAATAAAGGCAAGTATCCCATATCCCTTCCTAACTACCTTATCTACCTATGCTGCTGCCTTCAGTGATCTATGGACAAGTACACCAAGGTCCCTCTGACCCTCTGTTCTTCCTAGGGTCCTACCATCCATTGTATATTCCCTTGTTTTGTTAGTCCTCCCAAAATGCATCACCTCACACTTCTCAGGATTAAGTTCCATTTGCCACTGCTACACCCAACTTACCGGCCCATCTATATCGTCCTGAAATCTAAGGCTTTCCTCCTCACTATTTACGACACCACCAATTTTCGTGTCATTTGCGAACTTACTGATCATACCTCCTATATTCACATCTAAGTCATCAATGTACACTACAAACAGCAAGGGTCCCAGCACTGATCTCTGCGGTACACCACTGGTCACAGGCTTCCACTCGCAGAAACAACCCTCAACATCACCCTCTACCTCCTGCCACTAAGCCAATTTTGGATCCAATTTGCCAAATTGCCCTGGATCCCATGGGGTCTTACCTTCTTAACCAGTCTCCCATGTGGGATCTTATCAAAAGCCTTACTGAAGTCCATGTAGACTACATCAACTGCGTTACCCTCATCTACACATCTGGCCACCTCCTCGAAAAATTCAATCAAGTTGGTTAAACACGATCTCCCCCTGACAAAGCTATGCTGACTATCCCTGATTAATTCCTGCCTCTCAGAACTTTGTCCAGTAGTTTCCCAACCACTGATGTTAGACTCACCTGTCTGTAATTACCTGGTTTATCCTTGCTGCCCTTCTTGAATAATGGTACCACATTCGCTGTTCTCCAGTCCTCTGGTACCTCTCCTGTGGCCAGAGAGGATTTGAAAATTTGTGTTAGAGCCCCTGCTATCTTCTCCCTTGCCTCAAATAACAGGCTGGGATAAATCTCATCTGGGCCTGGGGATTTATCCACTTTTAAGCCCACTAAAACCACTAATACTTCCTCCCTTTCAATGCTAATATGTTCAAGTCTATCACTGTCTTTTAGAATGCAAATGCGCAGGCATGTTTTCAGCCACTGTCCTTTAGAATGCAAATGTGCAGCCATGTTTTCAGCCACTGTTGTGGCCTTTTTTAAACAAGTTATTTCAAGCCCAGTAACAGGTCAGAAATAATGTTCCATCTGCTGAAATTAATATGTCTCATTTTTGGCAGGTGTGGTTTTCGTCACAGTGTGTCCTCTGTGAACCATGTGCTGAGAGTGTCCCCTCCTTATATTGTATGATGATGTCATCAGTTACATCAGTGGCCTGGTCTCTTAAATGTACTGCTTCTTAAAGATGAAGTCACCACTACATTACACCACCTAGAAAGAAAAGGGCAGCAGGTGAATGGAAATTTCCCCTATGTTATGACCGACTGCTCCAGTCAAAGCCTCCGATCAAAATATATGATTCTGATTGTGGTGGGAGAAACACACTGTTAATTCAATCCCGTCCCTCCACACATCACCTAACACATCATTTTAAACTTTCCAAATTAAAGTAAGAACCAGCCAAATTGTACCATCTATTAACCCCCCCAATGAGACTAACCAAACCAGGTTTCTTTAAATCAACAAATTACCTGTTTAATTATAAAAACTAAATTCTTAAACACTATGAAGATATAAACAACATTTAAAATAGAAAAAATCAGAGTGTTTGCAAATTTACAGTCCAATGTTGCTTGAAGTCCTCACAGCCATTTGATGGGGAAGAAAGTTTCTTCCACATTAGAACAATCCATAGTCTAATTCCAGCAGTAAGTGATGCTTTCCTTCCTTCATTTTAAACTATCAGATATGTCTGTTTTGGTTTGACTTTTTAGAATTTTGAGAGATACTAATAATTAAACAGACTAAATTCTCTTCCTTCAGTTTAAATGGCTGAAAGCTTGTCTTTCAGATGCTAACACCAGCTGTCTATCTGTGTTCTGTTAGAACAGACTGTTTTCAACTAAAAAGCCAGTTCAAAATTGAATTGTAGCAAATGTATCGCTTGATGCTCAGTCCAAGTGGCTGTATCCAAGGTAACGAGAATGCACCCTTTGAATTGCAGTCTCCGAATGGATGTATCCAACAGCAACCAAAATGCATTTTCTCTAACTCCTGAGGCTTGCTGGTTTTTAAAGCAGTATGGCTCCTTTTCCAGCCTTAAAGACACACCACATATTCCCCAGAGAAAAAAAAATTACAGGACCATGATACCTCCAAGTCACACAGTTTCATGACTTGGACATAAGGCCTCTTTCCTTCAGCACTGGTAGGCCAAAATCCTGGAGCGCCCTACCTAAAGATATTATAGAAGCACCTTTACCACCCAGATTGCAGTGGTTCTAGAGGGAGGAGTACCATCTCTTCCTTAAGGACAAATAGCAATAGGCAATAAATGCCTGTTTTGTTACTGGTACCCACATCCTGAGAATGAATATATATTTAAAAAGCGCTGGGAGAGACATGGTGGGTTGAATGGCCTCCTTTGTGCTGCAAACTGCTATGGCTCAATATAATCCCCAAACTGATTTGATGGTCTTTGCAATTACTGCTGCATCAGTCTGTTAATATTTTGATAGTGCTTTTGCAAAGTTGATTTTAGGTCTAATTTTACAAAATCTCTTTTCTAGGGTGTAGCCTAACCTGATAGGAGAGCACATAGTTCTAACAGATCTGGCAAAGCACTAATTTACCGTAACTATAAACACGGCTGACTTTGAATCAACGTTTTGATTCTGACTATCCCAGGAACTCCAACTGTTTGAAGATATCCCAATACAGTGATGATGCCCTTCAGCTGTGTACATTTTTCTAACGAGTGTCACAGAAATATTTTGCATGTATATTTCTGTACAATTCCACCAAATGAAAATCCAAATCTTATTGGCTTTGTGCTCAAAAATATAACATTATCTAACCTATTATCTACAAACAAAAATCAATCATCTGAGAAGAGGAATTGCTGGAGGCTGCCATCTAAAAGGTAAGAATTGTTTTTCTACCTCCTTTAATGTGGAGCCAGAAGGAATAGGAGTACTCCATCTAGCTCCACATTAAAACTGAGGGTCCTAGCCAGCCAGTGCTAGACCTCCTCACAATCTTTTCCCACCCTCCCAGACTCAGAATAAGTATTCCCATTATGTCAGTTGTGTTCTGGTGATGTAAGAAGATGAATTTTGACTGGTCCTCTCGCTCATCAGTTTCAGCAGTGGGATTTGAGATTACCGTTGGGTTCATGTCTGGACATAGGAACAGGAGTAGGTCAAACAGTTTCTCACATCTGTCCCACCATTCAGTTAGATCATGGTTGATCTGTAGCTACATTCAATTAACTCAAGGACTTCAATTATCCAAGGGCAATGGAATTTTATCGGCAACACACAGATCTCCGCAGCTTGTCAACTAACAGCAGGTGAGTGCACAGCGGGAGGTTGGAACGCCATGAAAATAACATGCAATCATCACGTTAAAGGTGCAAATCACCATGCCTAAGGTGGAGCCTTGCAATTTCATGATTATCTCCTGGTGAATGATGTCATGTATTGTGCTGGTGGTGAAGAAGTGGCTGCCGTTTCCTCCAGCTATTTCACACCTCCATTTCATCCCGCCCTCTCTTGTTCCATTCACCTTAACAATTCTCTCACTGCAGACACAGTGGAGGCTGCCGGCCGTCCTTGCAATCCCGCTCCCCTGCCTTTTCAACCCGCCCGCCATCCCTAATTAGACAGCGATCCCGGAGGTGCCTTCTGAATTGAATGCCTCCCGAAAGATTATATCGGCAGAGTTCTGATGAAAGGTTATAGACCTGAAATATTAACTCTGTTTTTCTCTCCACAGATGCTGCCAGAGCTGCTGAGTATTTCTAGTTTTTATGTTTTTGTTATAGTGGTGAACAGTTGCTTATCGGATTGGAGGAAGATATATAATGGTGTTCCCAAGGGATTGGTAGTACAACCACTACTTTTTCTGATATTGTCATGGCCCTGTGTTTTTTTTTCTCTACTCGGAAATATTGTGGTGCACCTTTAAGACTGTCAAAGATCAGTACATCTTTAAGGCAGAAAGTTCCGAAGGCTCAGTGAGCCAGGGTGCATTTTGGTTGTCAAGCAACAGCCACAGAGAGAGAGAGGACACGAGATTCAATGTTGCAGTTTGACTTTTGAAAACTGGTTGTCTGAGACTGGTTTGCAGAGACAGACTGTTCTAGCAATTGAAGGAAGAAGGAGAACTCTCTGAGACAATTTAAACTGAAGGAAGAAAAGCTGTGTTATTTCTGTTTCAAAATTCTACAAGGCGTCAAGCTGAATTAACCTCACAAAAAATAAGTAAAAAGCTTTTATCTTTCACAACAAATCATTGATATCTGCTGTGTTCATCACTGGGGAAAAAAGAGTTTAATACTGCAACAGCTGAACTGTTGAATCCCTATTTTGGAAGGACCTTCTGTTTTCATCGGGCCTTGGAAGACAGCAAGTGAACTTTGACTGTGTTGTATTGGAAGACCGTCAGGAATGTAATTTGCAAAGATTTTTTTTTCTATTTTTTCAGTCAGCTAATTTAAAACCGAATATATGTTTGTGAATACGGGTGATAGATTTTTAAATAAGAAGTTATAAGATCTTTAAATATTGATTTATCTTAGTAGTGTTTAAGATTTTAGTTTCTTTAAATAATAGTTAATTTGTTGATATCTGAAGATATCTGGTTTGATTCGCATCATTCAGGGGTTACTAGATTGTTCAATTTGGCTGCTTTTTTCTGATTTGGAAAGCTTAAAGAAATATGATGCGACCTGTGAAGCAATGGGACTGAATTGACAGTGTGCTGCTCCCACCGTGATCAGAATTATATATCTTAATTGGGGGCTTTGTCCTGAGCAGTTGTAACAATATATGTTAATGACCTAGACTTGGGTGTACAGGGCACAATTTCAAAATATGCAGATGACACAAAAGTATTGTGAACTGTGAGGAGGATAATGATAGACTTCAAGAGGACATAGACAGGCCAGTGAAATGGGCAGACATGTGGCAGGTGAAATTTAACACAGGGAAGTATGAAGTGCTACATTTTGGTAGGATGAATGAGGAGAGGCAATATAAAATAAAGGTTACAATTCTACTGGGGGTGTAGAACAGAAAGACCTGGGGGTATATGTGCACAAATTGTTGAAGGTGGCAGGGAAGGTTAAGAATTTGGTTAAGAAGTCATATGGGATCCTGGGTTTTATAAATAGAGGCATGAGTACAAAAGCAAGGAAGCTGTGGGAAAGTATGGAATTGTCCATTTTGGCAGGAAGAATAAAAAAGAAGCATATAAATGGTGAGAGATTGCAGAGCTCTGAGATGCAGAGGGATCTGGTTGTCCCAGTGCATGAATCGCAAAAGGTTAGTATGCAGGTACAGCATGTAATTAGGAAAGCTAATAGAATGTTATCTTTTATCGCGAGGGGAATTGAATACAAAAGTAGGGAGGTTATGCTTCAGCTATACAGGGCATTGGTGAGACCACATCTGGAGTACTGTGTACAGTACTGGTCTCCTTGTTTAATGAAGGATGTAACTGCATTGGAGGCAGTACAGAGAAGGTTTACTAGACTAATACCTGGAATGGGTGCGCTGTCTTACAAGGAAAGTTTGGACAGGCTAGGCTTGTATCCGTTAGAATTTAGAAGAGTAAGAGGCAACTTGATTGAAAAATATAAGGTCCTGAGGGGGTCTTGACAGGGTGGATGTGGAAAGATTGTGGGAGATTCTCGAACTAGGGGTCACTGTTTAAAAATAAGGGGTTGCCTATTTAAGAAAGAGATGAGGAAACATTTTTTCTCTCAGAGGGTCGCGAGTCTTTGGAACTCTCTTCTTCAAAAGGCAGTGGAAGCAGTGTCTTTGAATATTTTTAAGGCAAAGGTAGATAGATTCTTGATAAGCAAGGGGGTGGAAGGTTATCAGGGGTAGGTGGAAATGTTTATTTATTTATTTAGAGATACAGCACTGAAACAGGCCCTTCGGCCCACCGAGTCTGTGCCGACCAACAACCATCCATTTATACCAATCCTAAATTAACCCCATATTCTCTACCACATCCCCACCATTCTCCTACCACCTACCTACAGTAGGGGTAATTTACAATGGACAATTTACCTATCAACCTGCAAGTCTTTGGAGGTGGGAGGAAACCGGAGTAACCGGCGGAAACTCACGCAGACACAGGGAGAACTTGCAAACTCTGCACAGGCAGTACCCAAAATCGAACCCGGGTCCATGGAGCTGTGAGGCTGCGGTGCTAACCACTGCGCCACTGTGAATAATCAGTTCAGCCATGAACTTATTGAATGGCGGAGCAGGCCAAAAGGGCCCAGTGGCATACTCCTGCTCCTAATTTGTATGTTCGTATGTTATGATGAACCTTTACAAAACACTGGTTCGATCTCAACTGGAATATTGTGTCCAATTCTGGGCCCCCGCACTTTAGGAAGGATGTGAAGGCTTTAGAGAGGGTGCAGAAAAGATTTACGAGAATGGCTCCTGGTATGAGGGACTTCAGTTATGTAGTTAGATTGGAGAAGCTGGGGTTGTTCTTAGAGAAGAGGGGGTTGAGAGGAGATTTGATAGGGGTGTTCAAAATCATGAGGGATCTAGGCAGAATAGATAGAAACTGTTTCCATTGGCTGAAGGATCAAAAACCAGAGAACACAGATTTAAAGTGATTGGCAAAAGAAGCAAAGGTGACATGAGGAAAAACATTTTTATGCAGCGAATGGTTACAATCTGGAATACACTGCCTGAAAGGGTGGTGGAGGTAGATTCAATTGTGGCTTGCAAAAGGGAATTTGATAAGCACCTGTAAGGAAAATAATTGCAGGGCTACAGGGAAAGGACAGGAGAGGGAACTAGCTAAATTGTTCTTGTAGAGAGCCGGCATGGGCCAAATGGCCTCCTTTTATGTTGTAACCATTCTATGATTCTGCCTGCCTTGGTTCCATATCCCTTAATACACTTAACTAACAGTAATCGATCGATCTTGGTTTTGAAATTTTCCATTGACCTAGCGTCAACAGCTTTTAGGGTTAGAGGGTTCCAGATTAATAGGGGCATAGAGTACAAGAGCAAGGAAGTTATGTTGAACTTATATAAGACACTATTTTGGCCTTGCCTCAAACTGTTCCACTTTATCTTTTCTTCTCTTTTCTTTTCCTATCTGCATGTATATATTATGTGTGCATGCTAGCATGTGCACGTCGTATATCCATAGGCATGAAGCGTATTAGAGTTTAAGTAAGTTTAATAAATTTCACTTTTCTTCTTTAAACTGTTTGTGCTCATTTCTGTGCCTTATAATTGGAAAGCTGTGAACAAGGATTCACAAAGGGGGAGCTCAAAGCACAGTGTGTTTAAAATTAAACCCTGTTACAATAAGGCCAGGTGAAGATAGTAACAAACCCCTCGACACCTTCCTTGCCTGGTCGTAACAATATGTACAAAATTATGCTGCTTAATTTAGTATTTATTAATATTGTCTTAATATTTACTTCAACAACATCAGCTCCCAACCACAGCTTCCATTTTCTCTCTGACAGTACTTGCTGGTAATGTGGGATGGCCATACAAGTGCTTCCAGGTATGGGGAAGTGCGCAAGTTGGTGCTTGGTACGGGGATCCCCAGCAATACATTCTGGCAGGGTAGACCGCACCCTGGTGTCGACCTATCCTTTATTTCCCTCAGACTCCGATGCCACTGGAGCCTGATACACTTTGCCAAGTTTTCATGTTCCCTCTCTCCAACTTAGCTAACCTGCTTTAACATATCTTATTTCTCACATTTTTCGCATCATGTCTTTTGTTGTCTTACACTGTTATCACTTCTGTTCATCAACCATCATTCAACGATCTCCTGTTCTCCACTTTGGCAATTTAACAGCTCATTCTTTGTCCTCCCTTGTGTAGCTTGTGTCCCCAACCCCCATCTTCCCTAACTTTGTTCCTTTTTATAAGCTGTTCATCTGTAATGTTTTCCAGTCCTGATCAAGGGCCATGCCTGAAACATTAACTGTTTCCTTTATTTACTAATGCTACCTGACTTGCTGAGTGTTTCCAGCATTTTCAGTTTTTGTTTTAGATTTCCAGTATCTGCAGCATTTGGTTTTGTATTTAATATTTTTTTCCCCTCTAACCAATAGGAGTCCTCAGCTACTTAATGCTGATTAAGGAATACTACTTCTCATTATGTTATGCTTACAGATTTACACCATGGAAAAGTAATTAATGTCATCACTAAAAAGATCAAATAATACCTGAATGACAGGATCACAATGAGTGGAGAAACAGAATCATGGAAAACAAGTAAGCTTGAGCAGCTTATAAGTCCATAAATTTTACTTGGTTTGGAGCATAAAGAAAGTAAGTTGACACTTAAATATATCAGCAGGACTGTCATGTCAAGGCAATGAGCTGTGACTCGAGGAGTTGGCTACAGTAAGAGATGGATTGGGAGTTGTTCTGGACAGTGTGCCTTCACTACAATAGGAAGATATGAACATATGAATTAGGAACAGGAGTAGGCCACTTGGCCCCTCCAGCCTGCTCCACCACTCAACAAGATCATGGCTGATCTGATTGTAACCTCAACTCCATATTACCGCCTACCCCCGATAACTTTTCACCCCCTTTCTTATCAAGAGTCTATCTACCTCTGCCTTAAAAATATTCAAAGACTCTGCTTCCGCCGCCTTTTGAGAAAGAGAATTCCAAGGACTCACGACCCTCTGAGAGAAAAAATTTCGCCTCATCTGTGTCTTAAATGTGTGACCCCTTATTTTTAAACAGTGACCCGTGATGCTAGATTCTCCCACAAGAGGAAACATCCTTTCCACATCCACCCTGTTCAGACCCCTCAGGATATTATATGTTTCAATCAAGTCACCTCTTATTCTTCTAAACTCCAGCGGATACAAGCCTAGCCTGTCCAGTCTTTCCTCATAAGACAAGCTGCCCATTCCAGGTATTAGTCTAGTAAACCTTCTCTGAACTGCTTCCAATGCATTTACATCCTTCCTTACATAAGGAGATCAATACTGTACATAATGCTCCAGATGTGGTCTCACCAATGCCCCGTATAAATGTCGCATAACCTCCCTACTTTTGTATTCAATTCCCCTTGCAATAAATAATAATTCTATTAGCTTTCCTCATTACTTATTGTACCTGCATACTAACCTTTTGCGATTCATGCACTTGGACACCTGGATCCCTCTGCATCTCAGAGCTCTGCAATCTCTCACCATCTAGATATATGCTTCTTTTTTATTCTTCCTACCTATCTCTGTGTCATCATCAAATTTAGCAACCATACCTACATCCTACATCCAAGACATTTATATAAATTGTAAAATGTTGAGGCCTCAGCACTGATCCCTGTGGCACGCCACTCACTACATCTTGCCAAGCAGAAAATAACCCATTTATGCCTACTCTCTGTTTCCTGTTAGCTAAGCAATATTCTATCCATGCCAATATGTTACCCCCTACACCATGAGCTTTTATTTTCCGCAATAACCTTTGATGTGGTACCTTATCAAATGCCTTCTGGAAATCTAAGTACAGTACATCCACTCATTCTCCTTAATACACAGCACATATTACTTCTTCAAAGAACTCCAATAAATTTGTTAAACATGATTTCCCTTTCACAAAACCATGTTGACTCTGCCTGATTACGTTGAATTTTTCTAAGTGCCCTGCTATAATGTCTTTAATAATAGCTTCCAAAATTTTCCCTAAGACAGATGTTAAGCTAACTGGCCTGTAGTTTCCTGCTTTCTGTCTCTCTTCCTTTTTGAATAATGGAGTTACATTCGCTATTTTCCAATCTAATGGAACCTTCCCCGAATCTAGGGAATTTTGGAAAACTAAAACTAATGCATCAACTATCTCACTAGCCACTTCTTTTAACCCTGAGGATGAAGTCCATCAGGACCTGGGGACTTGTCTGCCCACAGCTCCAACAATCCAACAGCTCCCTGGTGATCATAATTTTCTTGAGTTCCTCCCTCCCTTCCATTTCCTGACTTACAGCTAATACTGGGATGTTACTTGTATCCTCAGTGGCGAAGACTGATGCAAAATATCTGTACAATTCATCTGCCATTTCCTTATTTTCCATTATTAATTCCCCAGACTCACTTTCTACAGGACCAACGCTCACTTTGTTAACTCTTTTGTTTTTTAAAATATCTATAGAAACGCTTACTACCTGGTTTTATATTTCTAGCTAGCTTTCTCTCATACTCTAATTTTCCTTATTGTCAGTCTTCTTATAGCTTGCATTGGTTTAGTTATGTGTGAAAGGAAGCTTTAGATGCTGCTGTGTGCAATATTCCATTGGGCTAGATTTTTAAAGATGGCGGGGGGCGGGAGCGTGTGTCTGCGTGATTTAAAGATCACGTTCTCGGAGATCAGCACTGGGTCCCTCCACCTCCGGAATGCAAAGCTGTTTCTAAAGGGATGCCAGGAGGCAGGGAATGGCAACCCTAAACTCCTCCAATTAATTGCCTGCTGAGTTCATTGAGGAGCTCATTAACAGACTTGTAGCAGCAGTTTACATTTTTTAAAGGAAGGGAATGGAGAAGACACCATGTCTGTAACACAACATGCTATACAATTCATGAAAACTTACAGCTCCAGCTTGGGAGGGGAAGTCCTGGTGACTGCACAAAGCCCAGCTGAAGGAGGTCAGATTGGAACAGGCTACTCTGATGTTAGACAGAGCAGCCAGGATGAGCTGCAACAGGTTTAACCTCATGGACAACAGGAAGCCAGAGGAGCACAGGGGGAGCTGCAAAGGGAAAAAGGCGTTACCCAAGACATCAGGTCTACTGCCCAATAGTCAGCTACCTGCAACTGACAGAGCGCCAGTGCTGTGGGAGGCTATGCCTAGCCAGGCAGATGGTCTCAGACATTTGTGCTCTGATCCACAATGATCTGAGGGCTCAGGGCCCCTAGAAAAGTCGCATCAACTATCTCACTAGCCACTTCTTTAAAGACCCTCTGTCACCGTTACCCTGAATTTCTATGCAATCAGCTCGTTCCAGGGATCAGCTACGGACCCAGGTGGCATCTCACAATTGACAGCTCATCATGCCAGCAGGCAGGTGATGGATGCCATATTCAGGAGGGAGGGGGACTATATCCACTTTGTCTCAGATCGGCCAGCATAGGCACAGAGGGCTTTGGGCTTTGCTGGCATTGATGGATTTCCTCAGGTCCAGGGGGTCATCGATTACACCCATGTCATCGTCACGGCACTGACAGACCAGCCTGTCAGATTCCTGAACAGAAAGGGCTACCACTCATTGAATGCCCAGCTGGTCTGTGACCACAGGAAGCGAATTTTGCAGGTCTGTGCCTGATTCCCATGCAGCTGTTAATAACTCCTTCATCTTGTGAGAGTCCCAGGTGCCACACCTCTTCAGGCTCACATCCAGACTCTGTGGGTGGCTGCTGGTGAGTAAGGGTTATACCCTAGAACAAAGAACAAAGAACAATACAGCACAGGAACAGACCATTCGGCCCTCCAAGCCTGCGCCGATCTTGATGCCTGCCCAAACAAAAACCTTCTGCACTTCCGGGATCCGTATCCCTCTATTCCCATCCTATTCATGTATTTGTCAAGTTGCCTCTTAAATGTCACTATCATACCTGCTTCCACCACCTCCCCCGGCAGCAAGTTCCAGGCACTCACCACCCTCTGTGCAAAGAACTTGCCTCGCACATCCCCTCTAAACTTTGCCCCTCTCACCTTAAACCTATGTCCCCTAGTAACTGACTCCTCCACCCTGGGAAAAAGCTTCTGACTATCCACTCTGTCCATGCCGCTCATAACTTTGTAAACCTCTATCATGTCGCCCCTCCACCTCCGTCGTTCCAGTGAAAACAATCCGAGTTTATCCAACCTCTCCTCATACCTAATGCCCTCCAGACCAAGCAACATCCTGGTAAACCTCTTCTGTACCCTTTCCAAAGCCTCCACATCCTTCTGGTAGTGTGGCGACCAGAATTGCACGCAATATTCTAAGTGTGGCCTAACTAAAGTTCTGTACAGCTGCAGCATGACTTGCCTATTTTTATACTCTATGCCCCGACCGATGAAGGCAAGCGTGCCGTATGCCTTCTTGACTACCTTATCCACCTGCGTTGCCACTTTCAGTGACCTGTGAACCTGTACGCCCAGATCTCTCTGCCTGTCAATACTCCTAAGGGTTCTGCCATTTACTGTATACTTCCCACCTGCATTAGACCTTCCAAAATGCATTACCTCACATTTGTCCGAATTAAACTCCATCTGCCATTTCTCCACACAAGTCTCCAACCGATCTATATCCTGCTGTATCCTCTGACAATCCTCATCACTGTCCGCAACTCCACCAACCTTTGTGTCGTCCGCAAACTTACTAATCAGATCAGCTACATTTTCCTCCAAATCATTTATATATACTACAAACAGCAAAGGTCCCAGCACTGATCCCTGCAGAACACCACTAGTCACATCCCTCCATTCAGGAAAGCACCCTTCCACTGCTACCCTCTGTCTCCTACGACTGAGCCAGTTCTGTATCCATCTTGCCAGCTCTCCTCTGATCCCATGTGACTTCACCTTTTGTATCAGTCTGCCATGAGGGACCTTGTCAAAGGCTTTACTGAAGTCCATATAGATAACATCCATGCCCTTCCTTCATCAATCATCTAATGAGACGTGGTTGGAGAGAGGCACTACAACCAGAGCCATCTCGTAACATGGACCTGCATTGAACAGACCATTGGCCTCTTGAAGATGTGCTTTCATTGCCTTGACTGGTCAGGTGATGCCCTTCCAGTACGTACGCGCCAAAGTGTCTTGGATCGTGGCCATCTGCCGTGCCCTGCACAAAATGACAATGCAAAGAGGCCTGGAGATGGATGAAGAGGAGTAGCTGGAACACCACTGCACCTTGGTGGAGGATTAGGAGGAGGAAGAAGAGAAGGAAAAGGAGGAGGACGGGCTAGCTCCAGAAATGGCCACAGCCCAGGCAGCAGGGGATGCCCAAACATGTCATCCCAGATATCAGGGTGAACTGCAGGCTGGCTTGGCCGCAAGGGCCACGCTGATTCACCGGCACTTCACCTAATTGCCCCCGAGCTCTTGCGGCCGATAACCCCAGAGCTCACCTTCCAGCATACAGAGCTAGTTCACCACTATGACCCATAACTGCGAGCTCCCTTGGCAGCCATGAACATGCAGATGGTTAGGTTCCTCCACCAACATTATCCAACATCACAAGGCATGGGCACGTAACATTCTCAGGGCCACACATCCCCATCACCAGCCACAATGCAACATCCCCCTTTTGAGACGTTACATCAAAAACAGACCTGTCAGAGTGGAAACATAAAGAAGTTATATTGTGAGGCAAATGAAATAACATAGATGTAGACAATAGCACCCAGGTAACCCATTAAGTAAATTCAATGCCATGGCACCTTCCTCTCCCTAACACTTCTATTCGGTGCTCCCCCTGTGGCAGAGGATGTGGTGGAGGCAGCCTGCTCCCTACTCTCTGCCACCGGCTGAGATGTGGTTTCCTGTGGGGACAGATCAAAAGTAAGCTCATCAACTAACAAACTAACTGTGGAGCTGTGGAGCCAATTTATAAAAAAATAACAGGCAGAAGCTAACAGGACAGCTGCAGATAGCTTAATAGTAGCCTATTGTTTCATAATCAGCCTAACAGTTCAAGGAAGGGGCAATGTGAAACTACTGAAATAAAATGCAAAAATAAAATGCTGGGATGAATGAAGCAATCATGCACTGATAACAGAAGTCTGTAAACCACTCAGAAACAAGTGGGGGGGGGGGGGGGGTGCGTTACTAGATTTGTTTGAATAACTATAAGAAAGGCTTGCTGTAGTGAGCACATGTTCTTTTGTTTTGTTCTTTTGCATTTTCTTTTGTTTTGCTTTTTGTTCTTTTGTAACCTTGGAATGTAACAACGATATACTGCAATAAAGTTTCTAAAAGTTATGGGCGGACTTCGTCTCTCTTTGTAACTGATGGGATCTAACATTTCCATTCTCACCTTGGAGGTGCCCATGGGGTCCCTGCACAGGCTGCCGTGCCTGCGTCACAGCAGGGGTTGCCTATGTCACGTCACACAGAGCACTGACACACCGAAGGCTCCTGAGTCAGAGGAGGCGAGGGACCAAAGTGTCGCGCCAGTGCTGCCTGAGGGGTGGCCATTTGCTCTGCCACTAGGACCATCCCAGCATCTTCGCCCAGCAGAGCATCGCTGTGTCTGTCCTCTGAGGGGGACTGCTCACAGCTGACTTTGCCTCACTCTACTACTCCTGCTCACGCATGCTGTGAGGTTCATCCAGTGCTCCCCATTCTATGCTACTCCGTGGCCCAACCGAGGTGAGTGAGTCTGCGCTGGTGGAAGTTGCTGAGGTATGATGTGACGATACAGGTTCTGTAGACTCCCCCACTCCGCTGAGGATGTCTGTGCTGATCCAGCCGGTCCACCTTGGTGCTGCCCTACAACCGGCCCTGTGGGAATCACAAGAAAATGGGAATGAGAATTGGTCTTACTCAACAAGTGGCCCAGCACAACCTTCCCCTCAGATGAAGAAGTGTAACATCCATAGCACACATTGAGCAGGAGTCTCCTCCATGCTCTTCATCTCAAGAAAAAGTTATCCAATGACTTTGCTGCTCATGGCCTCCTGTCTTTCCATCCTCGCTGAATGCCTCGACGATACCCTGGTGATTTCTAGCACTGCATCCTTCACTGTTGTCAGTATGTGGAGCTGGGCCACTCCACTTCCTGTTCTGGCCATCTCCCACATATTATGGGCTCTCTTCTCCTGCAGGATGAGAGGAGAAAGATTAAGAGTAGGCTTCCCTCCTTCATCTCTTCCAGCATGACAAACACGTGAGCTGATACTCCCCTCAATGATGTCTCCATCTGAATGTTGCCCTATATGTGAGGGTGGCTGCATCTCAGTGTTGTGACTATTCAATTACTCTGACAATGTTAGGGAGAACTATGGACATTCTGTGAGGTCAGCTCGCTTGCATTCTGGTGCTTAGAGAGTTGGTTCCCAATGAACTGGTTGCCACTGGCCACTCACCTTACCAGTCTGCAAGAGCTCATTGAATCATTTCCTGCACTGGACCCAGATCCTTCTTGTAAGTCCCCAACTGCTGACTTCTGTAGCTATCTCCATCCACGTCCTCTTGGTCTCACTAGGTGGATTTCCCCTTCCTGAGGCTGGGAAGAACAGCTCTGTCCTCTCTGACACTGCATCAATGGGTGCCTCCAGAAAAGCATCAAAGAACTGGGGTGCCACCCAGGGATGCATGCCCATGCCCACAGAAGCCCTCTGATCTCCCCAGTGCTGCATCACTAAATGTAAAGGCAAGCCCAGTAATGGCCACCGCTTGCCTTTTAAGATTTCCCTCAGTGACCTGTTCCTGCCTCCAGGATGCTTCCAGTGCCTCCAATTGGGCACCAGACTCTCACCCAGGCCAATTAACTTATTTCCAGGCAGTGCATGATCGGGACCTGGAAATGTTCCGGGCGTCCCATAACGAAAATTCAATCCATTGTCCGACATCTGGAGCTGCTCACTTCTCAATTCATTAAGTCTGTTCTTTGTTCATTTATGCATAAAACAATAACATTTATGATTATGTTATATTAGTCCTTATGTTACTGGACTAGTAATCCAGAGTTCTGAACTAATGATCAGCAGACATGCATCCAAATCCCACCACAGCAACTAGGGAATTTAAATTCAGTTAATAAAATAAATCTGCAATAAAAAGCCCAGTCTCAGTGATGATGATCCATGAAACAACCAGATCGTTGTAAAAATCCATCTGTTTCACTAATGTTCTTTCGGGAAGGAAATCTGCCGTCCTTACCCAGTCTGGCCTACATCTGTTTCCAAACCCACAACACTTAACTGCTCTCTGAAATGGCCCAGCAAGCCACTCAGTTTAATCAAACTGCTATGAAAAACAATAATAAAAATAAAACCGGACAGATACATGATATCAACTTAGGAACTGGGCAAGACAAAGGCACACCCAGTCCAGTCAACCCCGCAAAGTTCTCATAAGAACATATAAACATAGGAACTGGAGTAGGTCTTTTATCCCCTTTAACCTGTTCTGCCATTCAATGAGATCATGGCTGATCTGCATCTAACTCCTTAATACCTTTGGCGAACAAGAATCTATTAATCTCAATTTTAAATTTAACAACTGATCAAGCATCAATTGCCTTTTACAGAAGAAAGTTCCAAACTTCAATCATCCTTTATGTGTAGAAGTTTTTCCTAATTTCACTCCTGAAAAGTCTAGCTCTAATTTTTAGACTATGCCCCCTAGTACTAGACTCCCCAACCAGTTGAAATAGTTTCTATCTACCCAATCTACCCCATAATTTCTTAAAAACTTTGATCAAGGTATCCCTTAACCTTCTAAATTCCAGGGAATACAACCCTAGTTTGTGTTCTCCCTCCTCATAATTTAACCCTTGGAGTCCAGGTGCACTCCCTCCAAAGCCAATATATCCTTCCTAAGGTGCGATGCTCAGAACTGTTTGCAGTACTCCCAAGGATGAATTTTTAAAACTCAAAAGTTCAAAAGAGGTGGGGTGCACGCGTGAGATGTGCGCCAAGGAGCTGCTGCGATATTTCACGTCACGGCTCATTAAGATGGAGGTGGCGGAACGCCTGCCCCCAATGATGTAGAGGGGGCGGCCGCACCATCCCCGGCAACGCCGTCTGGCGCCACCGTGCAGGCACCAGCACCATTTTTAAAGGACTTCAAGCCCTGACAGGTAATTTGAATTTTTAAACAGAAATGGAGGGAACATTTACGTTTATAAATTTAATAAAAGATTGATGCCCCTCTCCCATCCCCCCCTTGACCAAACTTTTCATTTCCTGAACTTTCCCCCCTGAACTTTAATACCTTTGTCCTTCAACCCCTTCCCACCATCCCCTCAGCCAATAGTAGCAGTTTTCCCTGCTCCCCCACCACCCTGAAAATTTCACTCCTCCCCTCTCCCCACCAATGTTATGCCTCTGATCTCCGAATGGAGATCCGAAGGCATGGGAGTTCCAGCCACCGACCAGCATAATGGCATGGGACAGCCATTGGGACAAGCAAAGTGTTTATACATTCATTATAATTTATTTCCATATTTAAATAAAGGCTCCGCTGCCGAGTGGCGGGGGGACACCCCGAGTCCTCGCAGCTGCCAGTAAAATGGGGCAGGGCCTTCCCGCCGTCGAGGCTCGTGGCGGGCTCCTCCTGGAAATATTTTCCGGGTCCCCCCCACCGCAACTCCTGAAGTTGGGGGAGCTGGTAAAATTGAACCCTGGGTGTGGTCTAACCAGGGGTTTGTGTGGCTGAAGTATGTCTTCCACTACCTTGTATTCTAGCCCTCAAGATACGAAAGCTAGCATTCCATTAGCCTTTTTGATTATTTTCTGGCATGTTCATGACATTTTAATGATCTATATACTTGGGCCACCAAGTCTCTTTGAACTTCCACGGTTTCTAGCTTTTCACCATTTTGGGTCCAAAGTGAATGACCTCACATTTGAAATCCATTTGTTACAATTTTGCCCAGTCACTTAATCTATCAACATCCCTTTGTAATGTTATGCTTCCATTTACACTGCTTACAATGCCTCCTATCTTTGTGTCATTGGCAAATTTGAATATGTGGCTTTCTATTGCATCATGTAAGTCGTTAATGAATACAATGAATAGTTAAGGCCCCAACACTCATTCTTGTGGGACACCGCTCGTCACATTCTGCCGATTAGAATACCTGCCCATTATCCCTACTCTCTGTCTCCTACCACTCAATCAATTTTCTAAGCAGTCCAAAAAATTGCCTCCAATTCCATGAGCTTCAATTTTAGCTAACAGTCTCTTATGAGGAGCTTTATCAAATGCCTTCTGCAAGTCTGTTTAAATAACATCCAAAGACATTCTCCTGTCCACTACTTTAATCACTTCTTCAAAACATTCAATCAGATTCATCAGGCATGACCTACCCTTTACAAATCCATGCTGGTTCTCTATGA